>NC_138518.1:40043863-40643863 GCF_000230855.2 Cajanus cajan | reverse complement strand
ATTAGAGTACATATATATTCACTTATCATGCAATAATGTCATGGGTAAGACTCATAAATGCATGCATGTGGTGCCATACGCACATTTCTCATCACTGGTATGCTGTTACAACAACATACCTGGGGGCACATTCATTCAAAATACATCATTGGTGACCAAAGGTACACCTAGAATAGCTCAATACATCATTAGCATGCGGCCTAAGCGGCACACCTGAAATAGATTATTTCATCACTAGTGACCCAAGGTACACCTAGAATAGCTCAATACATCACTGGTGATCCAAGGTACACCTGAAATAGCTCAATACATCATTGGCATGCAGCCTAAGCGGCACACCTGGAATAGATCATTTCATCACTAGTGACCCAAGGTACACCTGGAATAGCTCAATACATCACTAACATGCAGCCTAAGCGGCACACCTGGAGTCATATATGCACATGATGCATGTCACACAATCACTATTTCATTGACTCAACATTTTACTTATCACTTCTTATCAAATCTCATGCCACATTATCTTATAACATCATATCACAGATCATGTGTTCACTTTTCACATTCTCATGTCATATTCACATAGTCTCAAACAAGGAACTTCTCGTAGTTGTCGCCACCGGCCCGAAACGGGCCTCGGCGGTCGCGAAGACGGTCGAGCTCGCTTTTTATTTTAGTTTTGAAAATGTATTGGATTATTAGAACGACTTGTTCTCAAACTGAGACCTTGTCGATCTTATCCAATTTATTTATTAAAAGTCTCACCAATCCATATTAATCCCAAGCGGGACCCTCCATGGATTAGTGGTTTTCGCAAAAGGAGGGTTCGTGGAGTCGCCACCAATGTTTTACTCAAAACATTGGAAAAAGGGATAAGGCAATTGATTTTATAAATCAACTTTGGCCATTACAACCAGAGTTGGGTAAGGAAGTCGGTTACGCGTGGGGAAGGTGTTAGCACCCCACAGCGCCCCTTTCGGGTTCCCTATGACAGATTATTTCTAAAATAACAGTGTAAAATTACTAAATTACCCCTATTTATTCTAAGCAATTATAAATTAACTATCTACATGATGACAGTTTAAATATGCACACAGAAAGCAGTAAGAGGAAGGATTTAAGAAGAAACCTCTTGGAGCGTGCTTTTATATATTTCGTAAAACTGGGAAGCTTTTTGGCGTTCCCTCGCTCTACAAGCCCGCTCGCTCCCTCCTATAAAATTTTGACTATGGAAATCCGGGGGATTTCCCTTCGACTAGGTTCGAATCTCCAAGCTAAGTGCTCGGAATTCCAGAACTTCGTCGGATCGACTCCCAGAGAGATTTCTAGGGCAGAACACTGCTCAAAAACCCCAGAATACTCAAGGAGGGAGTCAAAACTGAGTGTGAAAGTGTGGAATGACGTCCAATTGACGTCATATTTATAGGGAATAGGCGCAATACGGCCTACAGAAGCAATACGGCCGTATTGAAATTTTTGAACTTCAATACGGCCGTATTGAGTTCAATACGGCCGTATTGAAATTCAGAAATTTCAATACGGCCGTATTGAGTTCAATACGGCTGTATTGAAGCTTCAATACGGCCGTATTGATTTCAGTACGGCCGTATTGAAGTTTCAGAAACTTCAATACGCCGTATTGAGTTCACTGCGGCCGTATTGAAGCTTCAATACAGCCGTATTAAGTTCAGTACGGCCGTATTGGGCTTCATTCCCTCCACTTCCTTATTTTGAGCTATTCTAAGACCTCTAGACCTACAGAGAAACCTCCTAGGGCCTTCCAGGAGTCCTTCTGGCTGATCTTCCTTCAGTCTTCGAGAGTCTTCAAGCTTTATTTCCGACCCGGGCAATTTTAGGGGTCTACAGTAGTCATATACATCAAAATAGTACATAAACCATACTAAGAAATTATCCAACCTCATACCCATTCAATTCACAATTCATAATATACGAAGCATAAAGGCCATAGATTCAACTTCATGATTTCACGCATTTTCTACAACCAACCAGTTAATATAATATTTAAATTGTTCAAAACACTTTAAATATTATCCAAAAACATGAATCCATCATCAATTTTACATATAATGCCTCAAAATTCATCCAAAGATCATATCCCTAATTTCACTTCACAGGGTTTCCTACAAGAACCCATAGAGCACTCTAATTCATATAAACACTTGTCTATTTTTGAAATTAAACACATATTCACACATCACATCCAACAAGGAACACAACAAAAAAATCATACATCAAAACATAAAACATTCATATTTTGCCTATTTTGAGAAGCATGCATTAGGCAAGGGATTGAGGGCCAATCCGACTACCCAACATGTATTCCCACACCCCCGAGTGAGGTTTCTCACTCCCCCTTACCTGGATAAGCAAAAGACGAAGCTAGAGCATAATCTGGTTGATCTCCTTCTCTTGGTTCTCCTTGGTCTTTAAAGAATGTGTCAAGGAGCTGTTCCTAAGTATGCTATTTATAGACGTTAGAAGTGGCCAGAACGGTCTGTTTTGGATCTAGAATGACCCGTTCTTAAACCAGAATGACCTAATCTCTAGTTGAATTTTAACTCATAATGGTCATGTTTGGAACAACTCGTTCCCAACTAGGGTTTTAGACTTTTTTGGTGGTTTAGAACGCCCTGTTCTGTTTTGGGAACAGTCTGTTCTAGGCTACTAAATTACCCTTATTGGGCTTTGGGCCTTTTGATATCATATCATGTTGTTTTCCTAGGCTTTGGGAGCTCCTTTCTTTGATAATAGAAGTCCATTCCCTTAATATAAGGTATGAAAACTAGGGTGTTACATTTCCTATAACACTTACTTTGATTTACTTTTGATTGTTGACTTTCTTTTTGTTTTAGGTATCATGGAATCTCTTGGTTCTAACGTCCCATTTTTTCACCAAGTGTGAGAAAATGTGCTTGTGTCGAGGTCGTTGCTGTTGATAACCCTTTGATCCCCTCCGGCATCGTTCCTGATCCCTCAATTGGCGTGGCCCTACTCGAACGGAAATGAAAGAGACCACCAATGGAGCTTCTAGAAGCAAGGGCCCTATGCGCATGACTACTATTTGGTTGGAGACCGAGGCTAAAAAATAAAAAAGGTTAAAGAAAAACACCGGGTCATTCATCGATCCATACACTCTTCCTTTAGACCTTGCTTCTAATAGCTTCCTTCTCCCTATTGTGAGTTCCCAAGGGATCTTCAGTCAGGCAATATTATCTCTTGAAGGGTGAACATTCCTATCGCAAGAGAATTCACTTACGAAGTGGTCACTATTGTGTGAGTTGTTGAGTCGTTCCATGGGAATAGCCCAAAATTTGTTTATGGAGTTGAAGATGGAGACCGGCAAGCTTCAAACAAAACTAAGGAAGTTTGAGTCTGCTTTGGTTTTGGCCTTTGAGGCGAATAAGGAGTTATCGATGGATGTCAAAAAGTATGATGTTGAACGTTGACACCTTTAGACTCCCAATTTCGTCTGGGGTACCCAAACCAAGGACAAAGGTCTACTAGAGCGAGATAAATGACCCTTAAGGGGCCCAATGTGTTGGGCAATATTTTTGTCATGATAATGTCTCTCGTTACAGACTTAATTTTGACAATTCGACCGTTGAAGTTAAAGATCAATGTATTGAGAAGATATCATCAAAATTTCAGCATGATCCAATAGTTAACGAGTTCTCTAGAAGCCTCGCACTACAAATGGAAAAAGTAGCACATACAGCACCTAAGGGCCCAATAGAGCACCTAAACGGGCCAAGATGGCTCTAAAAGGCCCAGAAAACTCAAAAAATTGATCTAGGGCGTAGAAAGACCGCTCCCAAATTGGAACAGGATATTCCCAATGTTAGAACGACCCGTTTTGGAACCAGAACTGCTCGTTCCCCTTTCCATAAAATTTTGCATTGGGCAATGTTTTTGTTTTGATAATATCTCTCACTAAAGGCTGTATTTTCATGATTCGACTGTTTAAGTTAAAGATAAATGTTTTAAGAAGATATCATCAAATTTTTAGCATGATCCAACGATAATGATTGCTCTAGAGGCCACGCATTGCAGCTGGAAAATATGAGTCTTATACTAGACAACATTTTTGTTATAAAAGTATCTCTCATTATAGACCTAATTTCAACAATCCAACCGTTGAAATTGAAGATCAATATATTGCAAGGATACCATAAAAAAACCAGCATGATCTGACGGTTAACGAGTTTTCTAAAGGTCCTACATGTTGCCTAAAAAAAGATTGTATTTTTATAAAATTTGGTCCCACATCGGATAGCTCTCTTATGCTTCTGTCTCCTAGTTGGCTATATAAGAAACCCTCTGGCCAAGGGATTAGGGGACGAAAAAGAAAGCTACATAGCTTCCCTCCTCTCTATATAAATCTTTGAGTGATAGTGAGGTTTTTGTAGAGTGAAGAGCTGCCGAAACGTGCCCCGCACGCATTTGAGAAAATTCCCTTATAAAAGGCTTGCTCCAAAGGTTATAAATTCTTCTCTTTTATTTATTATTTTTATTTATTATTTCATTTATTATTTTATTTATTATTTTATTTCTTTATTTATCATTTTATTTATAATTCTTATATGCCAATAAATAATCATGTAGAGAATAGGTATTTTTTCATCATGTAAATAATATTAAATAATAAAAGGGGATAAGATATTTAAAATATTATTTATTATTATGCTAATATCATCATAGGGTACCGATTTAGGGCATTGTAGGGTGCCTAACACCTTCCGTATACGTAATCGACTCCCGAATCCAATTCTGGCTATGAATGCCTTAATTGTAATTTCAAAATCTTTTCTTTTCCAATATTTTGAGTAAAATATCGGTGACGACTCCTTTGAACCTTTTTCAAAAAATGATGGTTAAGATTAGTCTGGTCTCCAAGCATTCCCTAACCGATGAGATTTTCAAAACGGAAGTCCAAATCATCTGTGGTTAAGATCAGAATTTTTCGGGATTCGACAACACTTTTAGGATGTGGTGGAGGGCCTTAAGGACAAACTCAAGGAATCAAAGAAGGTAAAAAATAAATTAACTCTTGAGTTTGAAGACCGGATAAAGAAGGTTGTTGCTAAGAAAGACTAAGTCATCAATGCTCATGAGAACTATTAGTTAGCGACTGAAAATCGTATATACAAGGAGCATGATGAGGGCTTGCAACATGTTGTTCGTCATGCTCTTCATTTTCTTGATATTCCCTTTTCCTTCCAATTTGATATGGGCAAGGATTTTTATCAATTGGAATTCATGAATATTGACAACATCCTCGAGGATGAACCTTCTACCGATGACACTCCACTCCACTCATCTCCCTTGCTTGAGGAAGCCCACGAGGAGGTTGTTAACAATGAAGACTCCCAAGATGACCTGATAGTTCCTCCTTCCTAATTTTCCCAAGTGTTTGTTGAGGCCGATAATGCCTTTGTTTTTGCTTTTTTTGTTAGGGTCGATAATAACTTTTGTTCTCTTGTGATTTTTCATATAATGAATGTTATCATTCTTACCTTTTTCTTTATTGATTCCGTTTAGTTAACTTATACTTCTTATTTTCTAAGTTTTGATTAATATTATCCCTTGGATATAACACTAAAACATTTATAACTATATCACTTTCTTTGGATGAAGGGGTTTTATGATAAAAGAATTGTTAACTTTTACCAATTCATTTTCCTAACCGAGGAGTTAAGAAGAAAAACTTAATGATATATTATGATTAGCCTTCGGGTATAATACTTAAATGTTTATAACTCTCACTTTCTTTGGTTGAAGGGGTTTGATGATAAAAGAATTGTTAACTTTATTGTTTTATCAAAGTGCTTCGGGAAGGGGACCTCATTTCATATGTTCAAGGTGCTTCCTTGGCCGAGGGGGTCCTCGAAAGGGAAACCTTGCATTGTTTATTAAAGGTGCTTCCTTGGCCGAGGGGGTCTTTAGAAGAGAAACCTTGTGTTGTTTGTTCAAGGTGCTTCCTTGGCCTAGGGGGTCCTCAGGAGTGAAACCTTGTTTCGTATGTTAAAGTTATTTCCTTGGCCGAGGGTGGTCCTTGGGAAGGAAACCTTGTTTCGTATGTTCAAGGTACTTCATTGGTCAAGGGGGTCCTTGGGGGGAAACCTTGTATTTTTCAAGGTGCTTCTTTGGCCGAGGGAGGCCGAGGGAGGGAAACCTTATTTCGTATGTTCATTATTTCTTATAGGCAGCTCATTAAAAACCTTCCTAGTAAAAACCCTTTAACATTTATGTAGGGATAAAAAACCAGGTAAGGAAAAGAGTACACCAAAATACAAGAGTTTTAACTATAATACATCTTCAAATGTGTCGAGTTCCATGTCCTCGGGATTAATTTTCCATTTAACTTTGCAAGGTTGTAAGCTCCATTTTTAAATTTTTGATGAATTTTATACGGTTCATCCCAATCGAACACAAACTTTCCTTTTCTTGGATCTCTTCTTGCCACTCTGGTATCCACACCAAATCACCTTCATGGTGTTGAGATTCATGGAGTAGTGAATCAACTAAGCTCTGGAGTATGAGAGAGCATGAAAGTTTTAATGACAACAAAGGGTGGATTCTGAGAGTTGAAGCTGACCAAGGACACAAACTAGTCAAGAAGAAGATATGAAAATCATAATGTGTAATAGGAGTAGTTTATAAGTTCTTATGAGTTGTATTGTTTTGATTAGCTTATTTTGCATGTGTATGCTTTGTGCATGAGTTAATTTTAATCTAAATTGACTAAGAGTGAGTATGATGATGATTTAAAATACTTGGAAATATTTTTGAAGTATAAAATTGAGTTTTTGAAAGGTAACTCAAAATAATCGATTATCATTAAGTGTAATCGATTATTCCAGCAACTGGTGAAAAGAGCCTTGCTGTAATAATCAATTATTTGTGAAATAATCGATTATTCCAGGAAGTACTCTCTGGAATAATCAATTATCTTGCAAAATAATCGATTATTCTTTTCTTGAGTGGTTTCCAGAAATTATGAAGAACAAAATAATTGATTATCCTTTAAAATAATCGATTATCTGATTCTAAAATTTTTATAAATAGCTTTCACACTTTGAAACTTTAGAACAGAGAATAAATTGAGAATCAACGAGAGAAAAACTATATTGTGATGTCTTTGTGGCCTTCTTGGAGTGTTTTCTTTGTGAAACCAAGAAGAAAAACATTTTGTGAAATGCTTTGAAAAAGATCATCATCATCACTACATTCTTGGGAGAGGAAGATTAAGATTTACTTTTGGAATTCACAGTCTGATTTGTTCAGCTTTCAGGTGAATTCGTTCCTTTAATTCCTTGTGTAAAGTGTAAGGGAAATCTTGAGTAGGTGTCTCAAGTGGTAAGGAATTCTTGTAGTGGGTTTCTACAAGAAGTGCTTTCTTGGGGCAAGAAAGTGGTTATCTTGAATGTAGGAGTATATGCATGTGTGGTATGCTTGTAAAACTTCTTCATTGAGATAGTGGAACAAATCTTGATCAAGTTATGATTGAGGACTGGATGTAGGTCACATGTGGAGTGGCTGAACCAGGATAAAATACTTGTGCATTCTTCTCTCTCACTCTTAGCTTTTACATTGAGCAAAATCTTGCTTGAGTATGAAAGTGGCTGATCTTGATTAATATGTTTGTATGCGTAACATTGCTTTAAACTAAATCAAAGTATTGTATATTAGGTGTTCTTAACATTGAACTTAATCAAGATTAATAAAGAAAGCACATATGACACCTTCCCATTGGTAAGTCTTTTAAGGAACTTCTATGAGAATTCATATTAGAAAAGTTTAAGTTGAAATAAAGATCCTTAGAGCTCTGAAAATTTTTTAAGTGTCATAGAATCCAATTCACCCCCCTCTTGGATTGAGCCATTCTTTTCTAACAATTGGTATCTATAGCAAGGTTCTTGAGTGTTAATCAATATTTAAAAAATGGCTAATAGCAACCTACCTTATGGAGAGGGTATGTCTATTCATAAACCTCCTGTTTTCAATGGTGAAAACTATGTCTATTGGAAAATTAGGATGAGAATTTTCATTGAAGCAATTGATATTGCTATGTGGGATGCAATTGAAAATGGACCATATATCCTTTGACCAAAGATGGTGATGGAAAGAGAGAAAAACATTGGAGTGAGTGGAGTGATGATGAGAAAAAGAGAGCTCAATATGACTATAAAGCAAAGAACATAATAACATCTGCATTGTCAATTGATGAGTTTTTTTTAGAATTTCTCAATGCAAGTCAACTAAAGAAATGTGGGACACATTACAAGTTACTCATTGTAGACCCCTAAAATTGTTCGGGTCGGAAATAAGACTCGAAGACTCTCAAAGATCAATGGAAAGTCAGCCAGAAGGACTCCCAGAAGACCATAGGATGACTATCTGTAGGTTTAGAGGTCTTAGAGTAGCTAAAAATAAGAAAGTGAGAGGAGTGGAGCTCAATACGGCCTCTTTGGAGCTCAGTACGGCCCGTATTGCATTTTTGAACTGCAATACGGCCGTACTGAAACCAATACGGCCGTATTGATGTTTTTGAACCTCAATACGGCCGTATTGAATTCAATACGGCCGTATTGAAGTTCAAAACTTCAATACGGGCCGTATTGACACCAGGGGCCGTACTGCGCCTCACCCCTATAAATAAGACGTCATTTGGACGTCATTTGACACTTTTTCACACTTCTTGGACTCTCTTCTTGAGTATTCTGGGGTTTTTGAGCAGTGTTCTGCCCTAGAATTCTCTCCGAGAGCCGATCCGACGAAGTTCTTGAGTTCTAAGCATTTAGCTTGAGAATTCGAACTAGTCGAAGGGAAATCTTTTTGATTTCCATAGTAAAGATTAATTTTTAGGGAAGGAGCGAGCGAGTGTGTAGTGGGAGGGAGCGCCAAAAAGCCTCCTAACATTTGTTTAGATATATAAAAGCACGCTTCAAGAGGTTTTTCTTAAAATCCCTTCTTTTATTGCTTTCTGATTGTCGCATATTTAATTTTGTCATCATGTAGATATTTAATTTATAATCGTTTATAATAAATAGGGGTGATTTAGTAATTTTACACTGTTATTTATGAAATAATCCGTCATAGGGAACCCGAAAGGGGCGTTGTGGGGTGCTAACACCTTCCCCGCACGTAACCGACTCCCTTACCCAACTCTGGTTGTAATGGCCAAGGTTGATTTGCGAAAATCAATTGCCTTATCCCTTTTTCCAATGTTTTGAGTAAAACATTGGTGGCGACTCCAAGAACCCTAATACTTTGCGAAAACCACTAATCCATGGAGGGTCTCGCTTGAGATTAACATGGATTGGTGAATCATTTAATAAAATTGTTAGCTCGACAACGTCTCAGTTTGAGAATAATTCGTTCTAGCAATCCACTTTTTTCAAATCTAAAAAGAGTCCGACCATCGTCGCGATTGCCAAGGTCCGTTTCGGCGGGTGGCGACAGATGGCGACTCCGCTGGGGAAGCCTCGAGAGTCAGTCCCATTTAGTGATGGATTCTTTTCAAAATAATAGTTTAAAATTACTTTATTACCCCTTACTTGTATGATAACATGCTTTATCTATTTGGCTTTAATAACTGTTGTATTTTTAAATTCTCGCAATTGTTTGAAATACAAACTGCACACGAACCTTTGCACACAACAGTTCCCTCTATACCCGGGGGCATGAGTGGTAAGCCATAGGGAGTGGATGTTAGTACGGCCGGTTGTCGAATGGGTCTATAGGTGCCCGTAGACCGTTGTCGGAAAGCATCACTCAAGGTGATAACCATGAACTCAAGTCCGACAGTGCGTTGGAACTTTCCATCGACTTACGACGAGAGGGATTGGGTCCCTATAAATGGGGGCACCTTGGGGGCCTCAGACCAGTGAGAACAGTTAGAACCTCCTTGAATATGCACTTTTCTGCAGGATACCCCTACCTCGTGATTCGCTCGTGACTGTTCGTGGATGAGTGAATTGTTTGTGCATTGTTTATGTGACATTGTTTGAGCATACATTGCATTCTTTAAACATACAACATTCCTTTTTAAAATAAGAATAAATAGGAATAAAAAATCTTCCATTACATGGTGTTAACATCTACCTTCATCACATTCATATAGGTAGTTTCCCTTTTCACCCAAAAATACAAAAAAAAATAATAATAAATACAAAATACTCAAAGAAAAAAAGAAAAATATATTTATCCAAACCAAGCAATATCATGCATCATCTTAGGAGCATCCCGAAAACATGATAATGCTTAGTTGAATAAACACAATGCATGCATATTCAACGTCATCATCTCATGTCATGCATTCTTATCAAAGATCATGGAGGGATCTAGGTTTTCATTTCATACATCCCTCCCAATAAATCATTAATAAACATTAATAAAAAGAAAGAATTAATCGATGCGTATGTTCAAGATGGATCGCACGCCATTTGTTATTAAGTGTAAGCCAACAACCGCGCCAAGCGAGCGCACATCAACTCCGTTGTTGGTAATCAAGACGAATAAAGGGGAAGGTCCGACACCGTTAAGGATCACTACTCCAAGGCCTTTTCCCTACGAATCAAATAAAGCTGTGCCATGGATATACGACATCCATTCCTCTGCCGACAGCGATATCTCCAACATCGTTGGACTTGGGGGCATGACTAGGAGTGGCAGGATCTACACTCCCGAAGATCTTCATGATAAAGCTCCCAAGAAAAAAGGAAAAGAAAAGGAGAAAACCGAGAAAAATAAAGAATCCGAGGAGGAGACTGATGAGCTGTTAAAGTATATCCGACAGAGCGATTACTCCATCGTGGATCAACTTCATAAGACGCCAGCAAAAATTACTCTGTTGTCGTTGATCCTAAGCTCCGAACCGCATCGGCAAGCTCTGTTGAAAGTCTTGAACGAGGCATATGTATCGCATACTATCTCCCAAGACAAGTTTGAGGGGATTGTTAGTCACATCACGGCTAATGATCACCTCACTTTCACCGATGAAGAAATCCCCGCTGGGGGACCAAATCATAACAAGCCCTTGCACATCTCTGTAAAGTGCAAGGAGTATCACATCGCTAAAGTCTTGGTGGATAATGGATCTTCCTTGAACGTAATGCCAAAAAGAACGCTCGATCAAGTGGCAATCAAGGGAATCCAAATGCGCCCGAGCAACATGATCGTCCGAGCTTTCGACGGTTCTAAAAGAGAAGTGGTGGGAGAAGTCAATCTCCCAATCCAAATTGGGCCCACCATCTTCAACGTCGAATTTCAAGTGATGGACATTACTCCCGCATATAGCTGTCTCCTTGGCCGACCTTGGATTCATGATGCAAAAGCTGTTCCTTCTACGCTCCACCAGAAAGTCAAATTCATTGTGGGTGACAAGCTGGTGACTGTACAAGCTGAAGACGATATACTCATCAGCAAGCCATCCACCATACCTTACGTGGATGCAGCGGAGGAAGCTCTAGAAACCGCCTTCCAAGCATTGGAAATTGCCAATGTTGAAACGTTTCCCCGAGAAATGAAGAAGGTAGCCTCCATGCTCACCAAGAACGGATACTTGCCAGGACAAGGACTTGGCAAGGATTCCTAAGGAATTCCCGAGCTACCTATTATCAAGGATAGTCCAGGGAAACAAGGGTTAGGATACAACCCTAATAAAGATCAAAGGACGAAGAGGAACCAAGATCCTTCTCGACGTTCTTTAAGCCAGATCTTTAGGAAGGCCGGTTCACAAGCGTCAAGGCCGGTCGTCGTCATCAAGTGCTTTTCTCCTTCTGATAGGGATGTATAGACCTGATGACTATTAGAGATTACTCCTCGGGGACAGCCCGACCCCCGAGCCTCGATAGGGCACATGTTTCCATTATGATTATAATAAAATCATTCTTTATTATTTCTTACTGCTTCTCTTCTTGCTTACAATAAATTTCTAAACCGCATTATTTTTAACCCTGTTTGAATAAACATGAATGAGGTTAAAATCATAATAAACCCGCATCATTTTTATGTGGAAGTGTGTGTGACAACTTGGAACACCTTCCCTTGGCCTCGACAAGTGCCATCATGGATAAAAAGAAATCCTTTAAAATAAAAGAAGCTCGGCAGGAAACCCAAAAAGGGGGCTGCGCAAAAATAAGAGCAAAAGACCCGCTAGGAATCCCACGAAAGGGTGACCTAGGCAAAAGTTAGGGTTGCAAAAATGAACAAAAACAAAAGTCCGCTAAAACGCCACAAAAGGGTGTTTTAGGCAAAAATAAGGACAATCAAAAAACAAAAGAAATCCATGATGGTACCATGAGCCGAATTCAAAAAAAGGTTCAAGGGAAGCTATCTAAGTTGTCAAAATCACAACGTCAATAACAAGATTTTCTTAACTTCATAAGTGTTTAATCAAACAAGCCTAAACACATAAAGCCTACCTTGGCCAACCATTCTTACAAAAACCATTTTTGAAAAAATAAATCCCCTCTAAAACACAAGCTTCAGAACAAAAATATCTTTCCTTTCTTTTCTCTCTTGTCCCAAACGATTTTAGGATAATCTAGTGGAAACATGGAGATATAGTGGTCAATAGGAGGGTTGACATATCTTCTAAAGGAAGGGAAGGATTGTAGACCCCTAAAATTGTCCGGGTCGGAAATAAAGCTAGAAGGCTCTCAAAGACTGAAGGAAGATCAGCCAGAAGGACTCCTGGAAGGCCCTAGGAGGGTTCTCTGTAGGTCTAGAGGTCTTAGGATAGCAAAAATAAGAAAAGTGGGAGGAATGAAGCTCAATACGGCCTCCCAGAGGTTCACTACGGCCGTATTGAGTATTTTGAACTGCAATACGGCCGCGGCGAACTCAGTACGCCCGTATTGAAGTCTTTGAACTTCAATACGGCCGTACTGAATTCAATACGGCCGTATTGAAGTTCAAAAACTTCAATACGCCCGTATTGACCCCAGGGGCCGTACTGCGCCTCATTCCTATAAAGATGACGTCAATTTGACGTCATTGGACACTTGGACACTGAGTTTTAACCCTCTTCTTGAGTATTCTGGGTTTTTTTGAGCAGTGCTCTGCCTAGAAATCACTCGGAGAGTTGATCCGACAAAGTTCTCGAGTTCTGAGCTTTTTGCTTGAGTCTCGAACTGAGTCGAAGGGAAATCCTCCGGATTTCCATAGTTAAAATTTTCTAGGAGGGAGCGAGCGGGCTTGTAGAGCGAGGGAACGCCAAAAAGCTTCCCAGTTTTACTTGAATATAAAAGCACGCTTCAAAGGTTTCTTCTTAAGACCTTCCTTTTACTGCTTTCTGTGTGTATATTTAACTGTCATCATGTAGATAGTTAAGTTATAATTGTTTAGAATAAATAGGGGTAATTTAGTAATTTCGCACTATTATTTTTAGAAGTAATCTGTCATAGGGAACCCGAAAGGGGCGCTGTGGGGTGCTAACACCTTCCCCACGCGTAATCGACTCCCTTACCCGACTCTGGTTGTCATGGCCGAAGTCGATTTTTGAATCGATTGCCTTAAACTTCTTTTTCCAATGTTTTGAGTAAAACATTGGTGGCGACTCCATGAACCCTTTTACTACGAAAACCGCTAATCCATGGAGGGTCCCACTTGGGATTAACATGGATTGGTGAGACATTTAATAAATAAATTGGATAAGATCGACAAGGTCTCAGTTTGAGAACAAGTCGTTCTAATAATCCAATACATTTTCAAAACTAAAATAAAAGCGAGCCCGACCGTCTTCGCGATCGCCGAGGCCCGTTTGGGCCGGTGGCGACAGATGGCGACTCCACTGGGGAAGCTTCGAGAGTCAGTCCCATTTAGTGACAGATTGTTTTTAACAAATAATAGTTAAAAATTACTTCGTTACCCCTTGCTTGTATGATAACATGATTTATTATATGGCTTTAAATAACTGTTGTATGTTTAAATTCCGCAATTGTTTGAAATACAAACTGCACACAAACCTTTGCACACAACAGTTCCCTCTATACCCGGGGGCATGAGTGATTAACCATAGGGAGTGGATGTTAGTACGGCCGGTTGTCGAATGGGTCTATAGGTGCCCGTAGACTGTTGTCGGAAAACATCACTCAAGGTGATAACCATGAACTTGAGTCCGACGGTGCGTTGGAGCTTTCCATCGACCTACGATGAGAGGAATTGGGTCCCTATAATGGGGGCACCTTGGGGGCCTTGGACTGGTGAGAACAGTTAGAACCACCTTGAATATGCACCATTTCTGCAGGATACTCCTACCTCGTGATTCGCTCGTGACTGTTCGTGGATGAGTGAATTGTGTGTGCATTTTTTATGTGACATTGTATGAGCATATATTTGCACCTTTTAAACATACAACATTCTTGTTTACAATAAAAAAATAAGAATAAATAGAAATAAAGATTTTCTAGTACATGGTGTTAACATCTGCCTCCATTGCATTCATATAGGTAGTTTCCCTTTTCACCCAAAATATACAAAAATACAAAATACTCAAAAAGAAAAAATACGTATTTATCCAAACCAAGCAATATCATGCATCATCTTAGGAATATCCCGAAAACATGATAATGCTTAGTTGAATAAACACTATGCATGCATATTCATCGCCATCATCTCATATCATGCATTGTATTGTAGATTATGGAGAGGTCTAGGGAGGTGCAAAGGCCATTAAAGAAAGTGGACTTCCTATTATACCGTGCTGAGAGGTTGGATCACCTCTGTACCTTGATGTCAAGAGAGGCTCGCGTCGAGTTTGAGAAATCTTATGGGCGAGTTCTCGATTTGATGAGGATTTGTGTGGATCCAGCTTTTCTGAGGGCATTGGTTCACTTCTGGAGTCCCGATCTGCACTGTTTTGAGTTCCCCCAGTTTGACCTGGTTCCTACTCTAGAGGAGTACGAGCTCATGTTACGGTGGCCTAAATCAGCTGGGGTCTACCTTTTTCAGGGGAACCATGTGGCCGTAGAGAGAGTAGCCACTCAGGTCAAACTACCACTACGATCAGCTGCCTTAGTAGGGAACGGCAGTATCAAGGGTTGGAAGCTTGCTATGATCGAAGACCACCTTTCTTCCTTGGCTGGTGAGGGAGATTGGTTAGCTTTCAACAAGACTCTTGCGTTAGCCGTGTTTGGGACGATCCTATTCCCCTTTCACGCTAACACAGTGGACCATGCTGCGATGGACGCTTTCTTTGCTTGGGACGTGCATATGAAGAGTCCCGTGCCCGCTATTCTTGCCGACACCTTGCTATCTGTTCATCTATCTCAACAGAAGCAAGGGAAGATCATCCGATGCTGCACCTCCTTGTTATATGTGTGGGGCATCACACATTTCTACGCCTCTAGTCACATGGGGACTTTGCCCGATCCGTTGAGAAGCTTCTCAAAGATCCCCGTCTGCCGCCGATATGCTTCCGAGTGGAAGGATGAGATGGAACAGTGGAGTATCGAGCACTTCACGTGGGTTTGCCCTTGGTTCCGTCCGAGCCATGTATTGACAAGATGCGGCAGTTATTCGAGCATACCGTTGATGGGCCTCAGAGGTTGCATAACCTACTCACCTAAATTGGTTATGAGGCAACTAATGAGGACCCAAATCATTCCTACCATAGAGGAGCTGGGAGGGTTGTGTTTCTCTTTCGATCCCGAGCATCAGAGAGATATGCACGCTGTTATAAGAGCGTGGGAGAGACCAACCTATGAGGGAGATCTCGAGCTTGAAAAGCCTCGGGTGTCCGTTTCCATTGATTACGAGAAATGGAGGAATGAGAGGGGGGTGTCACAACCATCCACCTCTTGTGCAACCACGACTACAAGGAGGGTGTTGCAAGAACAGGTCGACGCCTTGACCAAGAAACTGGAAATCATGGGAGCTCAGATGAGAGTTCTTGAAGAGAAAAACGAAGAATCCAGTTTCACCATTGATGGTCTTCAAAGGCAATGCAAGAAGAAGGACCATGAGATAGAGCGGCTCAAGGATGAGTGTGCTAACCTCAACGAGGAGACTACTCGGGCATCCAAAATGCCAAAGGTTGAACCGAGTAGTCAACTCCAAGAAGTCAATGTGAAGATAGCACGCCTTGAAGCCGAGCATGCAAAGCAGGCACAGTTGATCAAGGACATGCAAGATGATTTGTTTCTGACTCGATCCGACGCACAGCAATGGCGGGAAGTCGCTCAACGACAAGCCGCAAACCTTTCCGATTTCCGCAGAAAGGAAAGGGAAGGATTGGCACAAATGGCCAAACTCCAAGAGGAGAAGGATCGAGCCGAAGACGAGCTTAATGAGCTACAGGCCATGATCAACTACTATACTCAGAAAGCGAAGGAGGCTCAGAAAATCAGTGACGATATGAGCCAAGCGGTCCATACGCAGATTGAAGCAATGGGTCGTCATGTCGAGGAAGCCGAAGATGAATGGCAAAGAAATATGAACCCGCCTGTGGGTTTTTACCGGCTTTTCTCTTATTGTAAAAAATTGCTTCAAAGCATTGTATAAAAGTTGTACACTTTCTTTAATGAATAAAATCGTATTTTTGAGATTTATTGCCTTTGCATCTCATTAGTCATTCATTTTGCATTTACCTCTCCTGGTAATTAATAATAAAGATTAATAAAAAGAAAGAATTAATCGATGCGTATGTTCAGAATGGATCGTACGCCATTTGTGATAAAATGCAAACCAACAACTGCGCAAAGCGAACGCACGACGACGCCGTTGTTGGTAATCAAGACAGAAAAAGGGGAAGGTCCCACGCCGTTAAGGATTGTCGCTCCAAGACTTTTCCCTTACGAATCGAATAAGGCTGTGCCATGGATATACGACATCCATACTTCTGCCGACAGTGATATCTCCAATATCGCTGGACTTGGGGGCATGACTAGGAGTGGCAGGATCTACACTCCCGAAGATCTTCATGATAAAGCTCCCAAGAATAAAGAAAAAGGAAAAGATAAAACCGAGGAAAAAGAATCCGAGGAGGAGACTGATGAGCTGTTAAAATTCATCAGACAGAGCGAGTACTCCATTGTGGATCAACTTCACAAGACACCAGCGAAGATCACTTTGTTGTCGTTGATCCTAAGCTCCGAACCGCATCGGCAAGCTCTGTTGAAAGTCTTGAACGAGGCGTATGTATCACACACCATATCCCAAGACAAATTTGAGGGGATTGTTAGTCACATCACGGCTAATGATCACCTCACCTTCACAGATGAAGAGATCCCCACCGAGGGACCGCACCATAACAAGCCCTTGCACATCTCTGTAAAGTGCAAGGAGTATCACATCGCGAAGGTCTTGGTGGATAATGGATCTTCCTTGAACGTGATGCCAAAAAGAACGTTCGATCAGATGGCAATCAAGGGAGTCCAAATGCGCCCAAGCAACATGATCGTTCGAGCTTTCGACGGCTCTAAAAGAGAAGTGGTGGGAGAAGTCAGTCTTCCAATCCAAATCGGACCCACTATCTTTAACGTCGAATTTCAAATAATGGACATTACTCCTGCATACAGCTGTCTCCTCGGCCGACCTTGGATTCATGATGCGAAAGCTGTACCCTCTACGCTCCACCAGAAAGTCAAGTTCATCGTGGGTGACAAACTGGTGACCGTGCAAGCTGAAGATGACATACTCATCAGTAAGCCATCCAACATACCTTATGTGGATGCAGCAGAGGAAGCTTTGGAAACCGCCTTCCAAGCATTGGAAATCGCCAATGTTGAGATATTTCCCCGAGAAATGAAGAAGGTAGCTCATATGCTCACAAAGAACGGATACTTGCCAGGACAAGGATTAGGCAAGGACTCCCAAGGGATCCCGGAGCTACCTATTATCAAGGACAATCCAGGGAAACAAGGGTTAGGATACAACCCTAGCAAAGATCAAAGGACGAAGAGGAATCAAGATCCTTCTCGACGTTCTTTAAGCCAGATCTTTAAGAAGGCTGGTTGACAAACGTCAAGGCCAGCTGTCGTCATCAAGTGTTCTTTTCCTTCTAATAGGGATGTATAAACCTGATGACTATTAGAGATCACTCCTCGGGGACAGCCCGACCCCCGAGCCTCGATAGGGCACATGTTTCCACTATGATTATAATAAAATCATTCATTATTATTTCTTATTGCTTCTTTTCTCGCTTGCAATAAAATTCTAGACCGCGTTATTTAACCCTGTTTGAATAAACATGAATGAGGTTAAAATCGTCTTAAAAAATAAACCCACATCATTTTGCGTGGAAGTGTGCACGACAACTTGGAGCACCTTTTCTTGGCTTCAATAAGTGCCATCATGGATAAAAAGAAATCCTAAAAAATATAAAAAAAACTCGGCAGGAAACCCAAAAAGGGGGCTGCGCAAAATAAGAGCAAAAGACCCGCTAGGAATCCCACAAAAGGGTGACCTAGGCAAAAATTAGGGTTACAAAATAATAAACAAAAAGAAAAAGCCCGCTAAGACACCACAAATGGGTGTTTTAGGCAAAAGTAAGGGCCATCAAAAAGAAAAAGAATAATAATAAATCCATGATGGTACCATCAATCGAATTCAACAAGGGGGGCTCAAGAAAAGCTATCCAAGTTGTCAAAGCACAATCATTAATAACAAAGATGTGCTTAACTTCATAAGTGTTTAATCAAACTAACCTAAACACTTGAGCCTACCATTGGCCAGCCATTCTTTCAAAATCCATTTTTCGAAAATAAAATAATCCCCTCTAAAACACAAACTTTTGAAAACATATATCCTTTCCTTCTCTTCTCCCTTGTCCCAAAGATTTTTGAATAATCTAAGTGGAAACATGGAGATATAGTGGTCAATAAGAGGGTTGATACATCTTCTAAAGGAAGGGAGAATCATTTGGTTGATAACACCAAAAATCAAATACGCATCGTTCCTCGGTTACAGAAATCGGCAAAGCACAGTCTGTCTGGAGGAATGGCAAGATCCAAACAAAGAACGCATCGATTAATTCTTTTGAAAAACTGAATCAAATAGAATTAGGTGCATCTTATTTGCATACATGCATACAGATGATAGGTGTACTAGAAGATCACTTATTCTCTGTTTATATTTAAAAAAAAAAAAAAAAAAAAAATCAAAAATCAAAAATCAAAAATCAGAAAAATCCAATACGCCCGTATTGGTATTAATACGGTCGTATTGGAGTTAACGTTAAGTACAACGTTTCAACTCCAATACGGGCGTATTAAAATCCAGTACGCCCGTACTGAACCCCAATACGGTCGTATTGAATCCAATACGGTCCATATTGATTGTAAACTTTGTACATCAATGGAAAGGCCAATACGGCCGTATTGAATCCAATACGGGCCGTATTGGCAGAATTTTGCCTATAAATAAGACCTCCCCTCCCTCATTTTGCATACCTTTCTTCATTCTCCACATTCCTTGCTTGTGAGTGCATTCCTACAAAGATTATCAGAAATGGCAGAATCTTCTCGCAAAAGGCAGAGAGCCCCGGCCAGACGTGTAATGACAGATCGACACCGGGACCGGCTACAGCTTATAGAGACGTTCACCATCGAGCCGTCAAGGGTGCTCGACTTTGAGCTTCTCCGAGCAGTGGGCTTGGAGAATGATGTCAGGAGCTACTTCGACGCCATAGGATGGGGATTTCTCCTTAATCCACCATCCCAGCTATATTTGACGGCCACGAAGGAGTTCTTGGCTACAGTCGGCGTCACGGAGTCGACTAACAGCTATGGGGAGGATGTTTGCGCGGTGGATTTCTGGATGAATGAAGGATACCGCTCGCTGACGTTGGACGAGTTCAACGTCCAGGCAGGGTTTTTCAGCCGCACTGATCAGCTGGCATTCCGAGATGCCATATGCGAGTGGCCTGATCAGTGGACTCCGGTTGAGATGTGGAGTTTGCTCACTGGCCGACGGGATTATCATTCAGGGGTGAAGGGCTCCCGGCTCCCGACTGCTCTTAGGATCTGTCACAAGATCCTCACCAGTACTATTCATGGCAGGTCCAAGAGTTCGGAGTCGATTACACGGCCGGATCTGCTGGCCTTATATTGCATGGCCACCGGCCGGAAGGCCAATCCTGGATATTTCTTCCTCGAGCACGTGAAGAAGCTTGGGGTACGAGAGGGAGGAGAGTCCAGACAGGGGTACATTTTGGTTGCCCCACTCCTCTCACAGCTGGCGGAGACATGGGGATGTCCCGATGGTGCAGAGCCAGGGGCATTGGCGCCGAAGCTGATTGGTGCCTCCACCCTGATTAACATGAAGATCATCGCTAGATCGCCAGGAGGGGGGTTTGTGCGAGTAGATGGCCTCGAGACCTTCGACGACCTCTTCAACAACCTCGACTTTGAGGGAGGCGACGCCCCACAGCCAGAGGCTAGCACATCACGGTCGGACAGGGGATACTTTGACGCCCACTTCGACACACTGCAGCAAAGCATTGACACGCGATTCGATGCTTTTCAGCAGAGCATCGACACGCGATTCGATGCTTTTCAGCATAGTGTCGGTACATGGCAGCAGAGTACCGATACTCGACTAGACAGCTTGGTGCAGGGGTTCGACAACCTCTCAGTCTGGCTCCATAGCCACTACCCCACTCCTCCTCAGGATCCGCCGGCCGATGAGTGAAGACCGGATTGCTTCCTTTAATTTTTATGTATTTAGTTTGTTTGGGCTGTGTCCCATCTTTTGATTTCTTTTGATTTCTCTCGTACAAACTTATTTTCTATTTAATGAAAATTTCCACTGTTTGATTTTAAATTCTCTAGCAATTTAAATTAAATACAGAAAAAGCCAAATCAGAAGAAAAGGCAAAATACAGAAAAAGCCGAAAATGAAAAAAGGCAAGGATATAGAAAATCCAACAAACAGATTGCACAGAATAACTGAGCCTGGAGAGGCTTGCCGAAATAATACTCCCGCAGAATAACCGAGCCTGGAGAGGCTTGCCGAAACAATACTCATCAGTTTGTACAGAATAACTGAGCCTGGAGAGGCTTGCCGAAACAATACTCCTCAGTAAACAGAATAATTGAGCCTGGAGAGGCTCGCAGAAATAATACTCCCCAGAGGGAACCTCAACTCATGCTCTTGGATTCAAAATCCCCAGTAAGAGCTATCAAGCAAGATCGTCAAAATCTCCAATGGAAGTATGATCATCCAAGCAGTATATTCAAGTCAAAGGACTTTAAAACTTCTTCAGTGGAAGATAACTCTCCGACTCAAGTGTTGAGTGAGACTAAGCCTGCAGAGGCTTCCTAAATAATACTCTGGGATACACAAGGTCCCCAAATCCCCAATCGCCTACTCAAGAGGCATCCCTACAAAAGGAGAAAAAATAAAAAATCTCAATAAATATTCCCCAAGCGGAATGCGGCATCCAGCCAAGCACCGAACATCAAGATTATCTGCCTAACAGAAGAGGCCAGTCAAGAAATGAATGACAGAATTCCCTAGTGGATAACAGCCTACACAGAGGCTACAAAATCAGAAAATTGAAAAGAGTCACCCGAATAAGGACAACCGGGATACTCCACCAACGTCAAAGGACGTCAGCCAAACATAAGGCATCGCTCAACTCAAAGAGAGAGCATCTGTGTCCACACCCCAAGGATTCAGAAATTCCCCATGGGTACCAACAATGCAATGCAAGTTGGGGCACAGGAACCTATGAATGACTGCACATCCCCTAGACGGATCCCTGCGTTATCCAGCCCTCAGCGGCACAAAATCAGAAAAAACTGTCGAAGCAGCATAGTGGACTGTGGAGACAAAAATCATCTCAAATCCCTGGAGAGGGTAAACTCGCATTGCCGAAGTGATCAGAAGACACGGACGCAATCCCTGGAGAGGGTAAACTCGCATTGCCGAAGTGATCAGAAGACACGGACGCAGTCCCTGGAGAGGGCAAACTCAGCTGCCGATGTTAAGACGCAGTCCCTGGAGAGGGTAAACTCACCTGCCGATGTTAAGACGCAGACCCTGGAGAGGGCAAACTCAACTGCCAAATGTTAAGCGGCAGAGCCTGGAGAGGCGGTACTCAATCATCAGGGTGATGTTAACACACTGGTGTCTAGCTTCCGGCTCGGGCGTCGAGTGAGGCTAGGTCTGGAGAGACGGTACTCAACCATCAGCGTCATCAGAGGTGCGTTGGTGTCCAACTTCCGGCTCGGGCGGCGAGTGAGGTTGGGCCTGGAGAGGCAATACTTAATCATCAGTGTGATGTTAACACATTGGTGTCTAGCTTCCGGCTCGGGCGTCGAGTGAGGCTAGGTCTGGAGAGACGGTACTCAATCACCAGCGTCGCCAGAGGCACGTCGGTGTTCAACTTCCGGCTCGGGCGTCGAGTGAAGTTGACCCTGGAGAGGGTAAACTCAGCTACCGAGGATGTCAGAAGCGCCGAGGTATGCACTCACCTGGAGAGGCTACTCAACAATTTTCCACCGGAAGACATTACAAGTCAGAAGGTCGGCACATCACCCGGACAATTGGGTCAACTCCTTTACTTGTCAGCCGATACACCAAAAGGCCGTCCGACTAAGTAAAGGGGGGGCAACTGTAGACCCCTAAAATTGTCCGGGTCGGAAATAAAGCTAGAAGGCTCTCAAAGACTGAAGGAAGATCAGCCAGAAGGACTCCTGGAAGGCCCTAGGAGGGTTCTCTGTAGGTTTAGAGGTCTTAGGATAGCAAAAATAAGAAAAGTGGGAGGAATGAAGCTCAATACGGCCTCCCAGAGGTTCACTACGGCCGTATTGAGTATTTTGAACTGCAATACGGCCGCGGCGAACTTAGTACGCCCGTATTGAAGTCTTTGAACTTCAATACGGCCGTACTGAATTCAATACGGCCGTATTGAAGTTCAAAAACTTCAATACGCCCGTATTGACCCCAGGGGCCGTACTGCGCCTCATTCCTATAAATATGACGTCAATTTGACGTCATTGGACACTTGGACACTGAGTTTTAACCCTCTTCTTGAGTATTCTGGGTTTTTTTGAGCAGTGCTCTGCCTAGAAATCACTCGGAGAGTTGATCCGACAAAGTTCTCGAGTTCTGAGCTTTTTGCTTGAGTCTCGAACTGAGTCGAAGGGAAATCCTCCGGATTTCCATAGTTAAAATTTTCTAGGAGGAAGCGAGCGGGCTTGTAGAGCGAGGGAACGCCAAAAAGCTTCCCAGTTTTACTTGAATATAAAAGCACGCTTCAAAGGTTTCTTCTTAAGACCTTCCTTTTACTGCTTTCTGTGTGTATATTTAACTGTCATCATGTAGATAGTTAAGTTATAATTGTTTAGAATAAATAGGGGTAATTTAGTAATTTCGCACTATTATTTTTAGAAGTAATCTGTCATAGGGAACCCGAAAGGGGCGCTGTGGGGTGCTAACACCTTCCCCACGCGTAATCGACTCCCTTACCCGACTCTGGTTGTCATGGCCGAAGTCGATTTTTGAATCGATTGCCTTAAACTTCTTTTTCCAATGTTTTGAGTAAAACATTGGTGGCGACTCCATGAACCCTTTTACTACGAAAACCGCTAATCCATGGAGGGTCCCGCTTGGGATTAACATGGATTGGTGAGACATTTAATAAATAAATTGGATAAGATCGACAAGGTCTCAGTTTGAGAACAAGTCGTTCTAATAATCCAATACATTTTCAAAACTAAAATAAAAGCGAGCCTGACCGTCTTCGCGATCGCCGAGGCCCGTTTGGGCCGGTGGCGACAAGGATCACTTGGTTAATGACACCAAATCTCGATATAACATGCATCATTCCTCGGTTATAGAAGTCGGCAGCGCACAGTCCGTCTTGAGGAATGGCAAAACCCAAACAAAAGCGCATCTGTTAATTCTTTTGAAAGATAAATCAAATAGAATTAGGTGCATCATACACATGCATACAGATGATAGGTGTACTGGAAGATCACTTATTCTCTGTTTATCTTCTTAAAAAAAAAAAAAAAAAAAAAAATTTCAATACGGGCCGTATTCCTTTCAATGCGGGCGTATTGAAGCTAGGGTTAAGACAACCCTTCAGCTTTAATACGGGCGTATTGAGCCCAATACGCCCGTATTGACCTTAACGGTCACACCAATACGGGCGTATTGAGTTCAATACGGCCCGTATTGGTTCCCTGATTTGCACACCAACAGCCAAGTCAGTACAGCCGTATTGAATTCAATACGGGCCGTACTGACGTAAATTCTTCTATAAATAGCCCATTTCTCCCTCATTTCTGCACAGCATTCTTTATTCCTCTGTCTATATTGTCTGTGAGTGAGTTCAAGGTCTTCTCAAGTTCAAAGAAATGGCCGAATCATCGAGGAAAAGACAAAGGGTCCCCGCCCAACGAGAAATGACCGCGAAGCATCTAGAGAGGCTAGAGCTTTTTGAATCGTTTGTCTTCAAGCCATCAAGGGTGCTCGACGTGAACATCCTCCAAGCGATGGAGTGGGAGGACGAGGTCCTAGGCTATATCAACGCCATAGGATGGGGGTTCCTCCTTAGCCCTCATTCCAAGATCTTCCCGACAGCGACAAAGGAGTTCTTGGCTACCGTCGGCGTCACAGAGTCGACGAACAGCTTCGGAGAGACGGTCTACCCGGTAGACTTTTGGATGAACGGGGGGTACCGTTCTTTGTCATTGGACGAGTTCAACGTCCAAGCTGGTTTTTTTCACACGAGCTGCTCAGCTGGAGTATAGGGATGCCGTGTGCGAGTGTCCGGATGGTCTGACCCAAAATGAGATGTGGAGAGAAATTACGGGTCAGACGGACTACCACGCTGGAGTGAAGGGTACTCGGCTCCCTACCGCACTCCGAATCTGCCACAAGTTGATCACTGGCTCCATTCATGCAAGGCAGAAGAGCCCAGAGTCGGTGACACGGCAGGACCTGCTGGCTCTATATTGCATGGCCACTAGACAGAAGGCCAACCCCGGATTCTTCTTCCTTGAGCACATAAAGAATCTGGGGGCAAGAGAGGGAAGCGAAGCCCGGCGAGGATACATTCTGATTTCCACGCTCCTTTCGACACTCGCCGAGGCTTGGGGATGTCCAGACGGCATAGATGCGGCGGATTTGGCGCCTAAACCCATTGGTGCTCCCACCTTACTCAACATGAAGATGATTGTCAAGGTAGGGAGGCAATACGTGCGGGCCACCGACGACTTCAGCGAGCTCTTCGCAGATATTGAGCTCCCGGGTGACGAAGACCCGCAGCTAGAGGCCGGTACCTCGCAGCAGGATAGGGCCTACTTCGATGCCCGCTTCGACGCCTTACAGCGGAGCATCGATAGTCGATTCGATACCGCTCAGCATAGCATCGGCGCCTTGCAGCAGAGTTTCGACACTCGATTTGATGCTGCTCAGCATGGTATCGATGCCCTCAGACAGGAGTTTGACAGCCTGTCGGTCTGGCTACACCGCCGCTTCCCAGACCCTCCACAGGACCCGCCGGCAGAGGAGTGAAGACCGGCTACCTTTTTCTCGTTTTTTGTGTATTTGCTTGATTGGGCTTTGCCCCACTTTTTAATCATCTTTGTACAAATTCATTCTATTAATGAAATTTGTCATTTTGAATTCAAATTCTTTAGCACTTTTAATTTCTGTACAGAAAAAGCCAAAATCAACAAAAAAGGCAAAATACAGAAAAAGCCCAAGATCGATAAAAGGCAAACATAGAAAATCCACAACATTGTACAGAATAATGGAGCCTGGAGAGGCTTGCCGAAATAATACTCTCTCATCATAACAGAATAACCGAGCCTGGAGAGGCTTGCCGAAATAATACTCTCCAAAATAACTGAGCCTGGAGAGGCTTGCCGAAATAATACTCCCTCATCAGAATAATTGAGCCTGGAGAGGCTTGCCGAAATAATACTCCCCAGAGATATCTCAGCTTCCACTCACGGGCCAAATTCCCCAGTGAGAGCTATCAAACCAAGATCAGCAAGATTCCCCAAGGAAGGCTTGATCATCCAAACAGAATATCCAAGTCGAAAGGACTCATACTTCCTCAGTGGAGAATAGCTTTCCAACTCAAGCAATGAGTGAAGCTAAGCCTGAAGAGGCTTTCTAAATAATACTCTGGGATACATAAGAACTTCAAATCCCCAGTCGCCTACTAAGAGGCATCCCTACAAAAAGCAAAAAATCAAAAACATCAATAACCATTCCCCAAGCGGAATCCGGCACTCAGCCGAACACCGAACATCAAGATCATTCGCCTACTCAGAGGCACTCCTTCAAAAAGAGAAAATCAAAAAAATCAATAAACCATTCCCCAAGTGGAAATCGGCTTTCAGCCAAACATCAAGCGTCAAGATGATCCGCCTAACAGAAGAGGCTAATCACAATCAATGACAAAATCCCCCAGCGGATAATAGCCTACACAGAGGCAACAAAACCAGAAAAACAAAAAGAGTCACCTGAATAAGGATAATCGGGATACTCCACCAACGTCGAAAAGACGTCAGCCAATCATAAGGCACCGCTCATCTCAGAAAGAGCATCTTCGTGTCTACACCCCAAGGAAACAGAAATTCCTCAATGGGCACCAATTACGCAATGCAAAATTGGGACACAAGAACCTATGAGTAACTGCACATCCCCTAGACGGATCCCTGCGTTATCCAGCCCTCAGCGACACCAAAATCAAAAACAAATCGTCGAAGCAGCATCGTGGACTGTGGAGACAAAACCATCACAGATCCCTGGAGAGGGCAAACTCACATTGCCAACGTCGTCAAGAACACGGAGGCAGACCCTGGGGAGGGTAAACCGCAGAACCTGGAGAGGGCAAACTCAACTGCCTAGGTTGTCAGAAACACCAAAGCAGAGCCTGGAGAGGCGGGGTACTCAGCTACCCCGAGGTTGTCAAGAACACGGAGGTATGCAACTGCTAGTGTCGTCAAGAACACGCTGGTATAGCCTGGAGAGGCGGTACTCAGCTACCCCGAGGTTGTCAAGAACACGGAGGTATGCAACTGCCAGTGTCGTCAAGAACACGCTGGTATAGCCTGGAGAGGCGGTACTCAGCTACCCCGAGGTTGTCAAGAACACGGAGGTATGCAACTGCTAGTGTCGTCAAGAACACGCTGGTATAGCCTGGAGAGGCGGTACTCAGCTACCCCGAGGTTGTCAAGAACACGGAGGTATGCAACTGCCAGTGTCGTCAAGAACACGCTGGTATAGCCTGGAGAGGCGGTACTCAGCTACCCCGAGGTTGTCAAGAACACGGAGGTATGCAGCTTCCGGCTCGGGCGGCGAGCGAAGCAAAGCCTGGAGAGGCGGTACTCACATTGCCAAAGTGTTCGAAAACACGGAGGTATACAACTTCCAGCTCGGGCGTCGAGTGAAGTTGAGCCTGGAGAGGCGGTACTCACGCTACCGAAGTGACCAAAAGCACGGAGGTATGCAGCTTCCGGCTCGGGCGACGAGCGAAGCAAAGCCTGGAGAGGCGGTACTCAACCTGGAGAGGCTACTCAGCAATTTTCCACCGGAAGACACTACAAGTCGGAAGGATGGCCTTTTCCCCCGGACAATTGGGTCAACTCCTTTACTTGTCAACCAGTACACTAAAAAGCCGCTTGACTAAGTAAAGGGGGGGCAGCTGTAGACCCCTAAAATTGTCCAGGTTGGAAATAAGACTCGAAGACTCTCAAAGATCAATGGAAAGTCAGCCAGAAGGACTCCCAGAAGACCATAGGATGACTATCTGTAGGTTTAGAGGTCTTAGAGTAGCTAAAAATAAGAAAGTGAGAGGAGTGGAGCTCAATACGGCCTCTTTGGAGCTCAGTACGGCCCGTATTGCATTTTTGAACTGCAATACGGCCGTACTGAAACCAATACGGTCGTATTGATGTTTTTGAACCTCAATACGGCCGTATTGAATTAAATACGGCCGTATTGAAGTTCAAAACTTCAATACGGGCCGTATTGACACCAGGGGCCGTACTGCGCCTCACCCCTATAAATAAGACGTCATTTGGACGTCATTTGACACTTTTTCACACTTCTTGGACTCTCTTCTTGAGTATTCTGGGGTTTTTGAGCAGTGTTCTGCCCTAGAATTCTCTCCGAGAGCCGATTCGACGAAGTTCTTGAGTTCTAAGCATTTAGCTTGAGAATTCGAACTAGTCGAAGGGAAATCTTTTTGATTTCCATAGTAAAGATTAATTTTTAGGGAAGGAGCGAGCGAGCGTGTAGTGGGAGGGAGCGCCAAAAAGCCTCCTAACATCTGTTTAGATATATAAAAGCACGCTTCAAGAGGTTTTTCTTAAAATCCCTTCTTTTATTGCTTTCTGATTGTCGCATATTTAATTTTGTCATCATGTAGATATTTAATTTATAATCGTTTATAATAAATAGGGGTGATTTAGTAATTTTACCCTGTTATTTATGAAATAATCCGTCATAGGGAACCCGAAAGGGGCGTTGTGGGGTGCTAACACCTTCCCCGCACGTAACCGACTCCCTTACCCAACTCTGGTTGTAATGGCCAAGGTTGATTTGCGAAAATCAATTGCCTTATCCCTTTTTCCAATGTTTTGAGTAAAACATTGGTGGCGACTCCAAGAACCCTAATACTTTGCGAAAACCACTAATCCATGGAGGTCTCGCTTGAGATTAACATGGATTGGTGAATCATTTAATAAAATTGTTAGCTCGACAAGGTCTCAGTTTGAGAATAAGTCGTTCTAGCAATCCACTTTTTTCAAATCTAAAAAGAGTCCGACCATCGTCGCGATTGCCAAGGTCCGTTTCGGCGGGTGGCGACAGATGGCGACTCCGCTGGGGAAGCCTCGAGAGTCAGTCCCATTTAGTGATGGATTCTTTTCAAAATAATAGTTTAAAATTACTTTATTACCCCTTACTTGTATGATAACATGCTTTATCTATTTGGCTTTAATAACTGTTGTATTTTTAAATTCTCGCAATTGTTTGAAATACAAACTGAACACGAACCTTTGCACACAACAGTTCCCTCTATACCCGGGGGCATGAGTGGTAAGCCATAGGGAGTGGATGTTAGTACGGCCGGTTGTCGAATGGGTCTATAGGTGCCCGTAGACCGTTGTCGGAAAGCATCACTCAAGGTGATAACCATGAACTCAAGTCCGACAGTGCGTTGGAACTTTCCATCGACTTACGACGAGAGGGATTGGGTCCCTATAAATGGGAGCACCTTGGGGGCCTCAGACCAGTGAGAACAGTTAGAACCTCCTTGAATATGCACTTTTCTGCAGGATACCCCTACCTCGTGATTCGCTCGTGACTGTTCGTGGATGAGTGAATTGTTTGTGCATTGTTTATGTGACATTGTTTGAGCATACATTGCATTCTTTAAACATACAACATTCCTTTTTAAAATAAGAATAAATAGGAATAAAAAATCTTCCATTACATGGTGTTAACATCTACCTTCATCACATTCATATAGGTAGTTTCCCTTTTCACCCAAAAATACAAAAAAAAATAATAATAAATACAAAATACTCAAAGAAAAAAAGAAAAATATATTTATCCAAACCAAGCAATATCATGCATCATCTTAGGAGCATCCCGAAAACATGATAATGCTTAGTTGAATAAACACAATGCATGCATATTCAACGTCATCATCTCATGTCATGCATTCTTATCAAAGATCATGGAGGGATCTAGGTTTGCATTTCATACATCCCTCCCAATAAATCATTAATAAACATTAATAAAAAGAAAGAATTAATCGATGCGTATGTTCAAGATGGATCGCACGCCATTTGTTATTAAGTGTAAGCCAACAACCGCGCCAAGCGAGCGCACATCAACTCCGTTGTTGGTAATCAAGACGAATAAAGGGGAAGGTCCGACACCGTTAAGAATCACTACTCCAAGGCCTTTTCCCTACGAATCAAATAAAGCTGTGCCATGGATATACGACATCCATTCCTCTACCGACAGCGATATCTCCAACATCGTTGGACTTGGGGGCATGACTAGGAGTGGCAGGATCTACACTCCCGAAGATCTTCATGATAAAGCTCCCAAGAATAAAGGAAAAGAAAAGGAGAAAACTGAGAAAAATAAAGAATCCGAGGAGGAGACTGATGAGCTGTTAAAGTATATCCGACAGAGCGATTACTCCATCGTGGATCAACTTCATAAGACGCCAGCAAAAATTACTCTGTTGTCGTTGATCCTAAGCTCCGAACCGCATCGGCAAGCTCTGTTGAAAGTCTTGAACGAGACATATGTATCGCATACTATCTCCCAAGACAAGTTTGAGGGGATTGTTAGTCACATCACGGCTAATGATCACCTCACTTTCACCGATGAAGAAATCCCCGCTGGGGGACCAAATCATAACAAGCCCTTGCACATCTCTGTAAAGTGCAAGGAGTATCACATCGCTAAAGTCTTGGTGGATAATGGATCTTCCTTGAACGTAATGCCAAAAAGAACGCTCGATCAAGTGGCAATCAAGGGAATCCAAATGCGCCCGAGCAACATGATCGTCCGAGCTTTCGACGGTTCTAAAAGAGAAGTGGTGGGAGAAGTCAATCTCCCAATCCAAATTGGGCCCACCATCTTCAACGTCGAATTTCAAGTGATGGACATTACTCCCGCATACAGCTGTCTCCTTGGCCGACCTTGGATTCATGATGCAAAAGCTGTTCCTTCTACGCTCCACCAGAAAGTCAAATTCATTGTGGGTGACAAGCTGGTGACTGTACAAGCTGAAGACGATATACTCATCAGCAAGCCATCCACCATACCTTACGTGGATGCAGCGGAGGAAGCTCTAGAAACCGCCTTCCAAGCATTGGAAATTGCCAATGTTGAAACGTTTCCCCGAGAAATGAAGAAGGTAGCCTCCATGCTCACCAAGAACGGATACTTGCCAGGACAAGGACTTGGCAAGGATTCCCAAGGAATTCCCGAGCTACCTATTATCAAGGATAATCCGGGGAAACAAGGGTTAGGATACAACCCTAATAAAGATCAAAGGACGAAGAGGAACCAAGATCCTTCTCGACGTTCTTTAAGCCAGATCTTTAGGAAGGCCGGTTCACAAGCGTCAAGGCCGGTCGTCGTCATCAAGTGCTTTTCTCCTTCTGATAGGGATGTATAGACCTGATGACTATTAGAGATTACTCCTCGGGGACAGCCCGACCCCCGAGCCTCGATAGGGCACATGTTTCCATTATGATTATAATAAAATCATTCTTTATTATTTCTTACTTCTTCTCTTCTTGCTTACAATAAATTTCTAAACCGCATTATTTTTAACCCTGTTTGAATAAACATGAATGAGGTTAAAATCATAATAAACCCGCATCATTTTTATGTGGAAGTGTGTGTGACAACTTGGAACACCTTCCCTTGGCCTCGACAAGTGCCATCATGGATAAAAAGAAATCCTTTAAAATAAAAGAAGCTCGGCAGGAAACCCAAAAAGGGGGCTGCGCAAAAATAAGAGCAAAAGACCCGCTAGGAATCCCACGAAAGGGTGACCTAGGCAAAAGTTAGGGTTGCAAAAATGAACAAAAACAAAAGTCCGCTAAAACGCCACAAAAGGGTGTTTTAGGCAAAAATAAGGACAATCAAAAAACAAAAGAAATCCATGATGGTACCATGAGCCGAATTCAAAAAAAGGTTCAAGGGAAGCTATCTAAGTTGTCAAAATCACAACGTCAATAACAAGATTTTCTTAACTTCATAAGTGTTTAATCAAACAAGCCTAAACACATAAAGCCTACCTTGGCCAACCATTCTTACAAAAACCATTTTTGAAAAAATAAATCCCCTCTAAAACACAAACTTCAGAACAAAAATATCTTTCCTTTCTTTTCTCTCTTGTCCCAAACGATTTTAGGATAATCTAGTGGAAACATGGAGATATAGTGGTCAATAGGAGGGTTGACATATCTTCTAAAGGAAGGGAAGGATCACTTGGTTAATGACACCAAATCTCGATATAACATGCATCATTCCTCGGTTATAGAAGTCGGCAGCGCACAGTCCGTCTTGAGGAATGGCAAAACCCAAACAAAAGCGCATCGGTTAATTCTTTTGAAAGATAAATCAAATAGAATTAGGTGCATCATACACATGCATACAGATGATAGGTGTACTGGAAGATCACTTATTCTCTGTTTATCTTCTTAAAAAAAAAAAAAAAAAAAAATTTCAATACGGGCCGTATTCCTTTCAATGCGGGCGTATTGAAGCTAGGGTTAAGACAACCCTTCAGCTTCAATACGGGCGTATTGAGCCCAATACGCCCGTATTGACCTTAACGGTCACACCAATACGGGCGTATTGAGTTCAATACGGCCCGTATTGGTTCCCTGATTTGCACACCAACAGCCAAGTCAGTACAGCCGTATTGAATTCAATACGGGCCGTACTGACGTAAATTCTTCTATAAATAGCCCATTTCTCCCTCATTTCTGCACAACATTCTTTATTCCTCTGTCTATATTGTCTGTGAGTGAGTTCAAGGTCTTCTCAAGTTCAAAGAAATGGCCGAATCATCGAGGAAAAGACAAAGGGTCCCCGCCCAACGAGAAATGACCGCGAAGCATCTAGAGAGGCTAGAGCTTTTTGAATCGTTTGTCTTCAAGCCATCAAGGGTGCTCGACGTGAACATCCTCCAAGCGATGGAGTGGGAGGACGAGGTCCTAGGCTATATCAACGCCATAGGATGGGGGTTCCTCCTTAGCCCTCATTCCAAGATCTTCCCGACAGCGACAAAGGAGTTCTTGGCTACCGTCGGCGTCACAGAGTCGACGAACAGCTTCGGAGAGACGGTCTACTCGGTAGACTTTTGGATGAACGGGGGGTACCGTTCTTTGTCATTGGACGAGTTCAACGTCCAAGCCAGTTTTTTTTCACACGAGCTGCTCAGCTGGAGTATAGGGATGCCGTGTGCGAGTGTCCGGATGGTCTGACCGAAAATGAGATGTGGAGAGAAATTACGGGTCAGACGGACTACCACGCTGGAGTGAAGGGTACTCGGCTCCCTACCGCACTCCGAATCTGCCACAAGTTGATCACTGGCTCCATTCATGCAAGGCAGAAGAGCCCAGAGGCGGTGACACGGCAGGACCTGCTGGCTCTATATTGCATGGCCACTAGACAGAAGGCCAACCCCGGATTCTTCTTCCTTGAGCACATAAAGAATCTGGGGGCAAGAGAGGGAAGCGAAGCCCGGCGAGGATACATTCTGATTTCCACGCTCCTTTCGACACTCGCCGAGGCTTGGGGATGTCCAGACGGCATAGATGCGGCGGATTTGGCGCCTAAACCCATTGGTGCTCCCACCTTACTCAACATGAAGATGATTGTCAAGGTAGGGAGGCAATACGTGCGGGCCACCGACGACTTCAGCGAGCTCTTCGCAGATATTGAGCTCCCGGGTGACGAAGACCCGCAGCCAGAGGCCGGTACCTCGCAGCAGGATAGGGCCTACTTCGATGCCCGCTTCGACGCCTTACAGCGGAGCATCGATAGTCGATTCGATACCGCTCAGCATAGCATCGGCGCCTTGCAGCAGAGTTTCGACACTCGATTTGATGCTGCTCAGCATGGTATCGATGCCCTCAGACAGGAGTTTGACAGCCTGTCGGTCTGGCTACACCGCCGCTTCCCAAACCCTCCACAGGACCCGCGCTTTTTCTCGTTTTTTGTGTATTTGCTTGATTGGGCTTTGCCCCACTTTTTAATCATCTTTGTACAAATTCATTCTATTAATGAAATTTGTCATTTTGAATTCAAATTCTTTAGCACTTTTAATTTCTGTACAGAAAAAGCCAAAATCAACAAAAAAGGCAAAATACAGAAAAAGCCCAAGATCGATAAAAGGCAAACATAGAAAATCCACAACATTGTACAGAATAATGGAGCCTGGAGAGGCTTGCCGAAATAATACTCTCTCATCATAACAGAATAACCGAGCCTGGAGAGGCTTGCCGAAATAATACTCTCCAAAATAACTGAGCCTGGAGAGGCTTGCCGAAATAATACTCCCTCATCAGAATAATTGAGCCTGGAGAGGCTTGCCGAAATAATACTCCCCAGAGATATCTCAGCTTCCACTCACGGGCCAAATTCCCCAGTGAGAGCTATCAAACCAAGATCAGCAAGATTCCCCAAGGAAGGCTTGATCATCCAAACAGAATATCCAAGTCGAAAGGACTCATACTTCCTCAGTGGAGAATAGCTTTCCAACTCAAGCAATGAGTGAAGCTAAGCCTGAAGAGGCTTTCTAAATAATACTCTGGGATACATAAGAACTTCAAATCCCCAGTCGCCTACTAAGAGGCATCCCTACAAAAAGCAAAAAATCAAAAACATCAATAACCATTCCCCAAGCGGAATCCGGCACTCAGCCGAACACCGAACATCAAGATCATTCGCCTACTCAGAGGCACTCCTTCAAAAAGAGAAAATCAAAAAAATCAATAAACCATTCCCCAAGTGGAAATCGGCTTTCAGCCAAACATCAAGCGTCAAGATGATCCGCCTAACAGAAGAGGCTAATCACAATCAATGACAAAATCCCCCAGCGGATAATAGCCTACACAGAGGCAACAAAACCAGAAAAACAAAAAGAGTCACCTGAATAAGGATAATCGGGATACTCCACCAACGTCGAAAAGACGTCAGCCAATCATAAGGCACCGCTCATCTCAGAAAGAGCATCTTCGTGTCTACACCCCAAGGAAACAAAAATTCCTCAATGGGCACCAATTACGCAATGCAAAATTGGGACACAAGAACCTATGAGTAACTGCACATCCCCTAGACGGATCCCTGCGTTATCCAGCCCTCAGCGGCACCAAAATCAAAAACAAATCGTCGAAGCAGCATCGTGGACTGTGGAGACAAAACCATCACAGATCCCTGGAGAGGGCAAACTCACATTGCCAACGTCGTCAAGAACACGGAGGCAGACCCTGGGGAGGGTAAACCGCAGACCCTGGAGAGGGCAAACTCAACTGCCTAGGTTGTCAGAAACACCAAAGCAGAGCCTGGAGAGGCGGTACTCAGCTACCCCGAGGTTGTCAAGAACACGGAGGTATGCAACTGCCAGTGTCGTCAAGAACACGCTGGTATAGCCTGGAGAGGCGGTACTCAGCTACCCCGAGGTTGTCAAGAACACGGAGGTATGCAACTGCCAGTGTCGTCAAGAACACGCTGGTATAGCCTGGAGAGGCGATACTCAGCTACCCCGAGGTTGTCAAGAACACGGAGGTATGCAACTGCTAGTGTCGTCAAGAACACGCTGGTATAGCCTGGAGAGGCGGGTACTCAGCTACCCCGAGGTTGTCAAGAACACGGAGGTATGCAACTGCCAGTGTCGTCAAGAACACGCTGGTATAGCCTGGAGAGGCGGGTACTCAGCTACCCCGAGGTTGTCAAGAACACGGAGGTATGCAACTGCCAGTGTCGTCAAGAACACGCTGGTATAGCCTGGAGAGGCGGTACTCAGCTACCCCGAGGTTGTCAAGAACACGGAGGTATGCAACTGCCAGTGTCGTCAAGAACACGCTGGTATAGCCTGGAGAGGCGGTACTCAGCTACCCCGAGGTTGTCAAGAACACGGAGGTATGCAGCTTCCGGCTCGGGCGGCGAGCGAAGCAAAGCCTGGAGAGGCGGTACTCACATTGCCAAAGTGTTCGAAAACACGGAGGTATACAACTTCCAGCTCGGGCGTCGAGTGAAGTTGAGCCTGGAGAGGCGGTACTCACGCTACCGAAGTGACCAAAAGCCCGGAGGTATGCAGCTTCCGGCTCGGGCGACGAGCGAAGCAAAGCCTGGAGAGGTGGTACTCAACCTGGAGAGGCTACTCAGCAATTTTCCACCGGAAGACACTACAAGTCGGAAGGATGGCCTTTTCCCTCGGACAATTGGGTCAACTCCTTTACTTGTCAACCGGTACACTAAAAAGCCGCTTGACTAAGTAAAGGGGGGGCAGCTGTAGACCCCTAAAATTGTCCGGGTCGGAAATAAGACTCGAAGACTCTCAAAGATCAATGGAAAGTCAGCCAGAAGGACTCCCAGAAGACCATAGGATGACTATCTGTAGGTTTAGAGGTCTTAGAGTAGCTAAAAATAAGAAAGTGAGAGGAGTGGAGCTCAATACGGCCTCTTTGGAGCTCAGTACGGCCCGTATTGCATTTTTGAACTGCAATACGGCCGTACTGAAACCAATACGGCCGTATTGATGTTTTTGAACCTCAATACGGCCGTATTGAATTCAATACGGCCGTATTGAAGTTCAAAACTTCAATACGGGCCGTATTGACACCAGGGGCCGTACTGCGCCTCACCCCTATAAATAAGACGTCATTTGGACGTCATTTGACACTTTTTCACACTTCTTGGACTCTCTTCTTGAGTATTCTGGGGTTTTTGAGCAGTGTTCTGCCCTAGAATTCTCTCCGAGAGCCGATCCGACGAAGTTCTTGAGTTCTAAGCATTTAGCTTGAGAATTCGAACTAGTCGAAGGGAAATCTTTTTGATTTCCATAGTAAAGATTAATTTTTAGGGAAGGAGCGAGCGAGCGTGTAGTGGGAGGGAGCGCCAAAAAGCCTCCTAACATCTGTTTAGATATATAAAAACACGCTTCAAGAGGTTTTTCTTAAAATCCCTTCTTTTATTGCTTTCTGATTGTCGCATATTTAATTTTGTCATCATGTAGATATTTAATTTATAATCGTTTATAATAAATAGGGGTGATTTAGTAATTTTACACTGTTATTTATGAAATAATCCGTCATAGGGAACCCGAAAGGGGCGTTGTGGGGTGCTAACACCTTCCCCGCACGTAACCGACTCCCTTACCCAACTCTGGTTGTAATGGCCAAGGTTGATTTGCGAAAATCAATTGCCTTATCCCTTTTTCCAATGTTTTGAGTAAAACATTGGTGGCGACTCCAAGAACCCTAATACTTTGCGAAAACCACTAATCCATGGAGGGTCTCGCTTGAGATTAACATGGATTGGTGAATCATTTAATAAAATTGTTAGCTCGACAAGGTCTCAGTTTGAGAATAAGTCGTTCTAGCAATCCACTTTTTTCAAATCTAAAAAGAGTCCGACCATCGTCGCGATTGCCAAGGTCCGTTTCGGTGGGTGGCGACACTCATGAAGGAACAAGTGATGTAAAAAGATCTAGAAAGCATACTCTTATAAGAGAATATGAATTGTTGAGAATGAATCATGGTGAATCAATTTTTGATTTTCAAAAACGGTTTACACACTTGATAAATCACCTTGTTGATCTTGGCAGGAAATTTGAAGAAGAAGAACTAAATTTGAAAGTGCTACAATGCTTGGATAAATCTTGGCAAGCAAAGGTTACTGCAATAGAAGAATCAAAGGACTTAACTTCATTGACCCTTGCAACTCTCTTTGGAAAGCTAAGAGAGCATGAGCAAAAGCTGCACATTGTTTAGGAAAATGAACATCAAGATAAAAAGGGAAAAGAAGTGTCTCTAAAAGACTTAAAATCAGCTAAAGGCAAAGAAATATGTGAAGACTCAAGCTCCAAAGATTCTGATTCAAAGAACTTCAACTTTCTGGTGAAGAAGTTCAGAAAATTCCTAAGAAAGAAAAGGAGTTACCCCTACAAGTTCAACAAGAAGGCCAACAAGAAAGAGGAAGGAAGCACATCCTCTTACAATTGTTTTGAATGTGGAAAACTAGGCCACATAAAAGCTGAATGCCCCAACCTTCTAAAGAAGCAACAAGAGGAAAAGAAAGGGAAGAAAAACTACAAACGAAAAATAGCCTACATAGCTTAGGAAGACAATGAATCAAGCACAACAAGTGATGAATCTGAATTTGAGGAAAACAACTTATGTTTGATGGCTGAAGTTAATCAAGACACAATAGTAAGTGATTCTAATCTTGAATCTAATTCGGATTATGATCAACTTCAAGAAGCTTTCATTCAAATTCAGAAAGAGGCTGTGAAATTAGATGCTTTAAATTCAAAGCTTAAAAACAAGCTGTCATGGTATGAAAATGCTTTAATTAGAGCTGAACAAGAGCTTGAAAATTTGAAAAATGAACATGAAAATCTTCAAACAATTTTAAACTTCAATGAAGCTCATTGTGAAACCTCTTCTTCTTCAAAAGTTGATTGTGAAAGTTGCAAGGTTTTGGAAAAAGAAAATGCTGATTTGAAAAACTCTCTTGCAAAATTCACAAATGGAAATGCAAATTTGAATATCATTTTGGGAAAGCAAAGACATGCTTTTGATAGAAGTGGACTTGGTTTTAATCAAAGCATGAACATGCCATCAAAAGAAAAAGCTTTCAAGAGAAACCAATCTTTCAAAGTCAAAGGCAATTTCATTAAACAAATTACTTGCTTTTATTGTTATAAGAAAGGACATACAATAAGGAATTTCTATTCTAAGAAATATGGTGTTCCAAATGGAGAAATGATTTGGATTAAAAAGAGCCAAAGGCTGAGAACTAACCATCAAGGACCCTTCACATGGGTACCTAAATCAATTTTCTAATTTTGTTGTAGGAATGCTTGAGAGCCAAAAGCTTATTATGGTATCTTGATAGTGGTTACTCAAGGCATATGACTGGAGATCCTTCAAAATTCTCAAGTCTGAAATTAAAGAATGAAGGATTTGTTACATATGGTGGCAACAACAAAGGGAAGATTCTGGGTCATGGAAACATTGGTAACTCTTCCTCCTCAACATTGATTGAAAATGTATTGCTTGTTGAAGGACTGAAACATAACTTGCTTAGTATAAGCTAACTTAGTGATAAAGGATTTAAAATTGAATTTGACAATACTTTTTGTTTAATCTGTGATAAATTGACAAAAGAAATTAGATTCATTGGAAAAAGAATTAACAACATTTACATGCTAGACTTAGAACATTCAATTACAATTTCTAACACCAAGTGTTTGATAACTAAAGAAGATAATATTTGGCTTTGGAATAGAAGAGCTGCACATATACACATGGATCACTTAAACAAACTTAGTAGGAAAAAAGTTAGTAATTGGATTACCTAAACTCAAGTTCAGTAAGGACAAACTATGTGATGCTTGTCTTAAAGGCAAGCAGGTGAAGGCTAGCTTTAAGAGTAAAAATCAAATTTCAACTTCTAGACCTTTACAATTAATTCACATGGATTTGTTTGGTCCTTCAAGAACCATGAGTCTAGGAGGGAATTACTATGGGCTGGTTATGGTAGATGATTATTCAAGATTCACTTGGGTCATGTTTCTTGCAAATAAGAGTGAAGCTTTCAATACTTTTAAGAAATTTTCTAAGCTTGTTCAAAATGAGAGAAACATAAATATCACCTCAATTAGAAGTGATCATGGAGGTGAATTCCAAAATGTTTTGTTCCAAAAATTTTGTGAGGAGCATGGCATTAATCACAATTTTTCAGCACCGAGGACACCTCAACAAAATGGGGTTGTGGAAAGGAAAAATAGGTCTCTTGAGGAATTAGCTAGGACTATGTTAAATGAGACTAAACTACCTAAATAATTTTGGGCTGATGCAATTAACACGACATGTCATGTGTTAAATACGGTTCTAATTAGGCCTTTTCTAAAAAGAACACCTTATGAGATTTATAATGGAAGGAAGCCTAATATCTCATATTTTAGAGTATTTGGTTGCAAATATTTTGTGCTGAATAATGGTAAGGAAAAACTTGGTAAATTTGATGCTAAAGCTGATGAAGCAATTTTCTTGGGTTATTATACCAATAGCAAAGCCTATAGAGTATATAACAAGAGAACTCTAGTAGTTGAAGAATCAGTACATGTTGTGTTTGATGAGACTAACAAGCAATAACCAAAGCAAACTAAAATAGAGGAAATAACTAAATTGCTTGATCAACCTCCCTTAGAAAATGAACAAAGTGAAATGCCTAAAGAGAGTGAATCAATTAAAACCATTGAAAAGTCAAGTGAACAATTGCCTAAGAAATGGAAAACTTCTAAGGACTTATCAATTGAAAATATAATTGTAAACATTGGTAAAGGAGTGACAACTAGAAGATCCATCAAGAATATTTGTAACACTATGGCTTTTGTTTCACAAGTTGAACCCAAAATAATAGATGAAACACTACATGATGAACATTGGTTAATGGCTATGCAAGAGGAACAAAATCAATTTGAAAGGAATGAAGTTTGGGATTTAGTGCCATTACCAAGTGATTATCCAATTATTGGAACTAAATGGGATTTTAGGAATAAGCTTGATGAATCTGGAATCATTATAAGAAATAAGGCAAGGTTAGTGGCTAAGGGGTATAATCAAGAAGAGGGAATTGATTATGATGAGACTTTTGCCCCTGTAGCTAGGATATAAGCCATTAGATTGCTACTTGCTTATGCTTCAACAATGAACTTCAAGCTTTACCAAATGGATGTAAAGAGTGCTTTTCTAAATGGTTTATGTGGAACAACCACCTGGTTTTGTTGATTTTAAATACCCAAATCATGTGTATAAACTTAAAAAGGCACTCTATGGCTTGAAACAAGCTCCAAGATCATGGTATGATAGGCTGAGCAAATTTTTGATTGACAATGACTATCTTAGAGGTAAAATAGATAATACATTATTTGTGAAGAAATTTAAGAATGATACAATGTATGTTCAAATCTATGTGGATGACATTGTCTTTGGATCTACTAATCTATCTCCATGTAAAGAATTTGCTAAGACCATGCAAGGTGAATTTGAGATGTCCATGATGGGAGAGCTTACATTTTTCTTGGGGTTACAAATCAAACAAATGAATGATGGAATATTTATAAGTCAAAGCAAGTATTGCAATGAACTGTTGAAAAAGTTTGGTATGGAAGGGTGTAAGGAGGCTGCAACACCAATATCAAACCCATGCAATCTTGACTTAGATGAAAAAGGGATAGTTGTTGACAACTCAAAATATAGGGTATCATTGGATCACTTTTATATTTGATAGCTAGTAGACCTGATATAATGTTTGTTGTGTGCTTGTGTGCAAGATTTCAGGCAAATCCAAAAGAGTCTCACATGAAATCTGTTAAAAGAATTCTTAAATATCTAAGATGAACAACAAATGTAGGTCTATGGTATCCAAAAGGAGTCTCACTAAGTCTGATAGGTTATTCGGATTCAGACTATGCTGGGTGTAGACTTGATAGGAAGAGCACAAGTGGTACGTGTCACCTACTTGGAAGTGCACTTGTCTCATGGCATAGCAAAAAGCAAGCACGTGTTGCTTTAAGTACAGTTGAGGCTGAATACATAGTTTCTGGTAGCTGTTGGGCACAAATCCTCTGGATGAAACAACAACTAAAAGACTATGGAACTGAGTTGACCAAAATTCCGTTAAGATGTGATAACACAAGTGCAATCAATCTAACCAAAAATTCAATCTTACACTTTAGGACATAACATATAGAAATAAGACATCATTTTTTAAGAGATCGTGTCCAAAAGAATGATTGTGTAGTAGAGTTTGTTGAAACAAATAAACAATTAGCTAATATATTTACAAAACCTCTACCAAAAGAAAGATTTAATCAATTGAGAATTGAACTTGGAATTATCAATGAGTCTTGTTTGAATTGATTGTGAATGTGCACTTGAGTGTGATTGTTTGAATAAAACTTGATTGATGTGTGTATAGAACATTGAAATGTGGTGTATAAAATAGTATTTTTAAGAGATGAAATGGATGGGAAATGGTTTAAAAGGTTTAAAGTAAGTGAAACAAAACTTTTCTGAAATAATCAATTATTGTAAAATTTAATCGATTATTGTAAGTAAGACTAGGCAAATAATCGATTATTTTGAAAATAATCGATTATATGGGAATAAGTAGAATTCTAGAAGTCTCTGGAATAATCGATTAATTGGCAAATAATCGATTATCTGGGAAGGATTGAAAGAATAAGCCTCTGGAATAATCAATTATTCCAAAAATAATCGATTATCTAGAAGCACAAATGAGACATGAGTCTCTGGAATAATCGATTATTCCAAAAGTAATCGATTATTTAGTGCAGACAGGGTTTTTATATTGATTTTACTCATACAAATAATCGATTATTTGTATAAATAATTGATTATTTGCGCAATCCTTGGTTTTCCAGACAGTTTTTGAACGGTTTTATTCGCGTCAACTCTCAACCTCCCATTTTCCTTCATAAGTGGCACCTCTCTTCTACCCAATCCGGTGTCTAGGGCTTTAAAATCACTTAACCCTCTTAGTCTCTATAAAACCCACACATTCTCTCAACTCTCACACACAAACCCTAACCCTTTTATCTTACATTCTTCTTCATCATCTGTTCTCTAACCAAGAACCCATCTTTAATCACAAAATGGTCTCATGTTCCAAGAGAATCAAGAAGCTTGAAGTCAGGAGGAGTAAAAGACCTCTGCCCACAGGAGTTGAGCAACTGATCTTCAAATGGTTTGTTGACAAAGAAACCCAAGACTACTACTTTGAGTGGTATGCGGGTAGGAGAATCATTCCTCCAAAGACTTTGAAGTTGGAGTGGTTCAAGAGTGAGGGTTTCCGTTTTCCTCCTCTCTTGGAGCATCAAGAGCTTGGGAAGTTCTTGGAGTTAGAAGGTCCGTATTACCTGGAGCTCATTAGGTTGTTCTTGTGTTTTGCCTCAAGCAATGAGGGAATAATGCAATCAGTGGTGAAAGGAAAGCTCATAAAGCTTGATGGACCAACTTTGAAAGAAGTGGCTAGGCTTAGTGGAACAGGAAGTATGAAGCCCCAACCCTTCAATTTTGGTGACTTTGAAGAGCTGACAACTTTTCGGGATTGTCAAAGGAACTTGGAGACCACAAATTACAAAAATTTCTGGCTGGAGGTATGAAGAAAAACTCTAGGTTGATTTCTTTTATAATAGCTTGGATGCTTAAACCTAGGCTTCATAATCATGCTCAAATGTCTAGAGATGATATTTTGTTGATGCATGTAATTAAGAAAAAGGAAAAGATAGACTAGGTATCTGTTGTGAATGATTGTATCTGGAAGGCTAGGAGAAAGGAGGATGGTCCAATACCTTATGCTTTATTACTGTCTAGAATTTTTGAGAAAGCTGGCGTGGATCTTCAAGGGGAGAAAAAGATAATTCTCCATGCCTCAAATAAGATTGAAAAATCTTCTTTGCATCATATGGGGATGCTAAAACGAGAAAATAAATGGGTGTTCAAAGGTGATATTCCTCCATCACCAGAACTGGCGACGGATGAAGATGAAGTTCCATCTCATGATGAGGAACTGCCACCACAAGTGGAGCATGAACCAGTGCAAGAGCAAGAATCGGAACCTAAAGTGTTTTTTCCATTTGAACAGATTATGATCAATAAGCTTGATGCTGTCATGGAAATGTTAAGGAACCATGAGTCATATTATTCTGGCATTCTTAATCGGTTTAATAACCTTGATCATGAGATTGCTAGGATTAAGGCTCAACTTGGAATGCAAGAGGATTCAGAGTGATGCGTTTAGGAGTTTTAGAAGTTCTAGTTTTAGTTTTAAAATTTCTATTCTAAGTTTCAATTGGGTTGTAATGATTTTAATTTCTGAACATTTGAATTTGGTTTTATCTTGGTTTGAATAATTTTAATTCTGGTGCAATATGAATTTAATTGTGTTATTATATTGGGTTTGGTTACTCTGATTTGAATTTTGATGTTGCCATATTTGGTTATTTTGTGCACTGGTATGCATTTTTGATTGAATTAATGCACATTTGCTGGTGCATTAAAAATTATACTTATGACAATGTGGCTGATGTATTGTATATTGAAATACAATTGTGTTAATGTGGTATCAAATTCTCTAATACAAGTTCTGGTATTTTTTTGGATTGATTGGAACAATGCCTATGGTGATAATGCTTGACTGATTTCTTGGAATTAAGTTAGTCTTGTGGCATTGATTTTGAGCAAATAACTCTTGTGCATATATCTATACATATGCAATCTGCAAAAATTGATTCTCCATATCTGGACATATATATACGTACCTGTTTGTTTTTTATGTTGTCCAAAGGGAGAGAAAGGTTTGAGTTTGTTTTGCAGGTGTCTAAATATGAACAAGGAATAAGCTACTCATATCTAACAATGTGAAAAACTGGTTGGCAAAACATAGTGCTTTGTCATCATCAAAAAGGGGAGATTGTTGAGATTCATGGAGTAGTGAATCAACTAAGCTCTGGAGTATGAGAGAGCATGAGAGTTTTGATGATAACAAAGGGTGGATTCTGAGAGTTGAAGCTGACCAAGGACACAAATTAGTCAAGAAGAAGATATGAATATCATAATGTGTAATAGGAGTAGTTTATAAGTTCTGATGAGTTGTATTGTTTTGATTAGCTTATTTTGAATGTGTATGCTTTGTGCATGAGTTAATTTTAATCTAAATTAACTAAGAGTGAGTATGATGATGATTTAAAATACTTGGAAATATTTTTTAAGTATAAAATTGAGTTTTTGAAAGGTAACTCAAAATAATCGATTATTCCAGCAATTGGTGAAAAGAGCCTTGTTGTAATAATCGATTATCTGTGAAATAATCAATTATTCCAGTAAGTACTCTCTGGAATAATTGATTATCTTGCAAAATAATCGATTATTCTATTCTTGAGTGGTTTCCATAAATCATGAAGAACAAAATAATCGATTATATTTTAAAGTAATCGATTACCTGGTTATGAAATTTTTATAAATAGCTTTCACACTTTGAAACTTCAGAACAGAGAATGAATTGAGAATCAACGAGAGGAAAACTATATTGTGAAGTCTTTGTGACCTTCTTGGAGTGTTTTCTTTGTGAAACCAAAAAGAAAAACATTTTGTGAAATGCTTTGAAAAAGATCATCATCATCACTACATTCTTGGGAGATGAAGATTAAGATTTGCTTTTGGAATTCACAGTCTGATTTGTTCAGCTTCCAGGTGAATTTGTTCCTTTAATTCCTTGTGTAAAGTGTAAGGGAAATCTTGAGTAGGTGTCTCAAGTGGTAAGGGATTCTTGTAGTGGGTTTTAAGAAGTGCTTTCTTGGGGGCAAGAAAGTGGTTATCTTGAATGTAGGAGTATATGCATGTGTGGTATGCTTGTAAAACTTCTTCATTGAGATAGTGGAACAAATCTTGATCAGGTTATGATTGAGGACTTGATGTAGGTCACATGTGGAGTGACTGAACCAGGATAAAGTTCTTGTGCATTCTTCTCTCTCACTTACATTGAGCAAAATCTTGGTTGAGTGTTAAAGTGGCTGATCTTGATTAATATGTTTGTTTGCATAACATTTGGGCTAAGAAGTCCAAGAGGTGATGTATTGAAGGAGGTAAAAGGAATGGGTTAGTGTTGAACAAAAAAACCATAGGAGGAGTGAGCCCACTTTTGGGCCTTAGCTCCTAAGATTTTCTTAGCATAGCATTTATTCTTATTTTGTCCTTGTATTTGATTTCCTATTTTACCCTTGTATTTTGGGGTATTTTAGTCTTAGAATTTATTTTACTTGTATTTCCAATTTTACCCTTGTATTTTGGGGTATCTTAGTCATAGGATTTATTTTCTTTTGTATTTCCCATTTTACCCTTGTATTATGGGGTGCTTTAGATCATAGGATTTTATTTTTGGGCTAAGGTATTTGATTAGGGTGGGAACAAAAAACCTAGACATATTTTTGTGGCTATTAGACCTATTTTTGGTGTTAGAAAGGCTTAGGCCCAAGTGGAGGGCAAAGGTTGCATGGTCTTATCATGCACCTAGATGTAGCCTAACTAAACCCAAAGATTCCATCCTTGGCCACCAATTTGCATCTAGGGTTAATTTGGGTTTCATTTGGTGTGCATTTGGCACCCTAAATGCAACCCTAGATGCCTCCCACTCCTATAAATACCCTAGGCACCACACCTTGTAAATACTTTGGATATTGAATATAAAGAGAGCCTTTTATGCCTTTATATCTTTCCTTAGTCACCCTTGGCTAATTCGGCCACCTCCCTCCCATCTTCACCTTGAGAGAAACAACCCTAGAAGTGGCCTTCATCATCATGAAGTGAGCCAACCCTAGAGTACCCTTCTCAAGCATTTCCTCAAACACCTTCTACCCAACCTCCATTTTCGTCCATTCCATCATCATCCACCCTAAAACCTTGTGCCACCTTGAAGAACTTGATCTTTGGAGTAGGCGTCCTCTTCCTTTGCTCATCATCTCATGTTCATGCAAGCTAGGATGCCATCATGTGGTATCTAGAGCCTTCGTTCTGCAAGGGTAACTTTTCCATCTTTGGTATTTTTGTGTCTCCTTGAATGTCTAAATGGTTGTGCGTGATTAAGTCATCATCTTGCCATATGTCATGATTCTTATTCCTCCTTTTCATGTATTGATTCATGCCTCATCATTCTTGTGAATCATCTTGGTGCTTTAGGCTTCCTTGCTAGGGTTCTTACCATTTTTTCTTTAAATTTGAGTTGCTGGAAAATTTTGGGCTGCATGATATAATGTTGTTTTTCATTTTATAATCCATATGGTTTTGTCATAAGCTTGTTTCCTTTGAACTACCTTGAAAGAAAATCCAAGTTTTTATGCTTAGCCTTTGAAATGAACAAAAAATGACATGCATGCCACTTGTTTGATGAAATGGTCGTGAGTCCTTGATGTGCCTTAGAGAGTCAATCATGCATGCTAATTAGTTCTAGCATGTTCTACTTTCCTAAAATATCATGTGTGATTAATTTCTTTGCACATACTTGCTTCAAAATTTTTGGCCACTTTGTGTATTCCTTGGTGCACTTGACATGCCTATGTATTGTTTGATGTTTTGAGTGTTGATGGAGGAGGTAAGGAGGAGTGATTGGAGTTCTTCTCCTTAGCTTCTCCTAGCTCGGATCTTCTTCAAAGGAGATGTAAACCGAAACAAATTCACTTGGAAGAATGAGGTTCTCGGAAGGAAGAAGGCTTAAGCCTTGGATGGAAGTATCCAAGCTTAAGAAGCAATGGACCACTCACTTCAAAGAGAAGGAAATAATGGAACTCTCCTAGGGTTTTTGAGGTGAGAAGCTCGGAGACTTTGATAGGGAAACTCGGCTCAATGGCTCTCAAATTTCAATATGCATCAAAGTGTGTACAAAATGGGTAGGAGGGGACTTATAAGGCATCCGGAATTGGCTCACACTTGGCGCCAATGTGAAAACCTCACATGTGGCGCCAAGTTTTGAATTCAAATTTGAATTTGAATTCAAAACTTTAACTCACATGTTAAGGTCCGGTCACATTAGAGCTAAATGTACATTTAGGTTGGATTTAAGTGGCATTTAGGGTTGAATTTATGTTACACATGTTCAGCCAAGGTGGCGCAAACAATGTGACTCCAAATTCAACTTAAATGCAAGTTAAATTTAACCTAATGTTGCCTAATCCTTTGATTTAATAATTTCTCCTTAAATCCTAAACTAATGACCTAAATACAATGGTCAATGAAATACAATGAAAAGGAAAAATTACAAGAAGGAGAATGAGCCCAATATTGGGTATCAAAAGCCCAAAGCCCATGAAGCCCAAATACAAGCCCAAAAGCATAAACCCTAGTCTATGGTCAAAATATAAGACCAAAAATCAAAGTAACTTCCTATGCTAAGAAATGCAATAAAACATGGTGTTAAATCAATTAAAGTCCAAGTGAGAAGAACCCTAGGCCCACCAAGCCCAATGGGCCCACTAAGCTCTGAAGTAGACAAGTCTTCAAGTAATCTCCTGGCCATAGCTCTAGTGGTTGGGCCTTTAGCCCATGCTCTTCCATCATTCCCTCCCTTTTGAGAAGGATTCGTCCTCGAATCTGAAGACTCTTCCTCATCATCACTAGCATCTACAAAAGGTTTAAGATCACTAACATTAAAAGTAGGGCTTACTCCATAATCAGAGGGTAAATCAAGTCTATAAGCGTTATCATTGATACGCTGTAAGACCTGAAAGGGACCATCTCCTCTAGGACTGAGTTTGGACTTCCTCTATTTTGGAAAACGTTCTTTTCTTAAATGAAGCCAAACCCAATCACCTTCCTCGAAGATCATAGGTTTCTTGCCTTTATTTCCTTGTTGGGCATATTTCTCATTTTGGAGTTGAATATGAGTTTTAATCCTTTGATGAAGTTTCTTAACAAACTCAGCTCTTGAAGCCCCTTCCTTGTGAATGAAATGTTCAACATTAGGAAGAGGTATCAAGTCTAAAGGAGTCAAAGGATTAAACCCATACACAGCTTCAAAAGGAGAAATATTGGTAGTTTTGTGGACTACCCTATTATAGGCAAATTCAATATGAGGCAAATACTCATCCCAAGATTTGTGATTGCCCTTTAGGACTGCCCTAAGCATAGTAGACAGAGACCTATTCGCTACCTCAGTTTGGCCATCTGTTTGAGGATGACAAGTAGTTGAAAAGAGGAGTTTGGTTCCTAGTCTTGACCATAAGACATGCCAAAAGTGGCTTAGGAACTTAGTATCTCTATCTGAAACTATTGTCCTAGGAAGTCCATGGAGTTTAACCACATCTCTAAAGAAGAGTTTTGCAATGTTTCTTGCATCATCTACTTTGTGGCATGGAATGAAATGAGCCATTCTACTAAAACGGTCCACAACCACAAAGATAGAATCCATTCCCCTTTGGGTTCTAGGTAAACCTAGAACAAAATCCATGCTAATATCTACCCAAGGAGAAGAAGCAACAGGCAAGGGTGTGTATGTTTCATGAGGCATCACTTTAGACTTGGCTTGTAAACAAGCCAAACATCTAAAACAATGCCTTTGGACATCCTTTCGCATATGGGGCCAATAAAATTTTTCTTTTAGCAAACTAAGGGTTTTATCAACACAAAAGTGCCCCATAAGCCCACCTTCATGACTCTCTTTAATTAATAGTTTCCTAATGGATCCTTGGGGTATACATAACCTTCCTTCTTTATACAAATACCACTCAGCCAAATAGAAACCATCAAAAGCTTTTTGTTGGCATTTTTTATAATTCTCACCAAAATCAAGATCTTCCTCATACAACTCCTTAATATTATCAAATCCAAGAATTTGAGTACCTAGAGACATAAGCAAAGTATGCCTTCTAGATAAAGCATCAGCTACAATATTTGATTTTCCTTTCTTGAATTTAATAATATATGGAAATTGTTCAAGGAACTCTAACCATTTGGCATGCCTCTTATTTAACTTACCTTGACCTCTTAAATATTTAAGTGACTCATGGTCACTATGGATGACAAACTCTTTGGACACTAGATAGTGTTCCCAAGTTTGTAAATCCCTAACCAAGGCATATAACTCCTTGTCATAGGTGGGGTAATTGAGGGAGACACCTTTTAGTTTTTCACTAAAATATGCAATGGGGTGTCCTCCTTGCAATAACACAGCCCCTATGCCAACTCCTGATGCATCACATTCTAGCTCAAAAGTCTTTTCAAAATTTGGAAGAGCTAGTATGGGTGCATTAGTAAGTTGATCCTTAAGAAGTTGAAATGCTTGGTCATGCTTTGAAGTCCATTCAAATAAAATATATTTTTTAACAAGCTCATTCAAGGGTGAAGCAATGCTAGAGAAGTTAGGCACAAATCTTCTATAAAAACTTGCTAGTCCATGAAAACTCCTAACTTCACTAACATTTTTAGGCTTGGGCCACTCTTGAATGACTTTGATTTTCTCGGGGTCCACACGAACCCCATCTTTGCTTACAATGAACCCTAGGAAAATCACATGATCCACACAAAAAGTAAATTTTTCAAGATTTGCAAATAAGTGGTTTTTCCTAAGGATCATCAAAACTTCTCTAAGATGTCCTAAGTGATCATCTTGAGACCTACTATAGATTAAGATGTCATGAAAATAAACAACAACAAATTTACCTATACACTCTCTCAAGACATGATTCATAAGCCTCATGAATGTACTTGGTGCATTAGTTAAACCAAAAGGCATAACTAGCCACTCATATAATCCAAATTTGGTCTTAAAAGAAGTTTTCCACTCATCACCCTCTTTGATTCTTATTTGGTGATAACCACTCTTAAGATCAATTTTAGAAAATATAATAGCACCATGTAATTCATCAAGCATATCATCAAGTCTAGGGATTGGGTGATGGAGCTAATTGGAGAAGATTGATGAATCTTCAAGTTCTCCATGCAAGGACCGAAGCAACTCTTGAGGAAACCTTAGAATGAGATCTGAAACTCCTTGAAGCAATCTCCAATGGAGTAGAAGTCATGGAAGTGGTTCGGTTACTCCTAGCTTGTTGTAGAAGCTTGAGGAACCAATGCAAAGTTTGAAGAAACTTTGGTGAGAAACCTTGAGAGAGAATTCTCTTCGGTTTTGGTAAGGGACTCTTGAGAGAGAAATCAGAATTTTATTTCTCAAATGTTCAAAAGTGAGTACATAGGAGGTATTTACAAATATATAGAGAAAAGGTAGCTTCTAGGAGAAGCTAACCTTAACCATGGTTCACTAGGAACCATGGTAAGGTTTACTAAACTCCCTACGGTTTAGCAAGCTTACAAGGGAAGCTAACCTTGACCATGGTTCACTTAAGAACCATGGTAAGGTAAGCTTACCTTACTTGAGTTTAGAAGCTTGCAAGACAAGCTTCAAAACTCAAGAAGGATTACTTAGAAATTTCGGCCAAAGGAGAAGAATAGAGCTAGGCGGCCTTGAACCAAAAATGCTCCATGATTTAATTTGAAAATTCTTGATTTGGTTTAGTTAGGTTCATCATATGATGATGAGACCTAGCTAAATCAAATCTATGAAAAATTAGGAGCAAAATGAGTCCAATATGCAAAATTTTGCCTAGGCCCAACTCAGGCCCAATTTCTAAGCACACCCTCAAGCATTGCTAAATGTCACCCCCTTTTCCCTACTGAAAAAATACAAAATGAATGTATCAACTAGGGAGGTTAAATGGAGTTAAACTCTCCAATAAACCTACCTTAAAAACAATATACAATCACTAGGAAAAAGCAAATAAAGTGCCTCACAATACAAAGGCAAAAATAACCTATACAAAAACTATGCATGAACTGTACAATATAAACAAGTAGAACTAAGGCCTTCTCTTCATGATAGAGCATTCCAAGTGAAGATTACCTTGGGCCTAACAAGCCCATTAGTCTTCTCAAGATCTAGCTCTTCCTGTATCCTCCTAGCCATAGCTCTGATCACTGGGCCCTTGGCCCATGGTCTATCATTGGGTGCCTGTACTTGATTGTGATATTGTTAGTGGCCCTACAATCACAACAAATTCTCCATTTTCCATCTTTCTTGGGCACTAACAATACAGGCACAGCACAGGGACTCAAACTCTTTTGCACCCACCCCTTATCCAATAGCTATTGGACTTGGTTCTCTATCTCTTTAGTTTCTTGAGGATTTGTCCTATAGGCTGGTCTATTGGGTAGACTAGCCCCAGGCACAAAATCAATTTGATGTTCTATACCCCTAAAAGGAGGAAGGCCCTTTGGACCTTCACTAGGGAATATATCATCAAATTCTTTTAATAATTGAGAAACTTCAAGAGTTAAAGAACTAGGCTCAAGACTTAAATTATAACACTTAAGCACACCTCTACAAAGAAGAAGGTAAGAAGGCTTTTCAACAAATAGGGTTTGTTTTAAAGTTTCTTGTTGAATTCCTTCTATTGAAAGAGATTTCTCTTCCTTCTTCTTCTTTGAAGTTTTATGCTTTTTCTCTTTTTTTTTTAATCAAGTTTTTTTTTCTTCTCTTTTCATTTTCATTTGTACTTGATCCTCTATCACTTGTGAAGGAGACAAAGGATGAAATACAAATTTCTTTTCTTTATGGGTGAAAGTAATTTCATTGGTAAGGCCATTATGCATGGTTTTCTTGTCAAATTGCCATGGCCTTCCCAACAAAATATGGCAAGCTTCCATTGGAACTATGTCACAAACCACTTGATCTTCATAGTTACCAATAGAGAACTTGACTTTCACTTGTTTATCTACATTGATATCCCCATCTTCATTAATCCAATGAAGTTGATATGGTTTCGGATGGGGAATAGGAGTAAGACCAAGCTTCTCCACCAACCTTGTACTACAACAATTGCAACAAGACCCACTATCCACAATGAGAGAACAAGCATTATCAAAAACTTTACAACTTGTATGAAAAATATTCTCTCTTTGTGAAAGGTGAGACTCATGAGGTTGGCTTCCTAGAAGCCTTCTAATCATAAGAAGTTGACCATCATAAGGATATGCACTTTCAATTGGATGGTCTTCCTCACTTGTTTCACTATCACTTGAAGAGGTAAAACTAGATTCATCAACACTACTATAAATGTCTTGCCCTTTCAAAATTATCACCTTTTTAGTGGGGCATTGAGAAGCTATGTGGCCTCTCCCAAGACATTTAAAGCATTTGATGTCACTAGTCTTACTACTAGAAGTGACAACATTTTTATTTTTCTCTTTTTCATTTTCTTTTTCTTTTTCTAGACCCTTGCTAAATTTCTTAGAGGAATCATATTGTCCCTCCCTCTTATAGTCCTTTTTGTTATAAGAGCTAGATTGAGTTTTGCCTTTGAAAGTACTTTTTCTTAAATTTTGTTGTTCCACCCTTATACAAAGTTGGACCAAAATCATCAAGGTCCCTATAAGGGAGTAACTCAACTCTATCTCTTATATCGAAATTTAGACCACTCAAAAATCTAGCAATGGTCAATCTTTCTTCTTCCCTAATCCCAGCCCTCATGAGATATAACTCCATTTTCTGTCTATACTCCTCCACACTCATGTTCTTTTGTTGGAGTCTTTGGAGCTTATCCATAAGCTCCCTACTATAATAAGAAGGTATGTGCCTTCTTCTCATAGCACTCCTTAACTCATTCCAATAAGTAATAGGAGGGTCATTGTGAAGTCTTCTCTCTCTCTCCAAGGATGTCCACCAATACATAGCTTGTCCTTGGAAAGCTAGGGTGGCCAAGGGAACTTTCCTTTCCTCACCTACTTGATGATAAGTGAAGATTTGCTCCACTTTCATCTCCCAATCTAAGTAGGCATCCACATCCTCTTTACCATGAAAGTAAGGGAGATCAACCCTTGATTCCCCCACTTTAGGTTCCTTAATGACTCTTCTAGGATGGGGTTGGTAATATGCATCAAGATTTAAACTATCCTCATTTTGGCTAGGAGAGTCATTGGAACTCTTGGTTGAACTCTTTGAAGAACTTTTTTGACTTTTGCTTTTATGGATTTTTTTTAAAAGTTTTTCTTCTTGTTGCTTAATCTTGTTTATCTCTTCCTCTAAAGCAATAAGTTGTACTTCTCTTTTAATCTTTTCTTTTTCTTTTTGAAGTACCTCTTCATGCTTCCAAAGTTTTAGTGCTTCAACCTCCTTGACAATTCTTCTAAAACTTTTAGGAGTTTCAAAGTCACTACTACTTTGAGAAATATGACTCATGATTAAGCAATAAGAATTTTTATATGCTATGCAAAAGATATAAAATGTTTTTGTAATTTTCTAGGAACAAAAATAACACTTGGAAGTCTAAGTGTACAAGTTGAACTATCAAGGGAGGTGAGCTACTAAGAGTCACTTAATAACCAAGCCTTTTCAAGTGGAAATCACTAAACTCCTTTTGTGGTATCTTTGATTCCCCAAAACTTTTCACAAAATATTTTTGTATGCTTTTCACAATTTGTTTGTTTGTTTTTTTTTTTTGAAACTAAGCTAAGCGTGAGCAATTAAACTACACAAGTCTAGACGAATTAGAACAGCAAAGTAAACACAATTAAGGACAAGAAACTTAAAGGAAGCAAGTTAAGCAACTAGTCGGATGACCCTAAGTGGAAGCTTGAAACATATGAAATTTCCAAGCCACTTCCACTAGTACTACACGTGAGTAGGCTACTAAGGAGTTAGATATACCTGACCAGCTTCTTAATACTCCCTCCAAGCTTTACAAATTGGTTTAAAATACAAGAGAAATTGCAAAAATTTAAACTAGCCTAGAAAGCAATAAATGGCGGCTTTTATGACCAATTAGTGATAGATTTGTTGTCCAATTTTTCTAACACTTGTTCAAGTGTTTTAATCTGCCACTAACCCTTGATTTAGGTTGCTCCTGGACCTGCACAATGAACACAACAAAAATAGTTAAAGAAGGCTGCTCACAAGGTGAAAGGAAGGTTCACTCAAGTGAAGGAAGTTTAGGAAGAGTTTGGTCACTAAATTAGGTCAAATTTTGTAGTCTTAGTGTCCAAAACTTTTCCTACTCTTTGTTGAGTCAATGCTTGATCCTTAAGCAAGGATTTGAGGCCACTTCCAGCACAGGGAATTTAATAAAAGAAAACAAGACAAGCAACAAAAGCACAATTTGAAAAGCTTATACCAAAAGTGAAGAGTAATATGTGTATATGACAAGACTCAAAGAAGTTCAACAACTAAAACTGAAAATTAAGACTCCAAAGAAGGCTAGCACTCAGTTAGGAAGGTTCCTAGATAGGTACTAGAGTAGATTAACAACACAAAATTTTTTTGGAAGCAATTGGATAAGAACACACCAAATAGTAGTCCAAACAAGCTAAGAAATCAAGTGAATTTTGTAGTTGTACACCTCTCGGCTTTTTCTCTTTAAATTGCTTTATCTATATTTTTTTTATTCTTTCTTTTTCCAAATTCAAGTTAAGATTCCAGAGAAGGTATTTGCCTTTTGTTTCAATTTTTTTTAAGATTCCAAGCTATAGAAACCGAGACTACAAGTTAGTCAAAATTCAAGTGAGAAATAATGAAACTAGTGCACTAGTTTTTAGGTTTTTTTTGTAATGGATTCTTTGTTCACTTTTCTCTTTTTTTTTTAACTATTTGAAACAATAGGCTCTGTATTTTCCTCTGTTTTTCAGCCTCTTTACTTTTAAAAAATTTGAATCCAAAAGATAGTGCACTAGAAGTAGGATTAAGCACTTGAAAATTTAAGTAACACAAATTTTCTTAAGAATTTTCAATAGAAAGTGAATTGAAAACTTAAGTACATAATGGAAACCTAACTCTAAAGAAATTTGCTAGAACTAATAGCAAATTATGAACTCAATAAGGCAAAAGAAAAAGCACATATAGGTAGGCAAGAAAATTAAGCAAACCGAGACCAAACAATTAGACAATGTATTAAAAGAAAAATTAGGTCAACATGCTATTCAAGGAATTTTTAAACATATAAGGACTAAACAAAAACTCTAAGCCAAAACAAGGATTAAAAACCAAAATCTAATGCAAATGCATGAGGTCCAATCACGGACACATACAAGGAATGGAGAGACTCAAAGAAAAACAAAAATAAGCACAAGCAAAAAGGTCCTAAAACATTGATTGTGGAAGAAAATAAAAAACAATCAATCAATGGATCCATGGAACAAAATTTGACTCAAAGCATATAGATTCGAAAAGAAACTCAAACAAGACAATTAGAACATATAGAACACAAGACACGGACACAAAAAGATGAAGCAACTTATCTCCTTGAAGACCTTGCTTTTGATACCAAAATTGATGGAGGAGGTAAGGAGGAGTGATTGGAGTTCTTCTCCTTAGCTTCTCCTAGCTCAGATCTTCTTCAAAGGAGATGTAAACTGAAACAAATTCACTTGGAAGAATGAGGTTCTCGAAAGGAAGAAGGATTAAGCCTTGGATGGAAGTATCCAAGCTTAAGAAGCAATGGACCACTCACTTCAAAGAGAAGGAAAGAATAGAACTCTCCTAGGGTTTTTGAGGTGAGAAGCTCGGAGACTTTGATAGGGAAACTCGGCTCAATGGCTCTCAAATTTCAATATGCATCAAAGTGTGTACAAAATGGGAAGGAGGGGACTTATAAGGCATCCGGAATTGGCTCACACTTGGCACCAATGTGAAAACCTCACATGTGGCGCCAAGTTTTGAATTCAAATTTGAATTTGAATTCAAAACTTTAACTCACATGTTAAGGTCCGGTCACATTAGAGCTAAATGTACATTTAGGTTGGATTTAAGTGGCATTTAGGGTTGAATTTTTGTCACACATGTTCAGCCAAGGTGGCGCAAACAATGTGACTCCAAATTCAACTTAAATGCAAGTTAAATTTAACCTAATGTTGCCTAATCCTTTGATTTAATAATTTCTCCTCAAATCCTAAACTAATGAACTAAATACAATGGTCAATGAAATACAATGAAAAGGAAAAATTACAAGAAGGAGAATGAGCCCAATATTGGGTATCAAAAGCCCAAAGCCCATGAAGCCCAAATACAAGCCCAAAAGCATAAACCCTAGTCTATGGTCAAAATACAAGACCAAAAATCAAAGTAACTTCCTATGCTAAGAAATGCAATAAAACATGGTGTTCAATCAATTAAAGTCCAAGTGAGAAGCACCCTAGGCCCACCAAGCCCAATGGGCCCACTAAGCTCTGAAGCAGACAAGTCTTCAAGTAATCTCCTGGTCATAGCTCTAGTGGTTGGGCCTTTAGCTGATGCTCTTCCATCAAGTGTGAAAATGACTTTTATGTGCACATCCTTGTTGCTGGACATTGCACATTAAAAACCTTAAGAAAACACTCAAAACTTGTCTCTTTAAGCCATTGTAAGTTGCTAAGAGGATACTCCAAGGACTTTCTCATCAAACTAACAAGACACAAGTGTAAAACCCAAGCAAAGGGGAACTATAAAATTAAAAAAAAAAAGTGTATTGGCTGGACTTTTGGACCTCAAAACCGTGACCTAGTCAAGTGTCAAAAGGAACAAAAGAAACAAAATCAAAAGAATCAAAAACAAAAGAAAAAGGGAACCTTTGCTAGACTTGTGGAGTTTGGACCAAAATTATCATACCTTAGCACTTGGAGTTATTCTTGGACCATTGGACAATGCTTATTTACCTTATGAGAGATTTAATCAAACACCTTAAGTGCATTATTTTCTTTTAAGCCTACTTGTTGAATTCTATTCTAGTGTCATTCTAGGACTTACTCTTTTGTGTGTGTCGCCACCGGCCCGAAACGGGCTTTCGGCATTCGCGAAGGATGGTTGGACTCTTTTATTTGTTTGAAAATATGGATTGCTAGAATGACTTATTCTCAAACTGAGACCTTGTCAGACGAGCAATTTTATTAAAAGGCTCACCAATCCATGTTAATCCCAAGCGGGACCCTCCATGGATTAGCGGTTTTCATAAAAAGGAAGGGTTCATGGAGTCGCCACCAATGTTTTACTCAAAACATTGGAAAAAGAGGTTTAAGGCAATCGATTCAAAAATCGACTTCGGCCATTACAACCAGAGTCGGGTAAGGGAGTCGGTTACGCGTGGGGAAGGTGTTAGCACCCCACAGCGCCCCTTTCGGGTTCCCTATGACAGATTATTTAAAAAAATAATAGTGCGAAATTACTAAATTACCCCTATTTATTCTAAGCAATTATAAATTAACTATCTACATGATGACAGTTTAAATATGCACACAAAAAGCAGTAAAAGGAGGGACTTTAAAGAGATAAACCTTTGAAGCGTGCTTTCTTATATATCTTGATAGAAATTGGGAAGCGTTTTGGCGTTCCCTCCCTCTACAAGACCGCTCGTTCCCTCCTAAAAAATAATTTTTGACTTGGAAATCCGATGGATTTCCCTTCGACTTAGTTTGAGACTCAAGCAAAATGCTCAGAACTCAAAAACTTCGTCGGATCAACTCTCCGAGTGATTTCTAGGCAGAGCACTGCTCAAAAAAACCCAGAATACTCAAGAAGAGGGTTAAAACTCAGTCCAAAAGTGTGAAATGACGTCCCATTGACGTCATATTTATAGGGAAAAGGCTCAATACGGTCTCTGGGGGTCAATACGGTCAACATTGAAATTTTGAACTACAATACGGCCGTATTGAATTCAATACGGCCGTATTGAAGTTCAAAAAACCTCAATACGGCCGCATTGAAGTTCAGTGCAGCCGTATTGAAGTTCAGTGCAGCCGTATTGAATTCAATGCAGCCGTATTAAAGTTCAGTGCAGCCGTATTGAATTCAATGCAGCCGTATTGAAGTTCAGAAACTTCAATACGGCCGTATTGAGTTCAGTGCGGCCGTATTGAAGTTCAAAATGTTCAATACGGCCGTACTGAACCTCTGGGAGGCCGTATTGGGCTTCATTCCTCCCACTTTTCTTATTTTAGCTATTCTAAGACCTCTAAACCTACAGATAGTCATCCTATGGTCTTCTGGGAGTCCTTCCGGCTGACTTTCCTTTGGTCTTCGAGAGTCTTCCAACTTTATTTCCGACCCGGACAATTTTAGGGGTCTACAGCTGCCCCCCCTTTACTTAGTCGGACGGCCTTTTGGTGTACCGGCTGACAAGTAAAGGAGTTGACCCAATTGTCCGGGTGATGTGCCAACCTTCTGACTTGTAGCGTCTTCCGGTGGAAAATTGTTGAGTAGCCTCTCCAGGTTGTTGCATGCCTCGGCGTTTCTGACAACCTCGGTAGCTAAGTTTACCCTCTCCAGGGTCAACTTCACTCGACGCCCGAGCCGGAAGTTGAACACCAACGTGCCTCTGACAACGCTGATGGTTGAGTACCGCCTCTCCAGGCCTAGCCTCACTCGACGCCCGAGCCGGAAGCTAGACACCAGTGTTAACATCACCGATGATTGAGTACTGCCTCTCTAGGCTCTGCTTCGGTTGTTTCTGACGACCTAGGCAACTAAGTTTACCCTCTCCAGGGTCAACTTCACTCGACGCCCGAGCCGGAAGTTGAACACCAACGTGCCTTTGACGACGCTAATGGTTGAGTACCGCCTCTCCAGGCCCTGCCTCTCAATATGAGGTAGTTGAGTATCGCCTCTCCAGGCCCTGCCTCTTAACATTCAGCAGTTGAGTATTGCCTCTCCAGGCCCTGCCTCTTAACATTCAGCAGTTGAGTATTGCCTCTCCAGGCCCTGCCTCTTAACATTCAGCAGTTGAGTACCGCCTCTCCAGGCCTAGCCTCACTCGACGCCCGAGCCGGAAGCTAGACATCAGTGTTAACATCACTGATGATTGAGTACCGCCTCTCCAGGCTCTGCTTCGGTTGTTTCTGACGACCTAGGCAGCTAAGTTTACCCTCTCCAGGGTTTTGAGATGATTTTTGTCTCCACAGTCCACGATGCTGCTTCGACGGTTTTTCTGATTTTGTGCCGCTGAGGGCTGGATAACGCAGGGATCCGTCTAGGGGATGTGCAGTCATTCATAGGTTCCTGTGCCCCAACTTGCATTGCATTGTTGGTACCCATGGGGAATTTCTGACTCCTTGGGGTGTAGACACAGATGCTCTCTCTCTGAGTTGAGCGATGCCTTATGTTTAGCTGACGTCCTTTGACGTTGTGGAGTATCCCGGTTATCTTTATTCGGGTGTCTCTCTTTGATTTTTCTGATTTTGTAGCCTCTGTGTAGGCTATTATCCACTGAGGGTTCTGGATGTTGATTTTGATTTTGTCTCCACAGTCCACGATGCTGCTTTGACGATTGTTTTTGATTTTTGTGCCACTGAGGGCTGGATAACGCAGGGATCCGTCTAGGGGATGTGCAGTTACTCATAGGTTCTTGTGTCCCAACTTTCCTTTGCATAGTTGGTGCCCATTGAGGAATTTCTGTTTCCCTGGGGTGTAGACACGAAGATGCTCTTTCTGAGATGAGCGGTGCCTTATGATTGGCTGACGTCCTTTGGACGATGGTGGAGTATCCCGGTTATCCTTATTCGGGTGACTCTTTTTGTTTTTCTGGTTTTGTCGCCTCTGTGTAGGCTGTTATCCGCTGAGGGATTTTGTCATTGATTGTGATTAGCCTCTTCTGTTAGGCAGATCATCTTGACGCTTGATGTTTGGCCAAGAGCCGGATTCCACTTGGGGAATGATTATTGATCTTTTGATTTTTTTCTTTTTGTAGGAATGCCTCTTGAGTAGGCGACTGGGGATTTGGGGATCTTATGTATCCCAGAGTATTATTTAGGAAGCCTCTACAGGCTTAGCCTCACTCAACGCCTGAGTTGGAGAGCTATCTTCCACTGAGGAAGTTTTAAGTCCTTTGACTAGATATACTGCTTGGGCGATCGTGCTTCCATTGGGAATTTTGTCGATCTTGCTTTGATAGCTCTCGCTGGGGATTTGTTCCGTGAGCTTGAGTTGGGGTTTCTCTGGGGAGTATTATTTCTGCGAGCCTCTCCAGGCTCAATTATTCTGATGAGAGTATTATTTCGGCAAGCCTCTCCAGGCTCAATTATTCTGTATGAGTATTATTTCGGCAAGCCTCTCCAGGCTCAATTATTTTGAGAGAGTATTATTTCGGCAAGCCTCTCCAGGCTCAATTATTCTGTGGGAGTATTATTTCGGCAAGCCTCTCTAGGCTCAATTATTCTGTATGATGAATTGTTTTTTTTTGTTCAGCCCGAGAATGCGAGCTGAGACGTCTTTTGGAGAGTATTATTTTGGCAAGCCTCTCCAGGCTCATTTATTCTGTATAATTTGTTGGATTTTTGGTATTTTGCCTTTTTGTTGATTTTGGCTTTTTCTGTGTTTTTGCCTTTTTTGTTGATTTTGGCTTTTTCTGTGTTTTTGCCTTTTTTGTTGATTTTGGCTTTTTCTGTGTTTTTGCCTTTTTTGTTGATTTCGGCTTTTTCTATACAGAAATGTCTCTGAGGAGTATTATTTTGGCAAGCCTCTTCAGGCTCAATTATTCTGAGAGAGTATTATTTCGGCGAGCCTCTCCAGGCTCAATTATTTTGTGGGAGTTATTCTGAAGGAGTATTATTTCGGCAAGCCTCTCCAGGCTTAGTTATTCTGAAGGAGTATTATTTCGGCAAGCCTCTCCAGGCTCAATTATTCTGTATGGTGAGAGAGTATTGTTTCTGCAAGCCTCTCCAAGCTTAATTATTCTGAGGAAGTATTTTTTCAGCAAGCCTCTCCAGGCTCAATTATTCTGTACAAACTGAGGAGTATTGTTTGTATCCTTGCCTTTTTTCGTTTTCGGCTTTTGTTGACTGCTGTCATACACAAGCAATTTTCTATTTTTTCTATTTTTATGCAAATTGCCTCATGATAAGGTCTTTGAATGTGTGCGTGATGCACAAAATGCAAGTTTAATTATTTTATTAATTTGTTGTTTTTTAGAAAAAATGAATGGCTCCCCCTATCCTCTTCTTCTTGGAGGAATTTTGTCATCGACGTGAGGGAGGATTTCTGTTATTGCCAATACGGCCGTTATTCATTTCAGTATGCCCGTATTGTATTGAAAATTTGTTCATAACCCTAATTTTGGTACGGGCGTACTGAACATGACACGGGCGTATTGTTTTTCTGAAGTTTATATTTTTTGTTTTTTTTCAATAAACAGAGAATAAGTGATCTTCCATTACACCTATCATCTGTATGCATGTATGCAGTATGATGCACCTAATTCTATTTGATTCACTTTTCAAAAGAATTAACCGATGCGTTTCTGTGTTTGGATTTTTGCCATTCCTCTAGACGGGCTGTGTGCTGCCGATTTCTGTAACCGAGGAATGATGCATGTTATATTGAGATTTGGTGTCATCAACCAAATGATTTTCCTTTCCTTTAGAAGATGTGTCAACCCTCCTATTGACTACTATATCTCCATGTTTCCACTAGATTATTCAAAAATCGTTTGGGACAAGAGAGAAAAGAAGGAAAGGATATATTTTTTTTCGAAAGTTTGTGTTTTAGAGGGGATTATTTATTTTTTGAAAAATGGATTTTGTAAGAATGGCTTGGCCAATGGTAGGCTTAAGTGTTTAGGCTTGTTTGATTAAACACTTATGAAGTTAAGCACGTCTTGGTTATTAACATTTGTGATTTGACAACTTGGATAGCTTTTCTTGAGCCCCTTTGTTAAATTCAGTGGGTGGTACCATCATGGATTTATTCTGTTTTTTGATTGCCCTAACTTTTGCCTAAAACACCCATTTGTGGAGTTTTAGCGGGCTTTTGTTTTTGTTCATTATTTTGTAACCCTAATTTTTGCCTAGGTCACCCTCTTGTGGGATTCCTAGCGGGTCTTTTGCTCTTATTTTTGCGCAGTCCCCTTTTTGGGTTTCCTGCCGAGCTTTCTTTTTATTTTTAGGATTTTTGTCCTGAATGGATTTCTTTTTATCCATGATGGCACTTATTGAAGCCAAGGAAAGGTGCTCCAAGTTGTCACACACTTCCACATAAAAAAGATGCGGGTTTATTTTTATTAAGACGATTTTAACCTCACTTATGTTCATTCAAACAGGGTTAAATAATGTGGTTTAGAATTTTTATTGCAAGCAAGAAAAGAAGCAATAAAGAATTAATAAAGAATGATTTTATTATAATCATAATGGAAACATGTGCCCTATCGAGGCTCGGGGGTCGGGCTGTCCCCGAGGAGTAATCTCTAATAGTCATCAGGTCTATACATCCCTATCGGAAGGAGAAAAACACTTGACGACGACGACCGGCCTTAACGCTTGTGAACCGGCCTTCCTAAAGATCTGGCTTAAAGAACGTCGAGAAGGATCTTGGTTTCTCTTCGTCCTTTGATCTTTATAAGGGTTGTATCCTAACCCTTGTTTCCCCGGATTATCCTTGATAATGGGTAGCTCCGGGATTCCTTGGGAGTCCTTGCCTAATCCTTGTCCTGGCAAGTATCCGTTCTTGGTGAGCATGGAGGCTACCTTCTTCATTTCTCGGGGAAACGTTTCGACATTGGCGATTTCCAATGCTTGGAAGGCGGTTTCTAAAGCTTCCTCCGCTGCATCCACGTAAGGTATGGTGGATGGTTTGCTGATGAGTATGTCATCTTCAGCTTGTACAGTCACCAGTTTGTCACACACTATGAACTTGACTTTCTGGTGGAGCGTAGAGGGTACAGCTTTCGCATCATGAATCCAAGGTCGGCCGAGGAGACAGCTGTATGCGGGAGTAATGTCCATCACTTGGAATTCGACATTAAAGATAGTGGGTCCAATTTGGATTGGAAGATTGATCTCTCCCACCACTTCTCTTTTAGAACCATCGAAGGCTCGAACGATCATGTTGCTCGGGCGCATTTGGACTCCCTTGATTGCCAATTGCTTGAGCGTTCTTTTTGGCATCACATTCAAGGAAGATCCATTATCTACCAAGACTTTAGCGATGTGATACTCCTTGCACTTTACAGAGATGTGCAAGGGCTTGTTATGATTCGGTCCCCCAGCGGGGATTTCTTCATTGGTGAAGGTGAGGTGATCACTAGCCGTGATGTGACTAACAATCCCCTCAAACTTGTCTTGGGAGATGGTATGCGACACATACCTCGTTCAAGACTTTCGACAGAGCTTGCCGATGCGGTTCGGAGCTTAGGATCAACGACAACAGCGTAATCTTTGCTGGCGTCTTATGAAGTTGATCCACGATGGAGTACTCGCTCTGTCGGATATATTTTAACAGCTTATCTGTCTCCTCCTCGGATTCTTTGTTTTCCTCGGTTTTCTCTTCTTTTTCTTTCCTTTTATTCTTGGGAGCTTCATCATGAAGATCTTCGGGAGTGTAGATCCTGCCACTCCTAGTTATGCCCCCAAGTCCAGCGATGTTAGAGATATCGCTGTCGGCAGAAGAATGGATGTCGTATATCCATGGCACAGCCTTATTTGATTTGTAGGGAAAAGTTCTTGGAATAGTGATCCTTAACGGTGTTGGACCTTCCCCTTTGTTCGTCTTGATTACCAACAACGGAGTTGATGTGCGCTCGCTTGGCGCGGTTGTTGGCTTACACTTAATAACAAATGGCGTGCGATCCATCTTGAACATACGCATCGATTATTTCTTTCTTTTTATTAATGTTTATTAATGATTTATTGGGAGGGATGTATGAAATGCAAACCTAGATCCCTCCATGATCTTTGATAAGAATGCATGATATGAGATGATGGCAATGAATATGCATGCATTGTGTTTATTCAACTAAGCATTATCATGTTTTTAGGATGTCCCTAAGATGATGCATGATATTGCTTGGTTTGGATAAATAACCCTTTTTTCCTTTTTTGGGTATTTTGTTTTTTGTATTTTTTTGGGTGAAAAGGGAAACTACCTACATGAATGTGATGAAGGTAGATGTTAACACCATGCAATGGAAGATCCTTATTCCTATTTATTTTTATTTTAAAAGAATAGGAATGTTGTATGTTTAAAGAAATGCAATGTATGCTCAAACAATTTCACATAAACAATGCACAAACAATTCACTCATCCACGAACAATCACGAGCGAATCACGAGGTAGGGGTATCCTGCAGAAAAGTGCATATTCAAGGTGGTTCTAACTGTTCTCACCGGTCTGAGGCCCCCAAGGTGCCCCCATTATAGGGACCCAATTCATCTCGTCGTAAGTCGATGGAAAGCTCCAACGCACTGTCAGACTCGAGTTCATGGTTATCACCTTGAGTGATGCTTTCCGACAACGGTCTACGGGCACCTATAGACCCATTCGACAACCGGCCGTACTAACATCCACTCCCTATGGCTTACCACTCATGCCCCCGGGTATAGAGGGAACTGTTGTGTGCAAAGGTTTGTGTGCAGTTTTTATTTCAAACAATTGCGTAAAATTAAACATACAACAGTTATTAAAGCCATATAAATAAAGCATGTTATCATACAAACAAAGGGGTAATGAAGTAATTTTAACTATTATTTGTTAAAAATAATCTGTCACTAAATGGGACTGACTCTCGAGGCTTCCCCAGTGAAGTCGCCACCGGCCCGAAACGGGCTTTCGGCATTCGCGATGGATGGTTGGACTCTTTTATTTGTTTGAAAATATGGATTGCTAGAATGACTTATTCTCAAACTGAGACCTTGTCAGACGAGCAATTTTATTAAAAGGCTCACCAATCCATGTTAATCCCAAGCGGGACCCTCCATGGATTAGCGGTTTTCATAAAAAGGAAGGGTTCATGGAGTCGCCACCAATGTTTTACTCAAAACATTGGAAAAAGAGGTTTAAGGCAATCGATTCAAAAATTGACTTCGGCCATTACAACCAGAGTCGGGTAAGGGAGTCGGTTACACGTGGGGAAGGTGTTAGCACCCCACAGCGCCCCTTTCGGGTTCCCTATGACAGATTATTTAAAAAAATAATAGTGCGAAATTACTAAATTACCCCTATTTATTCTAAGCAATTATAAATTAACTATCTACATGATGACAGTTTAAATATGCACACAAAAAGCAGTAAAAGGAGGGACTTTAAAGAGATAAACCTTTGAAGCGTGCTTTCTTATATATCTTGACAGAAATTGGGAAGCGTTTTGGCGTTCCCTCCCTCTACAAGACCGCTCGTTCCCTCCTAAAAAATAATTTTTGACTTGGAAATCCGATGGATTTCCCTTCGACTTAGTTTGAGACTCAAGCAAAATGCTCAGAACTCAAAAACTTCGTCGGATCAACTCTCCGAGTGATTTCTAGGCAGAGCACTGCTCAAAAAAACCCAGAATACTCAAGAAGAGGGTTAAAACTCAGTCCAAAAGTGTGAAATGACGTCCCATTGACGTCATATTTATAGGGAAAAGGCTCAATACGGTCTCTGGGGGTCAATACGGTCAACATTGAAATTTTGAACTACAATACGGCCGTATTGAATTCAATACGGCCGTATTGAAGTTCAAAAAACCTCAATACGGCCGCATTGAAGTTTAGTGCAGCCGTATTGAAGTTCAGTGCAGCCGTATTGAATTCAATGCAGCCGTATTAAAGTTCAGTGCAGCCGTATTGAATTCAATGCAGCCGTATTGAAGTTCAGAAACTTCAATACGGCCGTATTGAGTTCAGTGCGGCCGTATTGAAGTTCAAAATGTTCAATACGGCCGTACTGAACCTCTGGGAGGCCGTATTGGGCTTCATTCCTCCCACTTTTCTTATTTTAGCTATTCTAAGACCTCTAAACCTACAGATAGTCATCCTATGGTCTTCTGGGAGTCCTTCCGGCTGACTTTCCTTTGGTCTTCGAGAGTCTTCCAACTTTATTTCCGACCCGGACAATTTTAGGGGTCTACAGTGTGCTTTCCTTTTGTTAGTGTGCCTTAATTTTAGTTTTTGAGTCTTTCTTTCTACTCTTAAGTTTGTCTCAACAAATCCACTTGAGTTTAGCCTTTTTTTAATTGTGCCTTTTTAGTTTTCTTCCTTGGCCTCTTGTACTCTTGGGTTGTGTTTTCTTCTTGACCTAGGTGAGGAAAGCTTATAAACACCACACACTTTCTTGGTGGATTGAGTGGAGGGGCTGTCCGATTTAAGTTCAAGTAACTTTGGAGGATCACACCAAATCAAAGAGTGCAAACACCATTGAAAGGCTAACCATGGATGTTCATTGTGAAGGGGTGGAGATTTGAAGACTTGGAGATTCAACAATTTCTTTTTCTTACTTGTTTCTTTCTTGTTTTATTTTTGGCCTTCTTGTATTTGGCCTTTGCTTTCTTCCATTTTGGGTTGTAATTGGCCATTTTAAACCACTTCATTTTTTGGTAGTAATTTCGTGTAGTTTGAAGGTGATTTGAAAACCTTCACCTAGGAATCCGACTAGCATATGTTTTAAGTGCTTTCCTTTGCATGCTTTATAGCTTTTGTAGTATAATTGCCTAGGTCTTTACTTTGTCTATTTGCTTCGTCTAGAAGGCTTCAATTTGCTTACTAGGGGGCCATGCACACCACACACCTTTTTCTTGTGCAAAAAAAAAATTGTTTTGTGAGAAATGTGTGAAAAGGCTTAGTGATTCTTACTTGAAAAGGCTTGGTTTTTAAGTGATTCCTTGTAGTCCACCTCCCTTGATAGTTCACTTTGTACACTTAGGTCTTTTCATACCAATCTTGCATCTTGAAAACCTTTTTGTGAAAACCTTTTATCACTCACTCTTTGTGAAAACCTTTTTACCAACCGTTTGAAAACAATATTGTGAAAACCTTTTCTTGATCAAAGATGAGTGCTCATTCTAGTGTACATGGTCATAATTCTTGTAGTACTAGGTATAGTGTTAGAGATGAGATTAGAGAGTTAAAAGAGTACATAAGAAAAAAAGAAGAGGAACACATAAAAAGAGTGGAAGAAATTAGAAAAAGAGAAAAAGAAAATGCTAGGAATAAGGAAAAAATAAAATAATTACTTGCAAAATTAGTTGAGGGGAGAGAAACTAGTGGATCCAAACCTAGGGTTTTCCCAACTAGGTATCAAAAATACAAAGAGGTTAGAATCCCTAAGAGTATGCATGAGGAAGAAAATACAAAAAGAGAGGAAGAACTTAGAAGCAAAGAAAAAGAAAAGAAAGAAAAAAAGAAGAAAAGTATAGAGAGGGTTAAAGAGTGGTTAGAACAAGAAAAACAACAACCAACACTCTTAGAGAAGAGTAAGGAGGATAATGTTTCTTCCAAAAGGCTTATGCTTGAAGAGAGTCACTTTCCCATTGAAAATGATTTAAAAAAGACTCTTTTCATTCATCAAGACCTTAACTCTTTCTCTCATATTGCCACTAGTCATGAAGTCGAGATTAAAAAAAATCCTTTTTAAAGAAAAAAAATCTCAACTTCAAGATTTAGTGAAGAAGAAGTGGAATTCACTTAGTCCCACTTCTTTTGCTACTTCCTTGGTGGTGCCCAAGGAAGATAAGCCTTCCTTCTTTAAGACTCTTTCCACTTTAGTTCCCTTCATAAAGCACCCAACTTTTGGCTTGTATGGTTTGTTAGATACATCTCATGGTGTTGTATCTTCTATTTTTGATCTTGAAGGAAGTTCACACTTATTTGAACTTAACTTGGTTACTTCCCTACAAGACAAACTTAGATTATATGAGTTTTCTAGACTCCTCTTAACACCTTTTTATCATATGTATCTAACAAATTATGCAATACAAAGCTGTTTAGGTAATTTTTTAGTTAAGTTTTCTTTATTTTCCAATACATACCTAGGTCACTACATTGGGTACATCCAACAAGACATTTTAGTTTTTAGGACTAATGCATTAGTGTGCTATAGTTTTAGTCTTTTTACCTTTTTAGGTTTTAGTTATACACTTAGACTTCACCATGGGGAGGATCCTATCTTTCGCATTAGAGAGTCTAGTCCTTTTAATTTAGACAATCTTTTTAGCATTTTTAGGGGAACTCCTCTTAGGATACACTTCCCATTTCTATCATATACTATTACCTCTAATGCTTATTTTTATGTTTTTGTTGGTCATGATGCCCACCATGAGGAACCTCTTGATTTGAGATCAAATCCTTTTCAAGAGAGAGGGAATGATGGAATAACACTAAGGCCAAGAAGTCCAAGAGGTGATGTATTGAAGGAGACAAAAGGAATGGGTTAGTGTTGAAAAAAAAAACCATAGGAGGAGTGAGCCCACTTTTGGGCCTTAGCTCCTAAGATTTTCTTAGCATAGCATTTATTCCTATTTTGTCCTTGTATTTGATTTCCTATTTTACCCTTGTATTTTGGGGTATTTTAGTCTTAGAATTTATTTTACTTGTATTTCCAATTTTACCTTTGTATTTTGGGGTATCTTAGTCATAGGATTTATTTTCTTTTGTATTTCCCATTTTACCCTTGTATTATGGGGTGCTTTAGATCATAGGATTTTATTTTTGGGCTAAGGTATTTGATTAGGTGGGAACAAAAAACCTAGACATATTTTTGTGGCTATTGGACCTATTTTTGGTGTTAGAAAGGCTTAGGCCCAAGTGGAGGGCAAAGGTTGCATGGTCTTATCATGCACCTAGATGTAGCCTAACTAAACCCAAAGTTTCCATCCTTGGCCACCAAGTTGCATCTAGGGTTAATTTGGGTTTCATTTGGTGTGCATTTGGCACCCTAAATGCAACCCTAGATGTCTCCCACTCCTATAAATACCCTAGGCACCACACCTTGTAAATACTTTGGTTATTGAATATAAAGAGAGCCTTTTGTGCCTTTATATTTTTCCTTAGTCACCCTTGGCTAATTCGGCCACCTCCCTCCCATCTCCACATTGAGAGAAACAACCCTAGAAGTGGCCTTCATCATCATGAAGTGAGCCAACCCTAGAGTACCCTTCTCAAGCATTACCTTAAACACCTTCTACCCAACCTCCATTTTCTTCCATTCCATCATCATCCACCCTAAAACCTTGTGCCACCTTGAAGAACTTGATCCTTGGAGTAGGTGTCCTCTTCCTTTGCTCATCATCTCATGTTCATGCAAGCTAGGATGCCATCAACATTGCTTTAAACTGAATCAAAGTATTGTATATTAGGTGTTCTTAACATTGAACTTAATCAAGATTAATAAAGAAAGCATATAGGACTCATTCCCATTGGCAAGTCTTTTAAGGAACTTCTTTGAGAATTCATATTAGAAAAGTTTAAGTTGAAATAAAGATCCTTAGAACTCTGAAAAATTTTAAGTGTCATAGAATCCAATTCACCCCTCGCTTGGATTGAGCCATTCTTTTCTAACACATGGAACTCACAGGGTTTTACTCTTGAATTAAATTTCTTGTCATTCTTTTCTTGCATTCTTCGACATTTATGAATGCTTTTTCTTTATCTTCTTTTGCTAAATCAAGTTCAACCTTCAATTCTTTTGAGTTTTGCTGATGGAAAACTTGTTGAGAAACCAGATTGATGTTGATTCCTCTTCAAGCTCCTCCCTGGACCTTTGGCTCCTTGATTCTTCTTAAGCTTCTCCAAGGTATCCAATGGAGGAAGAAACCTTGGATTCACCACGGATTGGCGAGGAGACACTCTCAAGAGACGCCACTCCTTGGAGAAGAGATAAGTCTCTTTAATTCTCACCACACTCTTCTATGGCAGGGATAAGAGAATTGGATGAATATCAAAGAGGTTAGGACTTTTAGGAGAGAGAAAATTTCTGAACAATTCGGAATTCACTCTCAATTATGCCAAAAAGTGATTACAAATGTAAGAAAAAGAGTTATATAGGGTGAAGGAAACTTGTGGGGCAAGCTAGGCTAACTATGGTTCAAGAGAACCATGGTTAGCTTAGCTTGACCGGTCTATTTAGATTGGGAAGCTTGTGGAGCAAGCTTCTAACTTAGAAGCTTGGGAAGCAAGCTAAGTTAGGAGCTTGTGCTACAAGCTTCCAAAGTGTGCAAGAGAAGCTAGGTAATTTCGGCCAATGAATCCAAGCTAGGCGGCCCACTTGTCTTTTTCCATATTTAATCCAACCCAAAAACTTGGAGTTGGTTTAGTTAGGTTCACCATATGATGGTGAGACCTAGCTAAATCAATTCCTTGGAAAATATGGAACAAAACAAGCCCAATATGTAAAATTTGGCCTAGGCCCAGTTCTGACCCAATTACTAGTTGCACCTACACACCTTGCTATTTGTCACCCCACTTTTCCTACTGAAAAATACAAAAATGAATGACCCTTAATACAAGGTCAAATGGAGCAAAAGTCTCCAAGTAACATACCCTAAATTCCTAAAGGATAACCTAAAATAAAAGAAAGAAAATGCCTTACAAATACAAAGGCAAAATATGCCTATACAAGTATCTACTATATACAAGGTACAAGAAATCAAACTATACAATGTATGTACAATAGAGACTATGAGACTAAAAAGAGGAATCATACTCAATACTCATATTGAGAATAGGTCTAAGAAGCACCTCCTCTGTAGAAGTCTCCTCTAGCCTCCTAACCATGGACCTAGTTAAAGGTCCAATGGTCTTCAAGTGTAAGCCTTCTTGGATCAACCTTCACCCTTCTTGGTCATACCTCTTCCAAAGGGATCCATGGGGATTAGATTTCCATCATTTGCCCTTCTTGAAAATAAATTATTTTATACGAAGGTTCGCCAATTTCCCCACATTGCAAATGGCCAAGGGGAAGATATGTTATGTAATTATTCTACTGATTTTCTTATAATATTACCATGCTGTTGACACGATTTGGATTTCTTCACAAACCTTTCACAATCAATTATGAGGGTTGACCAAAAATATCCAACCCTCAATATATTAGTTGTTGTCGTCCTTGATCTTGAGTGTAATCCACATACTCCTTCATGCATTTTTCTTAGCACATAATTAGCTTGTTCGGCTATTATGCATTTAACTAGTGGTGTCAAAAATCCCCTTCAGTATAATTCTCCAACTATCAACACATATTGAGTCACATTTATTTTCAATTTTTTAGCTTCTAAGTGGTCTTGCAATAATATTCCTTTATTCATATAGTCCAGTATCTCATCCATCCATTCTTTTCCTGAGGACTCTACCTGATAACATTCTTCATTCATAATGCTAGCCAAACTTACCAAATGATATGCCCTCTTGTTATCACTATGAGGAATGTGTTTCACTTGTACTTCCTCAAAATTTTCTTTTAATGTTTGAAACATATGAAAGTAGCTTAACAAATAAGGGTCTTTTATTTGAAACGTTTTGTTGATTTGTTTTACTACGACCTTGGAATCTGTGTAGCATATCACCTTTAGGACACTCATTTCCTTAGTTAGCCAAGACCAACCAAGAGGACTTCGTATTCTATCTGATTATTTGATGTTTTGAAATTAAATCGAAGAGATTGTTCAATTGATATTTTGTTTGACCCTTCTAATATGATACCAGCCCCACTTCCTTGCCTATTCGAGGACCCATCGGTATGTAGTGTCAACAATTTGACTTGACTGTCTTTTTTGGATGCAACTCGTTAACAAAATCAGCCAAAGCTTGAGCTTTGATAGGTCCTTTTGACTCAAACTGAATTGTAAACTCTAAGAGTTCTATAGCTTATGCCACCATTCTTCACGCCAACTCAGGTCTTCTTAGAATCTTGGCTATAGGACAATATGTTCTTACAACCATAGTGTGACTTTAGAAGTATTAGCGAAGCCTTTGTGCAACATAAACTAGGCTCAAGGCTACCTTTTCAATCACCTAATATCTAGTCTCGGCATCATGTAGTGTTCGGCTTACACAATAGATCGATTATTGCTTTCCCTCTTTTCTAGAGCTAACACTACGCTTACCACTTCTTCGAAAATCGATAGGTAAACAATAAGATATTTTCCTAAGTTAGGTTTGATCAACATAGGGGAGAGGCTAGGGTTTTCTTAAGAGCCTGAAAGGTTTTTTCACACTCTTCAGTCCATTGAAACTCTTTTATTCTTCTTAACAACTTAAGTATTGGCTTTGTTCTTTTGACTAACTTAGATATGAATCAGGATAATGATGTTAGTCTCCTGATTAATTGCTGCACTTCCTCCAAATTTTTTGGATTTCTCATGTCTATTACCATTTGGCACATGTCAGGATTTGCTTGTATCCCTCTAGCTAAAAGCATAAATCCCAAGAACTTCCCTCCTTGAACCCCAAATGTGCATTTCTCAGGGTTGAGTCTCATTTTGTGTTTCTGAATTTCTCTGAATACTTCCTACAAATCTTTCACGTGTTCCTCTATGCTATTTGATTTTTCCACCATATCATCTACATACACTTCCACATTCCTTCCTATTTGCTTACTAAAGATTTTATCAATCATCTTCTAATAGATTGCTCCTGCATTTTTCAGGTCGAAGGGCATTAACTTGTAACAATAATTTGCTGACTCAGTTATAAAAGTCATCTTTGCTTCATCGCATGAGTATATCTTTATCTGGTTATATCTCGAGTATGCATCCCATAAGCTAAAAATTTGATGATGACCAGCTGCACCATTTATAAGCCGATCTATGTTAAGAAGGGGGTATGCATCTTTGGAATGTGCTTTGTTAAGGTTAATGTAATCTACGAACATCCTTCATTTTTCATTTGCCTTTTTAACCATGAACACATTGGCCAACCAAGTAGTATATTGGACTTCTCTTATGAACCAAACAATTAACAAGTTTTGAACTTTTATTTATATCGTTTTTCTTCTATCCTCACCCATCTTTCCTTTTCGTTGTGCTACTGATTTTGATTACCTGCATAGCACTAATCGATGACCATGAAAGTTAGGGTCAATTCCTAGCATGTTAGTAGTTGTCCGTGCAAATAATTCTACATTTGCCTTTAGAGTTTTCTAAATAACTTCTCTTTTATGTTGATCAAGCTGAGGCCCAATGTAGGTGTTTTGTTCGCCTTCATTTCCCAACTGAAACGACAATGTTTCCTCATTCGGCTCCATTATGAAATCATCACTGCCCATCCAAGGATCTAGATCTATCAAGTTTATAGTGTCTTCAGCTATGATTGATATCATGTGTATATTTTTATATTCCTCTTCAATTATGGGTGTAACTTTTAGGCTTGCCATATAACATTCTCTAGCTATTTTTTTGGTCAACATGCACTGTAATTATCTTCCAAGACTCAACGAGGAATTTCATAGCCAGATGAGGGATTGAAATGATGGCACCGAGAGCATTTATGGACGATCTTCCAAGTAGAATATTGTAGGAAGTATTAGTGTTTATGATAATGTACCTAATCTTTATAGTTTTGTTGACCTATTGATCAAAACCAAAGCATGTGTAGAGGTCAATGCACCTTTTAGTTGTCACACACTCACCCAAGAAGCCTACTAGGGGTTCATTGTAGTACTTTAACTCTTCTTTTGGTATTACCATTTGCTTGAATGTCTTCCAATACAATATATCTGCTGAGCTTCCTTGATCTACCAAAGTTTTCTTTATGATGCAATTTTTGATTTCAACACCAATTACCATAAGGTCATCTTGGATAAGGTCTACTCTTTGGAAGTCTTCATTAGTAAAATTTATCATTGGTATTCTTGTTCTTTTTTTTTTCAATGGCATTTACAAACCTTATGACCCTCAAATGTCTTTTTCTAGCCAAAGAGGTGGCACCTCCATCAACAAACCCTCTAGAAATGGTATTGATAATCCTTTTCGATTGATCTCTTAAATTGTCACCCGCTCTTTTTCTCTTTGGACCAACTTCACTCCTATTCTATTCTTTTTTCATTTTTCTCCTTTTCGATTGGTCTCTTAAATTGTCACCCGCTCTTTTTCTTTCTCTGGACTAGCTTCACTCCTATTCTATTCTTTTTTCATTTTTCTCTGACTCCTTTCCTCCTCGAGATGCATAGTTTTCACCCTTCCTATCTTGCCCTTTATTGAAACCATATTTTTATATGCAGTTCTTTAATTGTCCTTGTTTTATGAGGTCTTCTACTTTATCCTTCAAAGTTGCACACTCTTCAGTTGAATGCCCATGTTTTTGATGATATGAGCATGAGTTTGATAGATCTGCTCTAGGGGGTGGGTGAGCTCTTTTAGGAATAATTAAAATTTCTAAAGTAAATGTTTGCTCCAAATTCTCGCTCTTCTTGTATTTAGTGGGGTATAACTTGTATACCGAGGCCTCCTTGTTTGATAACTTTTTGAATTATCCCCTCCCTTACTTTTTTGATACATTTCCTTTTCATTTTCTTTTTTACAGAAAACTACCTCAACTCTTGCTTGGTCTCTTGACTCAGCTAATTCTTCTATCTGCATGTATTTTTCAGCCTTTCTTCTTAGATCATTCATGTCTATAGGAGGCTTCTTGCATATACTATTCACAAAGGGTCTCGGTTTTAGTGTTGTATTCAATCTATCCATAACAACCATAGGGTTCAAAATTTTGATTTTCATGGCGATTTTGTTGAAATGATTCATGAAGGATTGAAAAGACTAACTTTTTTCTTACTTGATATTAGCCAATGCTAACGATGTAAATTGGTATGGTCGACTAGTAGCAAACTATACCGTGAATAGGGATGATAATTCTTCGAATGAGTTTATTGATCTTAGAGGGAGCTCAATGAACCAACTCAAAGCTTGACCCTTTAAGGAAGTAGGGAAAATACGACATGAGACAACATTTACTTGTGTTAGCAAGGTGACTTGCATAAGGTACAAACTCAGATGTTTATCGGGATCCGAGGACCCATCATATTTTTCTAAAGGAAGGCTCCTCCAATTGTCAGATAGAACTGTCTCCATGATTCTTTGAGTGAAGGGTCGTTTATAAGATCCAATTACCGTCCCAGACCAAGGGGGTGCTTGTTCAGGAATAACTAAGAATTGTGCAGGCGTGACTTGTGTTTAAGGGGTTATCGGTAGATGATATGAGGAGGCTTTATTGTTATTCTAGCCATTAGGGTTCCAAATTTTATTCAGGCTTCTTAACTCAACATTCTCTCTCTTGAGTACTTCAAGTTCCTGAGTATCCCTTTCGCGAGCTTGTCTAATAGCCATCATTTCTTTGCCTAACAATCAGAGAGATCAGTTTGATCTTCTATGTTCACTAGTCTAGAAACTTGTTTAGGTTGAACAAAGTTGCTATTCTTCCTGGTAGTAACCACCTTTCTCAAAATCTTCTTCCTGTAAAACTAACAAATAATACGAGCCTTCAAAAAGTGTCCCATAGTTGGCGCCAAAATATACTTGCATGAGGGTACGTTAGTAATCCCATCACTTGAGCCTTCCCTTTTAGTCTTCATCTGAATGCCTATTACCTCTTATGTATAGCATTCAGTTATGGTTGTTCGAAAGGATGAGAGAGGGATTACCTGCAAAAGACACTTCAATACTCAAATTAGTCTTTGGTTCAAGACAAGTCAACGACAATTAACTATGTAATAAATAAAAAAAACTATCTTTTTCTATATCTAACATCACTATTTATACTAACTTTATTGGACCTAGGTCCACATAATAGATCCATTAAGATTTATATCATTGTAGATAATCAAATATTCTTTATTAACTACCGAAACATATCGGACAGTCTTCTATTTTTTCCCTTGCCATGTCCTTCCGGTATACCACTTAATTGAAACACTTAACGGACAAAAACATAATTAATTCTTTATTAAATAAAATTTTGAAAATTTATTACAGACCTATATATTAAATCCAATAACTTAAAATGTCTTTTTAACCTTTATTTTGGATTTGAAAAATGTTCCTTTATAATGATTAAATAACTTTTATATATAAAGATACAATTACTTTGTTTTAGGATAACAATTCATTGCTTGAAATTTTAGAATTTTGCAAATAAATTATTTAAATAATAATAATAATATTTTTTGTCCTTCACTTTTTTAAGCCTACGAGACCAAGTAAAACACATTTTGATATAAAAAAATATAGGAAAAATATCGAACTCCTCAATTTTTTAGAGCGAATAAGTTGTTGATTTTAATGCACAACAACATTAAAATTATCTTTTATGGGTGTAATTTGAGTGTATCGGTAGGTATACAATTATACAATATTCAACTTTAAGTCGTACTGTAAAATATGATAAAACTATCGAACCAACAAAATTATATAATTTTTAATTTATTTATTAACTATAAATTATTGTGAAAAGTTTGCAAATTGGATATTTGATCCATATTAGAAACACAATTTATGTGTGCATGTGTTCAATCATAATTCTATTATACATATCATCAACTGATATACCGGTATATGAAAGGAAATTTTTTTGATCCCAATATAGTGTAAAAATTAATTCAAGAGGTTAAGAAACATGTTAAATTGTGTAATATTTATATTCTATAAATAATATTATTAATGATAATATTCTTTTTGAAAATTTTCTCCCTCAAAACTACATTATTACATCGCTATGAACCTACTTATTTTCTATTTTTTTTTTGTCTTCTAGAATTTAAATCCTTAGCTTTTAATAAATTTAATAACGTCAATTAAGGATGTCACTTTTTTTAATGATTTTTAATGTTAATTATTTATTTTCAATGTTTTTTTTATAGATTTTATGAGTCAATCTTTTATTAATTCATAAGTAATCTCTATTTCGCTGTATGTTTTCCTCCTTCACCTACTACTTTGATGTACTTTGTTAGTTCTATCTCTTTCATTTTTTGTATTTTCTATAGATAGTGGATTGATTGAGACAAAGTTTAGCGGTGACTTAAAAGGACGTGCATGACTGGAAATTTTTTTTCTTATATCAATTTATGAATTGAAATATTTGAGTATGTGTTTTCTTCTTCACATATTTTCTCATTCCAAAAAACTTTAACATAAAAGCTATTTTACAATTAAATATATTATTTATATTGACTTTATGTAAATTGTTTTATTAATAGGTATTCAATTTCATACTCTTCATTATTTATTCTCATCTCACACTGTATTTATAATAAAAAAGATGAAAAATACATTTTCTTCTTTCATTCTTATTTTTCTCATTATTTTCTCGCACATATTTTGAGATTTAGCATCTCCTTTTACATGAAAAATTGATAAACATTGTAATTTCTTTGTAAAATTGAGTTTTAGGCACATTTTTTAGTGTTGCACGTGATTGACGAATGAGAAATATAAAGTAGATAAAAACTGTATAAAAACATACAAAAGTTATTATTATTATTATTATTATTATTATTATTATTATTATTATTATGATCATTATTATCATGATTATTATTATCATTATTATTATCATTATTATTATTATTATTATTATTATTATTATTATTATTATTATTATTATTATTATTATTATTATTATTATTATTATGATTGTTATTATTATTATTATTATGATTATTATTATTATTGTTATTATTATTATTATTATTATTGTTATTATTATTATTATCATTATTATTATTATTATTATGATTATTATTATTATTATTATTATTATTATGATTATTATTATTATTGTTATTATTATTATTATTATTATTATTGTTATTATTATTATTGTTATTATTATTATTATTATTATTATTATTATTATCATTATTATTATTATTATTATGATTATTATTATTATTATTATGATTATTATTGTTATTATTATTATGATTGTTATTATTATTGTTATTATTATTATTATTATTGTTATTATTATTATTATTATTATTATTATTATTGTTATTATTATTATTATTATTATTATTATTATTATTATTATTATTATTCAATGTGTTGAACATGAATTACCAAAATTTATTAATGGAAAATAGTTGATTTTACAGGAGAAATCAAAGAAAATGAATTTGTTAATGTTCCATTGAATGTTATTTTTTTTTAAAATTTTTCTCCTCACTTAAATCATATTTTTTGAATTTGTATTAATAAATGTAGAATTGTCATTTTGGAGTTTTTTCCACTCAACTATACTGCCTAGAATCCACTTATTTTCTAAATCTTTTATGTCCTTTACAATTCAAACCTTTAACTTTTAATAAGTTTAATGATGTCACAATTTTAATGATTTTTAATGCCAATTATGTGTTTTCAATAATTTTTATTTTATTTTATTTATGAATTTTATGTGTGACACCCTTACTACCCCAACGCATATATAAATAAATCTTGTAAATAAATTAAAGAATAAAATATTCAACATTGGTAAAAGGGTTCACATAAAACCTTCGTAAATAACCAAAATAATTAAAAATGAAATTTAGAAAGTAAAACTTGAGAGTTTACAAATTACTTTCAAAAAAGAAGGTATAACTTTAAATACATATAAAAATTTATCCTAGAATTCTCTGCCCCGATGTCACAATATCAAAGCACACCCACAACTCAACGATTGACATTCTAGATGCCACTCAAAACTGGATCTTCCTCACCTAAAACATCCACAAATTGTACGGTGAGAAAAGAAAACATTTATATATAAAACACACAAGGAAATCCACAACATCATCTCATCATAACTTGAAATGTTATTTACAAGCATTTCTATAGATATATCATCATTCTATCAATCATTCATCATCTTCACATCATAATTCATAATCAAACAAATCCATTACCATCCACACAAATCTTACAATTAACATTATGCCAAGGTCACGCCACATCTGACATAAGTGATACGGGTTAATTGCCTCACTCATCCCACACCATGCCAGGGGCACTCTCGTCCTTTTAGCATCACTTACCCAAGGTTCGTCTCATCCCTGGTTGTGAATAATTAATTTTATCCGGACTCACAAAAATAATGAATTGGACATCTACTATGAAGAGGAGGAGCTCTCAAAGTATGGAGGTGACAACAAGGAAGTTTGAAGCAAAAAAAAAAATGTTAAGTAGCCCAGAACGGGCCATTCCAAATTCGGAACGGGTCGTTCCTAGTTACAAAAAAGCACAACAACCCTAATTGAGAACAGGCCGTTCCAAGTCAGTCAAAAGGCCTAAATTTCCTTATCTGGAACAAGTCGTTCTAAATTTCAAAACGGGCCGTTGTGCGTTTAGAACGGGCCGTTTTGAATTTAGAACGAGCCGTTCCAGATTCACATTTAACTCGTAACGGAATGATCCAGAACGGGCCGTTCCGATTTTGAAACGGACCGTTCTGGTCAGGTCTGACGTCTATAAATAGACGTCTCGGACATTGTTTTTGGGACCAGAAAATTTCGTCTGAGACTCCTTAGAGCTCAAAATTTCTCTTTCTCTCTCCTCTGTATTTCTTGAGATTTTGTGAGGAATACTATAGTGTGTTAGGTCTCCAAAAAGCGCCTAATAGATTGTTATATTCGATGATTCAACAAGTTCAAGCATCTCATTTGGTATCATTTCTTTTTATTTATTTATTTATTTATTCATTTATTTTTATTTTTTTATTTAATAATTGCATGTACATAGTGAATATGATTTGATGTCTTTAAAATAATTGTTTAAAAAGTATTTATTATACAATAAATAATAATGTTAATTGAATAACATTTTTATCTTTAACATTATTTGGTTATACGGGTTTAATGACTAGTCATTTGCTAGCTTAAACTCTCCTGTACAAAACTTCTTTTTAAAGAATAAAGATGTTGCAACCAATAACATTAATTAAATAGCACTTCTATTTTTAACGTTATTGGAGGGATTTATCGATTAGCCATTTTCTAACTTGAATCCTTATGCAAAATCTACTTCCTTAGATAAAAATATAAACATAATTTTCCTTCATGTACACTTATTTTTATGGTTAATGATATTAATTGAGTAGCACTTCTACCCTTTAATATCATGTAAATCATAAAAGTTAATAGAATAATTATTCATTGTCCTAAGTTTTAAGCATAATTTAGTATCAACAAATAAAAATCAATAACATTGATTGAATAGCAATTCTATCTTTCATGTTATTGGAAGGGTTTATTGATTAGCCATTTGCTAACACAAATCCCTATAATTTTCTAATAAAAATACAAAAAAAAAGGTTTTCTGAAGAGTAAATTAAATATTTATAAATTTATATAATTTTGCGCAATTAATTAAAGGTACTATTTTTACAGGCGTTGTATGGTGCTAATACATTCCCTACACGTAATCGACTCCCGAACCCAACTTTAATTTTAAAGATTATCTTTTAAAGGGTTTTCCAATGTTTTTCCCTTAAAATAAAATATTGGTGGCGGCTCCATTGAAAAATAAATGTTAGCGTCATCCCGTCATGATCTCGGTTACGACACTGGTCATTAGTGTGAGGAACCACAATCACATTACAATCTACACAAGTCTTGCAATTAACCATATGTCAGGGCTGCCATATTTGACATAAGTGATGCGTGTTAATTGCCTCACTCATCCCACACCATGTCAGGGGCACGCTCGTCCTTGTAACATCACTTACCCAAGGTTTGTCTCATCCCTGGTCATTAGTGTGAGGAACCACAATCACAATCATAATCATATCCATACAACATCTCATCTCATAGTTCAATTTCATATCACATACACAATTCCATATCACATACACAACAGATAAGTCCAAAAAAATAAGGGTTTACACACCCCTCAAGCAATTCACATCTAGATCATCAATTCTTATCAAGTAATATAAAAATAACATTCATAAATTGATATAATAATTGATGGAATTACCAATTTAATATAATCTTAACATAACAGTAAAACCCCCAATTATTTCAAAACCTAACTAACAGACACTTTTCTACAATTTCGTTCTCTCTCCCAGATCATCATTCTTACAAATTAAATATATATTTTTAATCCTAAACACATACAAAATCTAATGGGATCATCAATTTCTCAAAAAAATAAACTAATTTTTCCAAAACCTAGCTTACAGGCACTTTTCTATAATTTCTTTCTTTCTCCCAAATCATCATTCTTACAAATTAAATATATACTTCTAATCCTCAATACATGTAAAATCTAATGGGATCAACAATTCCTCAAACAGAAATAATTATAAAATTACTCATAATCTTAAGGGACTCTTCCTTTACCCAATTCCCTCATGTAACTCTACATATAAATAATCCCCTTTTCCCCCGATCTTGATATGTAGAAGCTGAACCTACACAAGATCTGGTTGGTCTCCCTCGCTGGGTCCCCTCGGTCTAAAGCAGAAAGTAGAGGGAAAGAAGAGAGAGCAGAAGAAAAGAAATTAGAAAATGAGAGGTATGCCTTTTGGGAATAGCAGAAAGCTCAATTTATAGGCATCAGGCTTCGTCGGAACGGCCCGTTCTGGACCCTTAAATCATGGGTAAAAATCACATCCAGAACGGCCCGTTCTCAAACCAGAACGGCCCGTTATGGGGTGCATTAAAAACTCTCAACGGTCATATTTTGGAACGGCCCGTTCTGAAACCAGAACGGGCCGTTCTCAATAAGGTTTAAAGGCCATTTCTAAAATATGGAACGACCCATTCCAGTTGGGAACGGCTCGTTCCCAACTATGAATCATAGGCAATTTTAATAGTTTGGAACGGCCTGTTTCATTTTGGGAAAGGCCTGTTCCGAGCCACTAAATCACCTTCGTTTAAGTAACTTGGAATGGCCCGTTCCAATTTTGGAACGGCCCATTCTGGGCTACTAAAACACCCCTGTAAAATACTAAATTACCCTCATTGGGATTTTGGGCCCTCGTACATTCTATGAAAATTGGGCTGTTATATTATGAGTCAGACTTAATTCATAAGTAATCTCTATTTCACTTTATGTTCTCCTCCTTCAACTATAACTCTAGTGCACTTTGTTAGTTATATCTCTTTTATTTGTGTAGTTGTAATATTAAATTGATAATGACAAAGCTTAACAGTGACTTAAAAGGACATGGATGACTGTGATGATTTTTTTCTTTGATCAATTCATAAATTGGAATATTTGAGTACGTATTTTCCTTTTCACATATTTTCTCATTCCAGAAAACTTTACCATAAAGATTATTTCACGATTCGATAGAATATTCATATAACTCTACTAAGTTACGGTGTTAATAGGTATTCAATTTCTCACCCTCCATTGTCCAATTCCCATCTCACATTGCGTTTATCGTAAAAAAGATGGAAGATACATTTTCTTTTTTCGTTATGATTCTTCTCATTATTTTCTCGCACATATTGAGATTTAATAACTCATTTTGTAACACCTCGAATTTTCTACTAATACAATAATTCAATTATTATTTATTTTTATATTTATTAGATTTATTTTCTTATAATTATTTTAATTAATTAAATGGATTTTATAAAATATTTTAGAGACTTTTAATAATTATGACTATTTTAATTAATTTAAATAATAAATATTTGTGAAAATTATTTTTGTACGATATTTATTAGAAAAATATTTATTTTTATGATATTTTGTTATAATAAATATTTGGAGGAAAATAAGGTTTTTTATTATAATTATTTATTGCTTATATATATTTTTTAATTATAATTGTGTTTGGAGAAATATATTTATTATATATATATATTTGTTAATTATTAATTATTATATTTTGTTATTATTAATTGAGTTGGTTTGAATAATTATTTTAATTATTTTATATGTATATGGATGTATATTATAAGGTTTTATAATTAAATTACGTATTCATTTTATTAAATGAGGGAAGAATTTTGTAACTGTGGTTAAGTAAATTTTAACTGAGAGTTAAGGAAAGAGATGTTAATATTTTAAGTGGATAATTTCCTGATCAATTTTACGCTTATCTCTTTTTACACATTTTCTCTTTTCACACACATGTTCTACATTCAATGCTCAAAGAGTAGCACAATAATAAGAAGGGAACCACCCCAAAGTCGATCATCAATCTTTTCTACTCAACAAGGAAAGGATGAAGTGAGAAACCTCGCTCTAGATGTGGAATTGTATTCTGAATAGTAGGATTGACTCCTAATCCCATCTTTATTGTATGTCTAAGTGTGAGGAGTTTTTTCCAAATGTGTCTTTAGCTTTTCTATTTCTCCTTGTATGTTTCATTTAATGTAAATTATATGTATGTGTTGGTAATTTTTGAAAATGGGCTTGAAATTGTATATTTTGGTGTTCCTATGGAAACTTTAAATGGTTGTTGTGTGAGTAGTTAATAGGAGAATGTAATTAGAAAGTAAAATTAGGTTTAATTGGAGTAATTGATGGTACAATAAAGTTATATTAAGCTTTAATCGTGATTTTTACTGATTGGTTTGGAGTTTTGGGGTTGTGGATTCGTCATGTGCAATTTTTTTACTTTTCTACAGTGAATTTCACCCCCAGGGCAGCAACTGGCATGCCTGTGCACTCTGTTGCACGCCTGCGCAACCAATGTTGAAAAGTCCTATGCTGAGTTGCAATTAGAACATGCATGCACTCACTTGAAACCTTGTGAAAACATCTTAAATGATCGAATTAATCTTTCATGTACTCATAAGAGTTGTAGCCTTAGATGTTAGCTTTTAAATTCCATTAAAATCACCTAAAAAGGAAGCCTATAACTCAAGTTATGATTAAATTAGTGAGCAAAGGTTAGGCTATCAAATTTAGGTTGAAATGCTGCGATTTTGTATTTTTAAAAATAGTAGATGGCGGAATTAACTCTTGAGATCAACATAGAAGTTGGAGATAATTATTTTAGCTTTCTAATAAAATTAAGATCAAATTGATAGCATATATATAGCTCTAGATAACAACATGTTTGGACTACACGGTATCTTAAAAGATTAAGTTATGAAAATGTAGTTTGTGTATGGTGATGATGAATAAATATTTACCTTTTAATTGTTTGATCTTATGAATGATTTGAGGTACCTATATCAATGTTTAGAAAAGATAAATAATGGGAGAAATGAATTGTGAATAAGTTATAATATAAGTTGATTATTAATGACTTAAGATGTTTTAATGATAACGATGTTTAAGGACTTAATGTGTGATATTGATAAGGCTACTAGACTAGTTAAGCTATTGATTTAAATGCTTAGTGATGTTGATCTCTTAGTTATTATGGTTAATGTATTCACAAATGATTAGATGATTTTATAATGATTCTATCTTGAGTTGTATCGAAGGATGTTGTGTAATTGTTGTGTTTGAATTGCGAATATGTGTAATCATTGTACTAATTAATGTTGATAACTAGTTGTGATATGTGAGTATGTTATTGACATGATTGTAGGCTATTAATAAGTTGTAGTGGTGTGATCCCTTATGCCATTGATTTCTAATATTTAATTAATATAGTTTAATTTTCAATTGCTATATTGAGAACAATTGATGATTATATTATATGAGATCAGTTGCAAGTGAGATGATGTGATAATATGATATGATAAAGCATATGAATTAGTGAGATCATGTAAATTGTCGTGCATAAAGTTTGTTAACATGCATCATAAGCATACAAGTATTTTTAAGGAAATGATATGAAATACATAGCTAGGGAAAGTCCCCTTGTGTAAAAGCTTAGGGATTAGTCCTTGGGGATAATTTCGTTTGGAAGTCCTAGTCTCCTCCTTTGTGTGCATGAGATGTATCTTATGTGGCTCAACTATCCTGACCAGATCCTAATAGTATGTCCTACTAGTGAGAGTGCATTGAGGTGTGACCTGACAATTGCTAGCGGCAATACACAAGTGTGATGTGTGATATTTTTACTGGCGACACATGCATGATAGTATGTAATTTGTGTTTATTGCATATGAATCTTAATGTTACGTGTTATTTAATTATCATGTCATAAAAGAGTGAAATGTGTTATTCTTACCAATCTATCCATGTTGTATATTTACGTATGTTGTGTATATAAATTTAACAGTTTAAGCCACTGCTCCAACAACTATGCCACCCTTGAGCCTAGATTTATCATACATGGTTTCTTCAAACCAGATGATCTCATTCTTAGATCCATAGCCAACTTGAGTTCTTTCATCAATGTTATTGATGACTTTGTCTAGGATAGATTGATAACCATAACTATTGTAACCATCAACTTTTTCAATCAATAACCCCAAAGGAGCCACCTCAAACAATAGTCTCAACTTGGCTTTGGCCAATGCTGATGCCACGTTTGTGAATCTCTTCAAAATACATGTTCTGTGTATTTTCCTATGCATCTTCAAGATGCATGTTCTAAAGGAGCTACCTCCCATGTCCTAGAACTTAGGAATTTCTTCAAAGCAAGCGAACTTACAAAAATGAAAGTAATTTAAGGCTTATGTAGAGGAATTAGAGAAGTTAGTTTCATTGAATATTGAAAATAAGATGGCATATTGGCATGTATTTGTAAGTTAATAATTTAGATTTATTAAAAACATTTTATTATTTTTTTTTTATGAAAACGTAAGGTGTTACACCTTGTGGCAAGAATATCACTTGGCTTATCTTTCACTTGAAGATGATGCCATTTTTCTCTTCTTTCTCCTCCATATTTGAAATTTGTTTGCTTGATTTTGAAGTCATGGATGAAGATCAAGAGAAAGGAAGCAACTAGAGAGCTTCATCTTCCAAGCTCTTGAAGGCATAGTTTTAAAAATCGGACCGGTCATTGAACCGGTGAAGGTACTGGGTCAGTGGGTCAAAGGTTGAACCAGTGGGTCAAAGGTTGAACCGGTGGGTCACTAGTTGAACCGCATGACTCGATTTTTATTAAAAAATATTTATATTAAATACATTTTATACTTATAAATTTTAATAAATTCATATCTTATTTTAAATTTCAATTTTTCTATCTTATTTAAAATTATTTTTATTTTTATTTTGTAAAAAAATACATAAAAAAATTACATGTTAAACGGTATATTAATACAAATTAAAAATATAAATAATATGTACATATATAATATGCTTGCAATTAATATCACAAAATAATATATGTAATATTTACATAGATATTGCATTATTAAATATATAATTTAAAATTAATAATATACTATAAAAGTTATTTAAGTTGTATATATTGCAAACAAATATATTAGAACAAGTAGTCATTGTTATATTTAATAAGACTCCTTGCTTTTTCATTAAGAGATTCAATTTTCATTATTATTTTTGTGATTTATGGTCCCTTAAAAAAAATTTAAAAAAAATAAGAAAAAAAAGTGGTTGAACCGGTTTGACCCACCGGTTCACCGGTTGAACCAGAAAATTGACCGGTTCAATCCGGTTTGAAACGGGTCGACTGCATAACCGATCCAACTTCAGATTCGAACCGACTGGACCACCGGTTCCCGGTCCAACCGGTTCGACCGGCCGGGTCGGTCCGGGTTTTAAAACACTGCTTGAAGGTATGTGTTTCCATCACTCAGGTTGAGTGAGCCAATATAAAAACATAAAAGTATTTTTCTTTATCCCTTGTTCCTTCACATTTTTTGAATGAAAGGTTTTACAAACTTATAACTGTTTACTTGCGAAAAATTTTAAAACCTACACATACACATATTTAACCTCTTTCCATGTATTTTCTTAACCTTTAATTGGTATTAGAGTTTGACCTCTTAAGGTTGAGCATTTAAGAGTGCAAGAGAAGAACGATCCTATGGAAAATGAGTGAGACAAGTCATCAACTGTCAACCTTTCTTTAGAGGATTCAAATATGACTATTGAAAATAAAGGATAATTGCATTTTTTGATGCAAGTTACATAGACATATAGGGCATAGTTAAGAACAGGGATTACATTCTGCTAAATGAAAAGAATGAAGAAATCCCTAAAGTGGGATGGTGTAATGAACAAAAACAAAGATTTAGCTTAAACTCAAAAAACTCACAACTCCATCATGTGCACACTCTCTAAAGATAAGTATACAAAGGTACATAGCTTCAAAAGCACTAAACAAATGTGGGACGCTCTAGCTCTTACATACACCATGTGATATAGGCAAGAAACCTTTATTGGAATCACATATATTAAAATATGTAAGCACTTTGTTGTCACTAATGCCAAGCAACTTCAACGATTTATCTTTATATATCTTGATTCCATATGTATACAATGTCTCACCTAAGTCCTTTATTGAAAAACATTTTCCCTACCATGTTTTCACATTTAAAGTGTTGGAATATCATTTTCAATGAACAGTATGTCATCTAAATACAAAATAATAAAAAATAGTTGTGTTCCCACTAACCTTCTTATAGACATAAGGCTCATCTTCATTTTTAATGCATCCAAATAGTCTCATAGTTTCATCAAAATGAAAATTCTAGATTTTAAAAGCTTGTTTAATCTATAAATGGATCTTTGCAACTTGCATACCTTTCCAACATTTTTAGATCAACAAAACCTTTGATTTTTGTCATATACTCATCCTCAATAAGATTCTTGTTAAGGAATGTAGTCCTAACATCCATTTACTAGATCTCATAATCATGGTTATGTTGTACTAAAAAGTAGTATTTTGACGGATTTAAGCATTTGAACTAGAGAAATGGTCTCATCATAGTATATACAATGAATTTGCTTGAAACCTTTTGCAACCAAATATACCTTAAATGTATTAACTTTACTACCTGATGGAATCATGCTTAAGAAGGCAAGAGGGGACATCCTAAAAGATCCAAGAGGAGTGGGCTAGGCATGAAGGCTTGGGCTAGTCAAGGCCCAATAGGCCCAATGGGCTTGGAAGGTCCAAAGTTGAGCTTTACATGGGCCTATCTTGTATATCCATTTTGTGCTTATGTTTAGTAGTGTAGGTTTGGGCCTTAGGGCTTGTATTGCATTTTTAGGCCTTGTATTTTGGCCACTTAGACTAGGAATTTCATTTCATGGTCATTTGAATTTAGGGTTAATTTAGGGTTATATGTGTATTGTCATTTAAATGTAATTAGCATGACATTTGGTATGCATTTCGGCCATGTGCACACATGCACATGGTGTGACCGAAATACAACTCAAATGGATGCCAAATTACATCCTAAATGAAGTGCACATGGGTGGTGATCGGGATTGGCTCCAAAATTTGAATTTTGAATTCAAATCAAAATTCAAATTTTGGGCGCCTAAGGTTAAGTAAACCATACCATGGTTTCACTTAACCTTAGGCTCACCCATGATTTACCTAAACCTAATTTTCCCTATAAATTCAATGTGGCCGAAAGTTTGTAATACTTTTGGATTAATTGAATGAGTTTTCACCATTTGAAACCTCTCCCTCCAAAAGTCTCTTAACCTACCTCTACCCTCCTTGAGCTCCTCTCTTTATAGAGCTAGGTTACTACTCTTCTATCCGGACTTAGCTTGGTTAAGCCTAGGTCATATTGTTCTTCTTGGAAGCTCCTATTCCTTGATCTTCATCCAAGGATCTGAGAAGAATTGAAGCAATCTTGAGGATTCACCAAGTGGAACCTCATCACTACCCATGTCAGTCTTCTCCTTGAAAGACCCATTTATCCTTATAGGTGTTATCCCTCTTGGTGGATTAACCAAGGTCTATACATCTCATTAATTCCATCTCAGATCCCATGGCCTGAAGTCACTTCTCAAATTCAGCCCAATAATGGCTTCTTGGTAAGTCACAAGTTCATAATGATCAATGAGCAACACATCACCTTCTTGAGCCATGATGAGTCTATATCTCTCAAGTTGTTAATGTGGCCTATTAGACCTACACAAATCTTATGCTACTTAAATTAGGGGTTGACTCAACACTTTATGATTTAAGACCAAGTTTATCAAAAACCATATGTTTCACATAAACAAAACAACCCCAAATCCTCAAGAAATACAAATTATGCCTTAGCCCAATTCATATCTCACATGGTGTCTTTTCAACTGACTTAGAATGAATGTGGTTTAAAGTGAATGAAATAATTAGTAGTGTATATCCCTAGAAAGAGTCACGAAGCTTCGATTAACTCGTCATAGATCGTACCATGTCTAACAAGGTATGATTACTGAAGTTTAGTGAAAAACACACAGAAGGGGGGTTGAATGTGTGTGTACGAAAGATTTAAAAAATGTTTTCGCAAAGATGCTACTTTCCGTTAGAAAATAATGTTTCAGATGCGTAAGGAAAGCGCAAGATTGATTAAAAGGAACTATGCATCTAAAGATCTATCGTCTGTTCAAAAATGGTTTCCTCAGTCAAACAAATATAAGTTTGTCTAAATATTATTTAGAAAATAGATAGTAGTAGACGAAGTTTTTCAAACTGATGAGTCAATATGAGTAAAACTGCGTTTCTAAGTTAAATAATAGTGCAAAGAGTTTTGGTTCACTCATTCTGAGCTACGTCTAGTCTCCTTCAATTGAAGGGTTCCACTAGTCACAATGGATTACAAGTATTCTCAACCACTTGTGGTTTGTCAACCTCACTTGTTGACGCTAGTATTCTTAAACCACTTTTGGTTGTCCAAGTATTCTTAACCACTCCTGGTTCGTCAACTTCACTCGCTGACGCTAGTTTTCTTAAACCACTTCTGGTTCTACAAGTATTCTTCTGCTAGCCTCTTCAGGCTTTACAGACGATAGATGTTTCCGTTGGTGCAGATAAGCGTTCGTTCATGGCTACACAGATCTTCTTCATTTAATGCATTTGATTTTGCATTAAATGCTTTGCTTGCTCAATCTGTCTCACGTAAAGTCCTTTGCATGATTTGTCTCCTTTTATTTCTGACTTCAATCATGCCTAGGTATGTTTGTCTTTTTTCCGTCATTATAGTTGCAGAGGCGTTGCCTTTCTGAAAAGTAGGTGTACTTGCCCTGACACACACAACTTTGACTTGTGAATTCGCGCTCTTGCATTTTTCTTCTTTCTTTTCATATCTTTGATAACTCCGTGAGCTTTTCTTATAATTGGAGATGATGTATGATCTTCCTTATTGTGACTAGTGGATTCTAGACGCTTTTCATCGTGCTTCTTTTGCGTATGGGAAATTGAGTCTCCGTCTAAGGTTTACACCTTGACTTTTTCATCTCGTCTGATCAGTCTTGAGGATGAATAATTCTTATTCCGTCTGGAATGCTTTTTCATCTTGGATTATTGATGGCAAAAACTAGGAGAAGTGATAGGTGTTCTTCTCCTCGGATTCACCAAAGCTTGGACCTCTTCAATGGAGCTTGAAACCGAATGGATGAACACTTGAAATGGAGGAGGTTCTCGGATTAGAATAGCCTAGACTAAGGAAGGAAGTACCCTAGCTTAAGGCTCAAAGGATTGCTCACTTCAAAAGGTAGGAACTAGGTAGGTTTCCTAGGGTTTTTGAAGGCAATATCTCGGTGACTTTTGGAAGAAACTTGGCAGAAGTTTTGCTCTCAAATTTCATATATCAAAAGTGGTGTACAAGGAGCTTGGAGGGAAACTTAAATAGGACCGGACTTGAAAGCCACTTGGCGCCAATGTGAAGGCTTCACATGTGGCGCCAAGATTTGAATTCAAATTTGAAATTTGAATTCAAATCTCAACTCACATGTGTGTCACCGGTTCACAAAGAGGCTAAGTGAGTTTAGGTTTGATTTAAGTTGCATTTAGGGTTGAATTCGAGTCACACATGTTCAGCCAAGGTGGTGCCAACCATGTGACTCAAAATTCAACTTAAATGCAAGTTAAATTAAACCTAGTTTTGCCTAATCCTTTGAGTTAATAAATCCTCCTTAAATCCTACACTAATGACCTAAATACAATGGTCAAAGAAATACAATGAATAGGAAAAATTACAAGAAAGAGAATGAGCCCAATATTGGGTATCAAAAGCCCAAAAGCTCATGAAGCCCAATTACAAGCCCAAAGTTCACAAACCCTAATCTATGGTCAAAATACAAGACCAAAATCAAAGTAAATCCCTATTCTATGAATATGCAATAAATCATGGTGTCAATCAAGTAAAGCCCAAGTGAGGAGCACCCTAGGCCCACCAAGCCCATTGGGCCCACTAAGTTGTGAAGCAATCAAGTCTTCAAGTAATCTCCTGGCCATAGCTCTAGTGGTTGGACCTTTGGTCCATGCTCTTCCATCAATTATCCAACGATTGATAATTTTTTTATTTGCTTGAATGTGTATGGTTGACCCTTGAGCTTCGTCTGATGTTTGTTTGGTGCTTGAGTCAACTTTGTCTTGGGTCTTGCTTTGTTATTGTTTCTGATTTCTTTTTTTGTGCTCTGGATTGTTCTTGGCGTATCTTCGTTTGATGTTCATTATCGACTGATACGCAAGCCATGATCCTTCTATTATTTGACTTGTTTTGTCGGACCCTTGTTTTGCTTGACCCTGTAACACCCCAGTTTTCGAAAAGGTTATTATTATTATTATATGACATTTGGTCATAATTATTTTAATAATTATAGAGGAATATTATTTTGTACATTTTAAATAATTATTGTTTTGGACAATTATTTTGTACTTATTAAATAAATATTTTTTATTAGAGTTTTTAAATAAATATTTATATGTTTTAAGAGAAGGTTGATTTTATATGATATTTTGTTATTGAAATTATATTATTATATTTTGGATCAGATATACTATTATTATAGAGGAGATATATTTTATAATATATATGTATTTATTTTATTTAATTATTTTGAGGAAAAAGAGAAGTGGGTTAGAAGAGAAGGAAAATGGGTTGGGTTGACCCAGTCCAATGGATTAATTTTAAGAAAGGAGTAAGCTCATTTGTGTTCTGAAAGGATAGGGAAAAAAAGAGGAGAAACAAAGAGCTCTAAGGAAGAGTACTCAAGAACGATCTTAGATCACACCAAGACCATTCGTCTTCTGCTCATCCAGGTAAGGGGAGAGTGAGAAACCTTACTCTGGGTGTGGGAATGTATGTTAGGTAGTGGGATTGACCTACAATCCTGTGTTTGTTGTATGCTCATGTATGAGGGGTTTTTCCCAATTGTATTTGTTTCATCTATTGTTCCTCTTGTATGTAATTAATTGTATAAATTGCTTGAATGAATGATTAATTTCAATTTTAAAATTGTAATTGTATGATTTGAGATTTCTGTGGCTTCCTACAGGAAACCCTGTGAGAAAACGAGCAAAATATGAATGTTTACTGTTTTGCCTTCTGAATGCTTTGTTGTGTTCCTTGTTGGATGTAATGCATGAGTATGTGGTTAATTTTGAAAATGAATAGGTTATTATATGAATTAGAGTGCTCTGTGGGTTCCTATGGGAAACTCTATGAGAAAACGGGAAAAATATGAATGTTTTCTATTTTATCCCCTGAGTTTTATGTTGTGTTCTTTGATGTTTACGGAGTGTAAATATGTGTTTCATTTTGCAAATAGATGAGTTTTGATATGAATTAAAGTGCTCTGTGAAAATTATGAATATGATGTGAATGTGATGATGAAATGTGATGATGAGATGTGTTGATGACATGATAATGTAATATGGGAATGAGACATGATAATGTGAAATGGGAATGAGACATGAAAATGTGATATGAGAAAAACATGGAGTCTTGATTGACATGAATCATATGCATAAATGTTTTTAAGGGTACGATATGGAATACACCACCAGAGAAGGCCCCCTAGTGTAAAAGCTTTGGGGATTAGTCCTTGGGGATAACTCAGTTTGGAAGTCCCAGTCTCAGCCATTGTGTGCATGGGATGTATCTTGCGAGGCTTAGCTATCATGACGAGACTCTGGTAGTATGTCCTTCTAGTGAGAGTGCGTAGAGGGTGTGACTCGGCATGTACTCCTAGACTACTCTTCGTGTATTGTTAGCAGCAATATGCCATGTGATATGTTACTGGTGCCACATGCATGATAAAATGTAGTCCATGTCCATACATGTGAATTTTAATGTTATATGAAGAGTTCATATGTCTTGGATGAGTGAGATGCAATGTTATTATTAATTTATATATGTTATATCTATTTTGTTTATGTTGGCTATTCGGCGTATATTTCTACACTATGAGCTAGAGTGAGATGTTTCTCACTCTCTTTTCTCTTGTGTTATTTTTCTTTGACTGTCATACAGGTGATTATTAGCATGAGGTTGATGATGTTGGTGATGAAGCATAGGCTTCTATGTTGGGATTTTCTCTAATAGGACATGTGACATCGGGGCATAGATAGGATTAAATTAAAATGTTTTTATTAAATTATTTAAGGAGACCTTATATTATTTCTTTGTAATTTCTGCTGATTAAGCTATTGTTTAAGTTATGAATGTGGTACTCTCTATTTAAACATGTTTGGTATTTCAATTATTATGAAAAAAATTATATTATTCAATTTTTGTTATTTGTGTTATTGTATGTGGGGTAGAGGGTGTCACATTAAGTGGTATCAGAGCAGGTCGATCCAATCAGTCGTGAGTTATGTACTTATCATGATTCTGTTGTGTACTCTGACAGTGTTTTGTTTGTTGTATACTTTGATGATGCTTTGCTTTGATAATGATGATGATGTTCTCCTTGTGCTGATATTGTAGAGTTTTATACTGTTAGATTATAGTGTAATTAGAGGAATGATAGATAGTGTTAGCTAATTGATGGAGGACCATCCATGGTACTTCATGTGAAACCCATCACATGGTCCAATGCTATGACTAATTTTGAGTAGTGTAGGATTTATTTGGTTTATTCCAATTTTACCCTTGTATTTTGGGGTATTTTAGTCATAGGGTTTATTTCTTTGTATTTCCCATTTTGCCCTTGTATTTTGGGGTGTTTAGATGCTTAGGTTAATTTCAAAATGGGCTAGGCGTGTCCATTAGGAGGGTGACGCACACTTAGTGGAATTGTTTGGACATTTTTGGTGTTAGGTAGGCTTAGGCCCAATTGGAGGGCCAAGGTGCATAGACTTATCATGCACCTTGTTGTAGCCAACCTAAACCCTTAGATGCCAAACTTGGCCACCAAGTAGCATCTAGGGTTAATTTGCATCTCATTTAGTATGCATTTGGCTTGATGAATTTCGGCCAATGCAACACCAAATGAAACCCTAGATGCTAGCACTCCTATTTATACCCTAGCCTATCACCTTGTACATACTTTGGATATATTGAATTTGAGTGTGCATTTTTTTGCCTCAACTTCTCTTCCATAGTCTCTAGGTACTCCACGGCCCCTCCCTTCTCCTCCTCCCTAAACCACCATGAGTGAGTTGAGCTTGGCCTTCCTTGGTTGGCCTTCACCTACCTTAGTGAAGTGAGCTAGCCAAAAGGAGCAACACCCCACCAAACACCTTCCTCCCCTTTGAGCGTGACCACCACCACCCTAAACACCAACTCTCCCTTAGTTTCTAGGTTGCCTTTGGCTAACCTCCTCCCATCTCCACCCTAAGAGAGCAAAACCCTAAATAGGTTTCATCCTACACTTGGATGAAACAACCTTGAGCAAACCATCCTCACTTTGTGCTTCCGCCAACATCACCACCATCTTTCCATCTTCTTTGGAGTCTCCTTGTTGAACCAAGATCAAGGGCGTGCATGGAACGAAGCCACCTTCCATCAAGTGGTATCTAGAGCCATGGTTCTTCAAGGGTAAACGTTTTCTTTCTTTGTCTTTCTTTGAGTCTTCTTGGTTCTCTCTTTTGATTCGGTCATTTCTTCTCCTTCTCCTTGTGACCGGATATTTTCTTTGTGTTTTTGGTTCATATTTTGCTTCCTTGAACCTTCCTTGATGCTTTAGGTTTCCTTGTTTTTTTTTAGGGTTGTCATATTCCATGATAGGTTGAGTATCACATGTTCATGCATTTTGTTTTTGGAATCTACCTATAGTTTTGTCATTTTTACCTCCTATATTTTGTCTTCCATTATATCCTTGTATGTGCCCAAACACCTTGCATGAAAACATGAAAAATACCATGATGCATACATCTTAAGTGGGCGTGCCATATAGAATACTATCTAGGTCATTCATGCATGCTATTAGCTTCTAGCATGTTCTATATGTTGCCATGATTTTCCATGTGTGAACTTCTTGCACATGCTAAAAACCGCCCACCTTACCCTTGCATTTTCACTTGTTTAAGTTGATTTCTTGTTTGCCAAGAACCCTAAAAGAATCTAAGAGGTGTGCTGGACATTTTGTGCTAAACAACTTGACCTAATAGTACAAAACCATTTCCACTCAAAAATATTCCCTATAAACCTCTAAGAAAACGCCACTTGTCTTTGTCTCCTTCTCCTAAGAATTTGACCTAATTTTTGTGCCACCACAAGTGCAAAACCTAAGCAACAAATTGGGCTGAAAATTTAAAAAAAAAAAATTGGACCCAAGGACAATTAAAAAGCCAATTGCCGTGACCAAAAAGAACAAGAACAAAAATCTTGGACAAAAAAAAAATTTATTGGACAAAAAGGACTTGTTGCTAGACTTGTGGACTTGGACCATTACCTTTGCATTTGGAGTTGGACATTTGACAATTTGGACATATTTTTTTGGGACTTATACCTTGGCTGGACCGAAAACACTAAAAGACTTAAGCAAGTGAAACTTAAACACAAACCCATTCTAGTGCCATTCTAGGTTTATTCTTTTGAGTGCTATCTTTTATTGATTGAGTCTTAATTTTTTGCTTGTCTTTCTTTTGGCCTCTTTTGTTTTGTCTCAACTTATTCTATCTGAGTTTAGCCTTTCATAATTTATCCTTTTCAGTTTTTATTTTTTTGGAACTCTTGCTCTTGGTTGGTTTTCATTAATTGAAGGTGAAGCACCTATCTAGCAAAGTAGCAATCCTTTGGTGGATTGAGTGGAGGAGTGAACCAAAACCCAACCTAGCCTTTGGAAGGGTTTTCACTAAACCAAAAGGAGAGTAAACACTTTGGAGAGGTGCTAACACGTTTGCTCATTGTGAAGGAACCACAAGAGGAGGAGTTTGAAGACTTATTTTCTTGTTTACATTGTTTTACTTGCTTTCGGCCCCTTTGTTTTAGGCCATTCATCTCTTCCATTTGGTTTGTAATTTTGGCCATTTTAAACCTCTTCAACTTGGGTTTTTAGAGTGTGTAGAGAAGGTGATTTGAAAACCTTCACTAGGACCCCGACTAGTGTATGTTTTAAATTGCTTTCCATTGCATGCTTTATAGCTTTACTAGTATAATTGTCTAGGTTTTTTTTTACTTTTGCTTCCAAAACGTTTAGAAGGCTTAACTTTTTTTTTGCCTACTAGGGGTGCGTGCACACACACACTTGGTAGTGTCAAAATTGTTTTTTTTTGTAAGAAAGGTAAAAAGGGCTTAGTGATTTTTACTTGAAAAGGGCTTGGTTATTAAGTGATTCTTTGTAGTCCACCTCCCCTTGAAGGTTCAATTTGTATACTTAGGCCTTTTCTACTTATCTTGCACCTTTAAAACTTTTTGTGAAAACCTTTTTATCACTCAATCTTTGTGAAAACCTTTTTAACTCTTTGTGAAAATTTTGTGAAAACCTTTTGATCAAAGATGAGTGAGCATTCTAGTGTACATGGTCATAATTCGCATAGTTCTAGGTCTAGTGTTAGGGATGAGCTTAGGCAATTGAAAGATTACCTAAGAAGAAAAGAGGAAGAAAATATAAAAAGAGAGGAAGAAATTAGAAGAAAAGAAAAAGAGCAAGAAAGAAATAATGAAGAAATAAGAAGGTTGCTAACTAGGTTAGTTGTGGGAAGAGAGGCTAGTGGTTCTAAACCAAGAGGCACTTCTCCTAAGTCTTCAAAGGGCAAAGGGGTTTCTGTCCCTTCAACTATTCACGAAGAGGAGGGGCACCATACCTCCCCTCCAAGTGATATCTTCTTTAGTAGTCATCACAATGATGATTACTATCAAAGGCCCCCAAGACATCATAGAAATAGGGAGTCCTCCAATAGGGAACCTAACATCAATCTTCCCCCATTTCATGGCAAGGATAATGTTGAAAATTATTTAGATTGGGAAATGAAAGTTGAGCAACTTTTCTCTTGCCATGGAATAAGTGAAGATAGGAAGGTTTCTTTAGCAACCCTTAGCTTCCAAGGGCATGCTATGTATTGGTGGACCTCCTTAGAAAAAGAAAGGAGAATAAATCATGAGCCCCCAATCCAATATTGGAATGAGCTCCGTAGTGCCTTAAGAAGGAGGCATATTCCTCCATACTATGACCGAGAGCTTATGGATAAGCTTCAAAGATTGAAACAAGGGTCCTCTAGTGTGGAAGAATATAGGCAATCTATGGAGTTGCTAATGATGAGGGCTGGGATTAGGGAGGAAGAGAGGACCACAATCTCTAGATTTCAAAGTGGTCTTAATCTTGAGATAAGAGACAAAGTTGAACTTCTACCTTATAGGGATTTGAATGAACTTGTTCAACTTTGCTCAAGAGTGAAGCATCAACTTACAAGAAAACCTTTTCGAAAAGACTCCACTCCCTCTTATTCCAAGAGTTTTAAGAAGGAGGGCCACTCTTCCCTACCTTATCCCAAGGAAGAAAAAGAAAAAGAAAAATCATCTTTTAAAGCACCTTCCAAAGAGTCTAAGTCAAGTGAAATCAAGTGCTTCAAGTGTCTTGGAAGAGGACATATTGCTTCCCAATGTCCTACAAAGAAAACTATGGTTTTAAAAGCCCAAGACCACTATAGTAGCCTTGATGAAGCTACTTCTTCTTCCTCTAGTAGTGAAGGAGAAGCCATAGATTCCGAGGAAGAAATCTTACCTTGTGAAGGAGACCTATTGTTTGTTAGAAGGCTCCTTAACAATCAATCTAGTGAAATTGACCAATCACAAAGAGAGAACTTGTTTCAAACAAAATGCAATGTCTTAGAAAGTACTTGTTCTCTCATTGTCGATAGTGGGTCTACTTCAAATTGTTGTAGTACTAGATTGGTTGATAAGTTAGCCTTGACTACAAAACCTCATCCTAAACCTTACAAAATGCAATGGATCAATGAGGATAGAGGTGTTGTAGTTAACCAACAAGCAAGCATACCAATCTCTATTGGCAACTATAAAGAAAATGTTTTGTGTGACATAGTGCCATTAGAGGTTAGTCATGTCTTGCTTGGGAGGCCATGGCAATTTGACAAGCACATAATCCATAATGGCCTCACCAATAAAATAAGTTTCCAACACTTAGGTAAGAAGTTTGTGTGGTGTCCTCTATCACCCTCTCAAGTGAATGAGGACCAACTCAAACTAAAGGCTAAGAAAGATGATGAAGAGAAAAGCAAAAACAAAAACAAAAAGAAAAGAAAAGATAAAAAGAATTTTTCCTTTGAAGAAAAAGGGCTAGGTTCAAGTGAACCTTAACCCTTGTGCCATCCTCTTTTCTTTGGTGCCAAAGAAAGATGGCAATGGAGGATGAGCACCTTTTTTTTAAAAGCCATCATTGAATAAAAGGCACCCAATCCTAAGTTAGATGATTTGGTGAATGAATTGCATGGGTCAATAAATTTTAAATGGTGATGCCTCTTTGGCTCTTCCCTTTTGCCCTAAGCACCTTCATTCAACAAATTATGTACTTAAGGATTGCATAGTTAAGTTTTAATATTTTACTCCCCTAATTGTGGTTTCACTTCTTTTGAAGGATCAATGGAATGGAAGAACTTGAAGATTTGTGGTCAAATCCTTCTCAAGAAGGAGGGTATGATGGAGGACCATCCATGGTACTTCATGTGAAACCCATCACATGGTCCAATGCTATGACTAATTTTGAGTAGTGTAGGATTTATTTGGTTTATTCCAATTTTACCCTTGTATTTTGGGGTATTTTAGTCCTAGGGTTTATTTCTTTGTATTTCCCATTTTGCCCTTGTATTTTGGGGTGTTTAGATGCTTAGGTTAATTTCAAAATGGGCTAGGCGTGTCCATTAGGAGGGTGACGCACACTTAGTGGAATTGTTTGGACATTTTTGGTGTTAGGTAGGCTTAGGCCCAATTGGAGGGCCAAGGTGCATAGACTTATCATGCACCTTGTTGTAGCCAACCTAAACCCTTAGATGCCAAACTTGGCCACTAAGTAGCATCTAGGGTTAATTTGCATCTCATTTAGTATGCATTTGGCTTGATGAATTTCGGCCAATGCAACACCAAATGAAACCCTAGATGCTAGCACTCCTATTTATACCCTAGCCTATCACCTTGTACATACTTTGGATATATTGAATTTGAGTGTGCATTTTTTTGCCTCAACTTCTCTTCCATAGTCTCTAGGTACTCCACGGCCCCTCCCTTCTCCTCCTCCCTAAACCACCATGAGTGAGTTGAGCTTGGCCTTCCTTGGTTGGCCTTCACCTACCTTAGTGAAGTGAGCTAGCCAAAAGGAGCAACACCCCACCAAACACCTTCCTCCCCTTTGAGCGTGACCACCACCACCCTAAACACCAACTCTCCCTTAGTTTCTAGGTTGCCTTTGGCTAACCTCCTCCCATCTCCACCCTAAGAGAGCAAAACCCTAAATAGGTTTCATCCTACACTTGGATGAAACAACCTTGAGCAAACCATCCTCACTTTGTGCTTCCGCCAACATCACCACCATCTTTCCATCTTCTTTGGAGTCTCCTTGTTGAACCAAGATCAAGGGCGTGCATGGAACGAAGCCACCTTCCATCACTAATATTATTATGAATACTCTTCTTCATTCTTATGAGTGTTGAATTGTTTGATACTTCTTGCTTACGTAAGAAGTAGTGGTTGGGTGGTATCGCTTATGTTGCAAGCATATGTGCGAGTAGTAGTAGATGAGATATTGTGCTAATAAACTAGAAATTATTGGGACCTTAGATTTGGGTGAGAGATTGATTTGACATGCATCATATGCATAAATGTTTTTAAGGGTACGATATGGAATACACCACCAGAGAAGGCCCCCTAGTGTAAAAGCTTTGGGGATTAGTCCTTGGGGATAGCTTGGTTTGGAAGTCCCATTCTCTCCCATTGTGTGCATGGGATGTATCTTGGGAGGCTTAGCTATCCCGATGAGGCTCTGGTAGTATGTCCTTCTAGTGAGAGTGCGCAGAGGGTGTGACCTGGCATGTACTCCTAGACTACTCTTCGTGTATTGCTAGCAGCAATATGCCATGTGATATGTTACTGGCGCCACATGCATGATAAAATGTAGTCCGTGTCCATACATGTGAATTTTAATGTTATATGAAGAGTTGATATGTCTTGGATGAGTGAGATGCAATGTTATTATTAATTTATCTATGTTATATCTGTTTTGTTTGTGTTGGCTATTCGGCGTATATTTCTACACTGTGAGCCAGAGTGAGATGTTTCTCACTCTCTTTTCTCTTGTGTTATTTTTCTTTGACTGTCATACAGGTAATTATAAGCATGAGGCTAAGGATGTTGGTGATGAAGCTTAGGCTTCTATGTTAGGATTTGCTCTAATAGGACATGTGACATCAGGGCGTAGATAGGATTAGATTAAAATGTTTTTATTAAATTATTTAAGGAGACCTTATATTATTTCTTTGTAATTTCTGCTGATTAAGCTATTGTTTAAGTTATGGATGTGGTACTCTCTATTTAAACATATTTGGTATTTCAATTATTATGAAAAAAATTATATTATTCAATTTTTGTTATTTATGTTATTGTATGTGGGGTAGAGGGTGTCACAGACCCTGCTTCATGCTTTAGCTTTCCCTGCTCTTATATATATATGAAACACTACTACAGAGATTAGTAATAACAATATGTATTATATTTGTCATGTTCAAAACTTTTCTGGGAATTTCTTTGTCTGACTTAACAATTACTCCTTTCCAACACATTTACTAAAGTCATCATTAAATGTAATAAAGTAAAGAAAACTACTTATAGAATTTATGTCACTATGTATTCATCCCAAAAGAACATTAGCCCTTTTACCTTAACCAGTGAATGAGGCTCCAGTCATATTTTCCTTAAGACAAGATTCAAACACTTCAAATTAGTCAAATTCAAATGAGTCTAAAAGTCCATCTCTATGGAGTTTGGAGAAGCATTTCTCACTAATAAGGCCTAAACAACAATTCCAAAAGTATGTTGAATTCAAATAATTTGATTTGACCCTTTTCATATGTATGTTAGTGATGGACATTTTGAGATCTAGAACATATAAACCATTAGTCATGGTGCACTAACATAGAAATTTTATCCAAGTAAAAAGAAGAACGTTAGTCTTTTAAAACATTTCTTGTCAAAAAAAAGAAATGTCTTTTCTATTTGTAGAAACATAATAACAATTATATAGTTCCTTTATGAGTCCCTACAATAAATTCAAAATAAAGCCTCCTACATAGAAGTGTCAAACGGGTCAAGTTGGCTTGGCCTAACCTAAATTACATGGGCCAAATGTTATTTTAGATTAAGTCGACTTGATCTATATTCTCTTTGGGCTACCATTTTCTTGTCCCAATTTAACTCATGTCAGGCCATCGGAGCATTGAGCCAAATTGAAAAAAAAAACATTTTAAAATATTAAATTTATTTTTTAAAATAAAAAAACAAAAATTATAACATGATTAATTGATATTATACAGTCATGAAACTAGCTTTGTTATGTAACATGACCCTAACATCTTGGTACTCAAGAGATCCAATACATTTAACAATATGATATCTTAGATGATTAGTACATGAAATAACTTTACATATATACAATTTTCCACAACAATTGAATTTGCATTTATCCACCTTGTTTGCATTTATCCACCTTGTTAATTAGACCAATCTTTTCACAATAATTTCATACCTAAGAGGTATAAGGCTTAGTTTTCTTTGCTTTTTCATGATCAGTATCTTGCTCTTGTTCATTAATAGTCCTACTCTTACTTTTATTACCAATAGTAGTAATAGAAGGTATAGTAGAAACAATAGGCTCTCTCTTTGTGTAAGGTGAAGTTTTCATTATATCTAAATCATCCTCCATGCTATCAAATATGTCATCAATATTCATAATTGTAATATTCAAAATTAAACGAGTTTGCACATTCAATTCATAATTCTCACAATGGATTATAAAGCAACAAGAAGCCAATATAATTCTTAGTTCAATCGATTAACAACAACAATGAATACAGTAGCAAGTCAAAACTTAGTTCACAATTCTCAATAGGGCGAGCGTGTCTGTCTCTTCGTCTTCTTCGACTAATAGAATATAGATGATGGGTCACGGGGTCAATCTATCAAGGGCATAATAGGAGTGACAAAACTCTCACAACAATTAATACTAACTCCTAACCCTAACTCCAAACTTGTAACCAAAACTCTATAAGTAAACACAAAAGAGTGAAGGACTACTACTATTATTATATTTTATTCTATTATTTTGTAATATATTACAAAATTTATAGATTGATGGTAGTTCAAGTTATTTCACTTATTAATTTAACGGGTCAATCCATAAGATTGTGAACCAGCCCAACCTATGCCTATTTGGCCCATCGAGCTTAACAGATTGGATTAAAATGGCCTGATTCTATTTATGTCATCTTTATTATGACCTAACTTGACCTTATTTGTGAGTTGATTGGACCTAGATTGACAACTCTACTACTACAACTAATATGTAGCAACTTTTCTTCAAATTCCAACTTGTAGGTTAAATTCATCCATAATTAATATTCTACTCCTTTTAGTCCCTACATATCAGTACAAATGTGAGAACCACATCTGACAATCAATGACCATGATGTTAAAGTAAACAAATTAATTTTTATTATAAAAAATACCTAAAGTAGAAGTTTCAATTTAGGTATTTTTGAGAATTTTGAAGAAATTTATATTAAACTTTAATCAATAGTTCACAAAAAATGTGTGAGCCTTATTGTACTAATAAAAATAATTACATTATCATTTTAAATATTTTTTGGTAATGTATTCCAAAAATGTAAAATTTTAAATATTTTCAATGAAAATAAAATAAGTTTGACTTTGTTTTTAAGGTAAATTTTACCTCTCAAACTAGTAACATTTTTAGACATTTCCTTTTAATTATTTTTCTTCTTCCATTTTTTCATTATTTTTTTATAATTCTATTAATATTTTTTCTCATTTGATGAAAGCAATGAAGTAAAAATAATATCTTATTTTATATATTTTTAGTTTTAAAAATAATCAAAGTCAAAATTATCTACTTTTGTAGTCAAATGTGTTTCCATTCCTATGTTATTTATTGTATTAATCAAATTAATTTTCAAAATAAATAATATGATGCAAAAAATAAAAATATAAAGAGTATTATATTTTCATTGTGTTTCTTTTATTTTGAAAAAAATAAATAATATTTTTTTAATTAAAACTATTTGAATTCATGCATTTATGTATTATGTTTATGATTTTTTTTCTCAAAATACCTTTTGCAAGAAAATATATAAAAGAATATTTGTTTTCAACTTTTTTATTTTTAATTTTTAAATTTATTAAAATTAGAATACAATATTAATTTTTCAGCTAAATGCATTTTCATATACAATATTATTTCACCAGGTTTTTCAAGAAACATGTTCACAATTTAGAATACGAGGCAGAAAGCTTCTAAAGATCCAAAACTAGTAACTCTTACTGAACAACTCAACAAAACAACACAATACAATATTCTCCTTTAAACTACCTTAAAGGCTTTTAAAAAAGCAACATGGATAAGGGGGGATCATGTCTTCATAGCACCCACACAACATCGTGAATTAGGTAGCTCAGTCTTTGGTCACTTAACACAACATGTAACAGATCATAAATAACATTCACCTCAACAAGCTAGTGCCCACAACATTACAAAAAGAAATCATCATCTTCTTCCTTTTAGAAAAATGACATAAAAAAGGAAGGGTATTCCTTTAAGAGTTACCCAAAGGGTGTGTCATCCAAGGAAAATTGGGATAAAGGAAAATCCTTTCAAGATAAAGAAACATCCAACATTAGTACTAGAATTAGTAGCATAAAATGTTTACGTGTCTAGGGAGAGGTCAGATTGTCTCTCAATGCTCCACCAAAAAGACCATAGTCTTAAGGGATAAAGACCACTATAGTAGTCAAGAGGAGACTACATCTTCTTCCTCCACCTATAGTAGTAGTGAAGAAAAAAGGGAAGTATTCTAGTAGAGAGAAATCTTATCCATGTGATGGTGATCTCTTCATGGTTAAGAAGCTTCTTGGAAGCCAACCTTGTGAACTAAATCAATCACAAAAGGAGAACTTATTTCGTACAAGATGTAAAGCTTTAAATAAAACTTGTTCTCTCATTGTTGATAATGATTCTTGTTGCAACTTTTGTAGCACAAGGTTGGTTAACAAGTTAGCACTTACTATCATTCCCCACCCTAAGCCTTATAGGCTTCAATAAAGGGGAAATGGTAGCTGGCCAACAATGGGTGGTGACACTTTCCATAGGCAATTACGAAGATGATGTTTTATGTGATGTAGTACCTATGGAAGCTAGCCATATTCTGTTGGGAAGGCCATGGCAATTTGATAAGAAAGTTATCCATGATGGCCTTACCAACAAAATAGCCTTCACACAAATGGAAAAGAAATTTGTGTTCCATCCTATCTCACATTCTCAAGTGCTTGATGATCAACTACAAATACAACTTAAAAGGATTAGGAAAAAAAAAAGAAAAAAAGAAAAAAAAAACCCTAAATAGTAAAAAGGGAAAAGAGAAAATAGTGGAGGATAATGTCTCCTCTAATGAAGTTGTCAAGAAGAAGAATTATGTAACAAAAGTGATATAAAAAGAGATCTACATCTTAAACAACCTTTTTTGTCTTCACTTGTGCAAAGGGTCACTAACTTGCACTTTCACAAAATGAGGTTGAGATTCTACCTCAATGGGTTCAACTTCTTTTAAAATAATTTAGGGATTTATTTCCTCAAGAGGGTCCTAAAGGACTTACATATCTAAGAAGGATAGAACATCAAATTGATTTAGTCCCTAGATCAAGTCTACACATTAGGCCAACTTACATGACTAACCTTATGAAACCAAAGAAATAGAATTTAAAGTTTATGAGTTATTAGAGAAGGGTTGGATTCAGAATAGTCTTAGTCCTTGTATTGTACCCGTGTTGATGGTTCATAAAAAGGATGGAAAGCGGAGAATGTGTCGTGATTGTAAGGTTATCAACAACATCATTATTAAATGTAAGCACTCAATCCCTAGGTTGTATGATATGCTAGACAAACTTCATGGTACAACCATATTTTCCAAAGTTGAGCTTAAAAGTGGTTATCATCAAATAAGGATTAAAGAAAGAGAATGGAAAATCATTTTTAAAACCAAATTTGGATCATATGAGTGGCTTGTTATGTCCTTTGGGCTTACTAATGCACCTAACACTTTCATGTGTCTCATGAATTATGTTCTTAAGGATTGCATAGGTAATTTTTTGTAATTTACTTTGATGATATTTTAGTTTACAATAGGAGCCTAAGTGATCATCTAGGACACTTAAGGCAAGTATTTTCAATTCTTAGGAGTAATCAACTTTTCGGAAACATAGAAAAATTCACCTTTTGTGTAGATAGTGAGTTTTCTTAGGTTTTGTTATAGGAGCAAAAGTGGTCCATGTGGATCTTGAGAAAATCAAGGTCATCCAATAATGGTCTACCCTAAAAAGTGTTGGAGAAATTAGGAGTTTTCATGGTCTAGCAAGCTTCTATAAGAGGTTTGTCCAAGACTTCTCCACACTTGCTTAACCTCTCAATGAGTTGGTGAAGAAAAACCCACCTTTTGTTTGAGGTGAAAAACAAGAGAAGGCTATTCAAGCCATAAAGGATAAACTCTCCAATGCATCCATCCTAGATTTCTATGATTTTTCTAAAATCTTTGAGCTGGAATGTGATGCATCAAGAGTAGGTGTGAGGGTTGTATTCTTTCAAGATGGGTATCCTATTGTATATTTTAGTGAAAAACTTCATGGTGCCACTCTCCATTACCCTACCTATGATAAGGAACTTTATGCCTTAATTTGTGTCCTCCAAACTTGGGGCATTATCTCATTACTAAAGAATTTGTCATCCATAGTGATCATAAGCCTCTTAAGTATCTAAGAGGACAAGAAAAACTGAATAAAAGGCATGCAAAATTGGTAGAATTTTTTAAAAAATTACCTTATGTTATCAAATATAAGAAAGGAAAATCTAATGTGATTGTTGATGCTTTATCTAGAAGACACATTATTTTCTTCCCTCAAAGCTCAAATTTTAGGATTTGCCAACGTAAAGGAATTGTATGAGTATGACCGATAGTTCAAAACAAATTTTTGATGAGTGTGGCAATAAGGCCAAGGGTGGATTATATCTTTTTGAAGTGTACTTGTTTTAAGAAGGAAAAGTTTGTATACCACAATGATCTATAAAAAAAATTAACAAAAGAGATCCATGAAACATTGACTATTTTGAAAGAAGGATTCTTTTGGCCTCATATGAGAAAAGATGTCCAAAGGTTTTATTCTATATGTATAGCTTGTTTATAAGCAAAGTATAAAGTAGTATCTCTTGGTCTATGCACACCTTTGCCTATTTTAACTTTCCCTTAGGTAGACATTAGTATGCACTTTGTCCTTGGTATCCCTAAAATCCAAAAGGGAATGGATTCCATCTTTGTTGTAGTGAATCATTTTAGCAAAATGGTCCATTTTATACCCTAGCACAAAGTGGATGATGCTAGTAGTATCTTAAGGCTTTGCTTTAGTAAAGTTGTTAGGTTGCATGGGTTACCTAAAACAATAGTGTCAAATAAAGATGTTAAGTTCCTTAGTCATCTTTGAAGATCTCTATCACTATGTTGATGGTACTTCTTAAAGACAACCATAAGTCTTGAGATGAGTATTTGCCTCATTGAGTTTGCATATGATAGGGTGGTTCATAGAACTACCAAATATTATCCTTTTTCAGTTATTTATTGTTTTAATCCTCTCACTTCTTTGGATTTGATACCTCTCCTTAATACTACTTCTTTTCTACATAAAGATGAAGTATCTAGGGTGGAATTTGTTAAAAAGATACATGAGAGGTTTAAACACCAAATAAAATAAAAAACTAAAAAATATGTTAAATACAACAACAAAGAGAGGAAAAGGTAATTTTTCGGGATTGGATTTGACTTCATTTAAGAAAAGACAAATTTTCAACTCAAAGGAAGTCCTAATTCAATCCTAGAGGAGATGACCCCTTTCAAGTTCTTAAAAAAATCAATAATAATAAATATAGGCTAGATCCTCCTAAAGAGTATGTAGTGAGAAATATATTTAATGTTTATGATTTAACTCCTTTTGTAGGCACTGAAAATATAGAGGAAAACCCTATAAATTTGAGGATGAATCTGATGGAGGACCATCCTTGGAGCTTCATGTGGGACCCATCACTAGGTCCATGGCTAGGAGATTGGAAGAGGATAGGGGAGCTAACACCCCTAGAGACATTCTTCTTATGACTATAGAATATGGATCATTCTCCTAAGCTTTGTTAGCATAGAATTTATTTTTATTCCTATTTTTCCCTTATCTTTAGTTTCTCATTTTTACCCTTGTATTTTGGGTACCTTAGACATAGGATTTATTTTACTTGTATTTCCTATTTTACCCTTGTATTTTGGGGTACCTTAGACATATGATTTATTTTTACTTGTATTTTCATTTTACCCTTGTATTATGGGGTGCCTTAGATTATAGGATTTTATTTTATAGCTAGGTTATTTTATTAAGGTGGGAAACTAGGCCTAGACGTGTTTTTTTGTAGCCTTGGATTTATATTTGGACTTGGTAAGGTTTAGGCCCAAGTGGAGGGCACCTAGGTTGAATGGTCTTATCATGCACCTAGATGTAGCTTAACCAAACCCAAAGATTCCATCCTTGGCCACCAAGTAGCATCTAGGGTCAATTTAGGTTTCATTTGAAGTGCATTTGGCTTGCATTACTCGGCCATGCACTCTCAAATGTAATCCTAAATGCCTCCTCCCTTTTATAAATACCCTAGACTAGCCTCCTTGTAAATACTTTAGAAGTTAAGATATTAAGAGAGACTTTGAGCCTTAATATTCTTTCCTTAGTCCCCTTGATCATTTCGGCCACCTTATTCCTCATCTTCACCGTGAGTGTTCTCACCTTTAAGAGTGGCCTTCATCCACCAATGAAGTGAGCCAAAATCCTAGAGTACCATCTTAACATTTCATCAAACACCTAGCCTCCATAACCTCTATTCGGTCACCATCATCATCAAGACTAGAAACCTTGTAGTTCCATGATCCAAGGAGTTCGTTCCCCTCTTTGATGCTCCTTAGTCCATCAATGCAAGGAAGGTTGCCATCAGAATCCTCATGAAGAGGGAGAAAAGATGATATGTTTCCTACCAAAGGACCTATTACAAGGGCAATGTCAAAAAGGATGCAAGAAGAATGAGCTCATGGTAAAGGTAGAAGGCCTAAACCCCTTTTGAGTTATAGGTTGATTACTTAGTCCATTTTTCTCTTTGTGTACATTTTCTTTATAAATATTTTCCTTATATTTAACCTTATATTTTTGGGTCAAGTAGTATAAGAATTTATTTTTATTTGTAATTAGTATTTTTAGAGGAGTGTAACTAGAAAATGAGTTATGAACTTATTGGGCTTGAAAGGCCAATGAGCACTTCCTTGGACACATGGTCCAAAGAGATGTCTGTTTATTTTCTTGTGCAAGTTGGTTGATTATCACTTTCACGAAGGGAAAAAGGTGTGATGGAAAACTTGTTGGATAATCCGGATTGATGTGAATCCTCTTCAAGTTCCTCCTTAGATATTCGGCTCCTTGATTCTTCCTAAGCTTTGCTAAGGTCTCCAATGGAGGAGGAGACCTTAGAACCACCACGGTTTGGTGGAGAACTCTCCCAAGAGGCACCACTCCTTGATGAAGAGATAAGCCTCTTCAATTCTCACCACACTCTTCTAGTGAAGGGATAAGAGAATTGAATGAATATCAAAGAGGTTTAGGGACTTTTAGAAGAGAGAAATCTGAACAATATTTCAGAAATGAAATCTCAATACATCCGAAAGTGTTTTACAATGAAGGAAAAATGAAAATATAGGAGTAGGAAGCTTAGAGAGCAAGCTAGCCTTAACCATGGTTCACTAGGAACCATGGTAAGGTCTAGCTAATCCGTCCAAGGTCAAGAGGCTTGAAGTGCAAGCTTCTCACTTAGCTTTCTTGGTAAGCTAGCTAAGGAGAAGCTTGTGCTTCAAGCTTCCAAGCTTGAGAAGCACCAAGCTATTCGGCCAAGTGTGAACACATCTAGGTGGGCGGCTCTTTGGACTTAATTTACTCCAACCGGTTTTGAAATTGATAATTTGGTTTAGTTAGGTTCATCCAATGTGAATGGAACCTAGCTAAATCAAATCTATGAAAAATTAGGAGTAAAATGAGTCCAATATGTAAATTTTAGCCTAGGACCACCTTTTGGTTAAATTTCTAGTAACACTCTCTAGCTTGCTAATGGCACTCTCTAGCTTGCTAATGCCACTCCCAATCCTACTACTAGAAAACTAAGAAAAGAGTGTATTTCTAGGTTAGGTTAAATGGAGTCAAAGTGCCCAAGTAACCTACCCTAGAAACAATATACAATAGTTACTAAAAGGAAATAAAGTGCCTCTCAAATACAAAGGCAAAAATACACCTATACAAGTATCTACTATATACAAGGTACAAGAAATTAACTATACAAGTATGTACAATGGAGACTCCTTAGATTATCCTTCACCCTTCTTGGTCTTACCTCTTCCAAAGGGATCCTTGGGGATTAGATTTCCATCATACCCTCCCCCTTCGAAAGGATTTGTCCTCAAATCCAGTGGTCCTTCCACAAGGATAGCATCACCTACAAAAATAAGAAACAAAGCATTAGTAATGATATATGCATATAATACATGTGGAAAGTTCACCCTATGAGGAATCCCTTCTATAGTCCTAACAAGGGTTCTTAGACTAGGAAGGATGGGTTCTCTAAGCATAAGAATAGGATCCTCACTATAGTGTATTCTAAGTGTAAAACTAAATCCTAAAAATGTGAAAGTGCTAAAACTATAAGAAACTAATGAAGTAGTCCTATATACTAAGATATCTTGCCTAAGGTACCCTATGTAGTAACCTAGGCTTCTATAAGAAAACAAAGTGAAAATAATAAGGAAACTACCTAGACAACCTTTGATCATATTATATGTTAGATACATCAGGGAAGAGGGTGTAAAGAGTTTAGAAAAGTCATAGAATCTAATTTGGTCTTGAAGGGAAGTAGTAAAGTTAAGTTCAAAGAAGTTTGAACTTCCCTTAAGATCAAAAATAGAAAATAAGACACCATGAGATGTATCTAGTAAACAATATAAAACAAAGGTTGGGTGCTTTATTAGAACAACTAATTCTCCAAGTGTTCCAAATCCGTCACCAAGTTCTCCAAATCCGACACTAATTTGCTTCCAAAATCCGTCTCTAACTTTGACCTAAAAATCAAAACAAGTCTTGGCTGAAAAAATAACAAACAAGTGAGCCTTTCTAAGGTGTTTCACTCAGGTTATGTGTACCTCAATCTCCTTCAAGTGTAGACCCCTTTGAGATTAGCCAATATGTCTCAATTAGTCCTTCCTTCCAAGTGTGTTGGCTTGAAAAGTATTATGTCTCACCAAGGCTTAACAACCAAACAAGAGAGAGTAGAGGCCAAGAAATGAAAACTGAAAAGCACAATTTAGAAAAGGCTATACTCTTGTAGGAATTAATGTGACAAAAGAAAGAGAGCCAAGAAGACACAAAGCAACAAATAAAGGCTAATTTCAAAAGCTAGCACACAAAAGATTAACCCTAGGAATGGCACTAGAATGGATTACAAAAACAAAAAAAAAAAATTGTGCTAATGTTTTGAAGGTTTAAAAGTCTTTTTCCAACCACTGGACAGCAAGAAAACCTCAAGAAAAATCACACAAAATTTCAAGGCCAAGTGCTACTAATGATGTTTTGTTTTCACATTGCTTTTTCTAGGTTTTTTTCTTTTGTTTTCTTTTCTTTTTCTTATATTTTCGTCTCTTTTCTTTCTTTCTTTTCTTTGAATACAGAGAGTAAGCACTTAAAACAGAGGCCACACAATTAATAAAGAGGTTTCCAAGTGGTGGAGAAAAGAGAAGTAAGAAGAGTAGAAGTGTAAGTGTACTAGTCAAAATTTTCAACACAAAAATGTTACTAGTTTTGATACTAGTTTGTTCTTATCTTTTGTACACTTTGATTTTCGTTTTCAATACACTTATAACTCTGTTTTCTTTTTTCAAAACAAGCACAAGACACACAAGGAATTGCTGGTCACAAATTGCTAAGAAACAAATAGCAATTGAAGTTCACAAAAAATTGACTCTAGAACATGTTAGGTCTAATAACATGCATTGGAATCATTTTATGAGCACACTAAGATTTAATAATGTTCAACCAGAAATGACACCATATATGAACAGAGGTTAACACATTTAGATTCAAAAATAAAAGGGCACAACAAGGATTTAATGACAAGTAAAAAAACTACACATGACTCTAAGACAAAACTAGTAGATTAAGAAATGAAAAATGCTTGTATTCTTGTTTCTTTTTAGGAGTTTCTTTTTAGTCCGAATTTATAGGAGTCCAAAGGAAGATAAAAGCAACCCTAAAACATTTAAAAAGACATACAAAGAATACCTAAGGCACACACAAAGATTGATTCACAAGAATTTAGAAGATGAACCAAAAACAAGCAAGACAAAGTGAGTGTGTTCTATAGATTTATAGATGTGACACAAGAACCACTCAAGGCACACAAACACAAGACAATAAAAGGAAATACATGTAGGAACAGTTTAGACACATATTAACATGATTTGAACCGAACAAAACAAGACAAGAAGCTTAGGAACGAATTTACCAAGGAGACCTAGCTCTTGATACCAAATGATGGAAACTTGTTTGGAGAATCCGGATTGATGTGAATCCTCTTCAAGTTCCTCCCTAAATCTTCGGCTCCTTGATTCTTTCTAAGCTTTGCTAAGGTCTCCAATGGACGAGGAGACCTTAGAACCACCACGGTTTGGTGGAGAACTCTCCCAAGAGGCACTACTCCTTGATGAAGAGATAAGCCTCTTCAATTCTCACCACACTCTTCTAGTGAAGGGATAAGAGAATTGGATGAATATCAAAGAGGTTTAGGGACTTTTAGAAGAGAGAAATCTGAACAATATTTTAGAAATAAAATCTCAATACATCCAAAAGTGTTTTACAATGAAGGAAAAACGAAAATATAGGAGTAGGAAGCTTAGAGAGCAAGCTAGCCTTAACCATGGTTCACTAGGAACCATGGTAAGGTCTAGCTAATCCATCCAAGGTCAAGAGGCTTGAAGTGCAAGCTTCTCACTTAGCTTTCTTGGTAAGCTAGCTAAGGAGAAGCTTGTGCTTCAAGCTTCCAAGCTTGAGAAGCACCAAGCTATTCGGCCAAGTGTGAACACATCTAGGTGGGCGGCTCTTTGGACTTAATTTACTCCAACCGGTTTTGAAATTGATAATTTGGTTTAGTTAGGTTCATCCAATGTGAATGGAACCTAGCTAAATCAAATCTATGAAAAATTAGGAGTAAAATGAGTCCAATATGTAAATTTTAGCCTAGGACCACCTTTTGGCTAAATTGCTAGTAACACTCTCTAGCTTGCTAATGGCACTCTCTAGCTTGCTAATGCCACTCCCAATCCTACTACTAGAAAACTAAGAAAAGATTGTATTTCTAGGTTAGGTTAAATGGAGTCAAAGTGCCCAAGTAACCTACCCTAGAAACAATATACAATAGTTACTAAAAGGAAATAAAGTGCCTCTCAAATACAAAGGCAAAAATACACCTATACAAGTATCTACTATATACAAGGTACAAGAAATTAACTATACAAGTATGTACAATGGAGACTCCTTAGATTATCCTTCACCCTTCTTGGTCTTACCTCTTCCAAAGGGATCCTTGGGGATTAGATTTCCATCAAGGTGTCTTATAGTTCATACAAGACTCCAACAAATCCCAAAAAACCACATGGCCTTGTTCAATCAAACCAAACATGTAACTAGAGTTGGTTAGCTTGAGTACAATTTAACTAACCTTGGTTACACTTAACCATGGTTAGTCTAGCTTGCAGCACAAGCCAACCAAACTCTATATATACTTTTCTCTCTTGTGTACACACCACTTTTGAATAATTTATGAGAAATAACATTGAGTTTTATCTTCCAAAACTCTAATTCTCTTTGTTGTAGAAATTTTCTCCTTATGAACTTTTATCAAGGAATTCCTCCTCATGGTAAGCTTTTCACCTCTTTCTTATCTTCTGTAAGAAGTGGTGCACCCTAAAAGCCTTTCTTCTCCATCATTTTTGAGTTTCTTGAAGGTTTTAATTCCATGGAAGAAGATTGGGAGCACATAGATGTTGAGATTGGGGGAGATTGAGAGTGTTGAGATCACCTCTGAAGATTAAAGGTTTTGATGATAACAAATGTGTGGAACAAAGCTGACCAAGGACATCAACAACTTAGAAGTCAAAAACAAAGTCAAAGAAAAATGCTATGTAATAGGAGTAGCTTATAAATTGCTTTGGTTGAGTTTATGTTTTGTGTGTGCTTTGTGCATGAGCTAATTTGTGTCTAATCTGATTAAGAGTGTGTATGATGATGAGTTTAAAAGGTTAAAAAGTTATTTTGAGACTTAAAATCGAGTTTTGAAAACTAACTCAAAATAATCGATTATCATTAAATATAATCGATTATTCCAGCAACAGGCAAAAAGGACGCCTTGCTGCAATAATCGATTATTTGTGAAATAATCGATTATCCCAAAAATGACTCTCTGGAATAATCAATTATCCAGCAAAATAATCGATTAAATTATTCTTGGTTGATTTCCAGAAATCATGAAGAACAAAATAATCGATTATTCTTTAAAATAATCGATTATCTGGTTCTGAAAAACTTATAAATAGTTTGACCATTTTGAAACTTCAAAACAGAGTTAGAATTGAGAATCAAAATTAGAAAAAACGTATTTGTGAAGTCTTTGTGACATTCTTGGAGAGTTTTCTTTGTGAAACCAAGAAGAAAAACGTTTTTGAAATACATTGAGAAAAGATCATCATCATCACATTCTTGAAAGGAAAGAGATTAAGATTTGCTTCTGAATTCCAGGTGAATTCGTTCCTTAATTCTTTGTGAATACTTGTAAATCTTGAGTAGGTTTCTCAAGTGGTAAGGAATTCTTGTAGTGGGTTTCTACAAGGGGTGCTTTCTTGAGGTCAAGAAAGTGGTTATCTTTAATGTAGGAGTATATGCATGTGTGGTATGCTTGTAAAACTTCTTCATTAAGATAGTGGAACAAATCTTGATCAGGTTATGATTGAGGACTGGATGTAGGTCACATGTGGAGTGGCTGAACCAGGATAAAAGACTTGTGCAATCTTCTTTTACCCTTATCTTTTACTTTGTGTAATATCTTGATTGTATATTGGAAAAGATTGTTCTTGATTAATATGTTTGCATGAGCAACATTGGTTTAAACTGAATCAAAGTATTACATATTGTTCTTAACTTTGAATCTTATTATTGGTTAATCAAGAAAGCATATAGGATTCATTCTTCATTAACAAGTCTTTGAGAAACTTCTTTGAAAATTCATTTTAGAAAAGTTTAGATTGAAATAAAGTTCCTAAAAACTATGAAAATTTTTTAAGTGTCACAGAATCCAATTCACCCCCCCCCCCCTCTTGAATTGAGCCATTCTTTTCTAACAATTGGTATCTAGAGTAAGGTTCTTGAGAGTTATTCAAGATTTCAAAAATGGCCAATAGCAACCTACCCTATGGTGAGGGTGTGTCTATTCATAGACCTCCTGTTTTCATTGGTGAAAACTATGTCTACTGGAAAATTAGGATGAGAATTTTCATTGAAGCAATTGACATTGCTGTGTGGGATGCAATTGAAAATGGACCCTATATCCCTATGAAGATGATGATGAGAAGAGAGAAAAACATTGGAGTGAGTGGAGTGATGATGAGAGAAAAAGAGCCCAATATGACTATAGAGCCAAAAACATCATTACATTTGCATTGTCTATTGATGAATTTTTTAGAATATCATAATGCAAATCTGCTAAAGAAATGTGGGATACTTTGCAAGTCACTCATGAAGGAACAAGTGATGTAAAGAGATCTAGAAAGCATACTCTCATAAGAGAATATGAATTGTTGAGAATGAACAATGGTGAGTCTATTTCTGACTTTCAAAAGAGATTTACACACTTGATAAATCACCTTGTTGACCTTGGCAGGAAATTTGAAAAAGAAGAGCTGAATTTGAAAGTGCTGCAATGCTTGGACAGATCATGGCAAGCAAAGGTGACAGCCATAGAAGAATCAAAGGACTTGACTTCATTGACCCTTGCTACTCTCTTTGGGAAGCTAAGAGAGCATGAGCAAAAGCTGCATATATTTGAGGAAAATAAACAGCAGGACAAGAAGGGCAAGGGAGTGTCACTAAAGGCCTTGAAATCAACCAAAGGCAAAGAGGTGTGTGAAGAATCAAGCTCCGATGATTCCGAAACTTAGAACTTCAACTTGCTGGTGAAGAAGTTCATAGAATTCTTAAGGAAAAAGAGGAATTACCCTTACAAGTTCAATAAAAAGACTAACAAGAAAGAGGAAGCAAGTACATCCTCCTATAATTGCTTTGAGTGTGGAAAACCGGGACATATAAAAGTTGAATGTCCAAACCTCTTGAAGAAGCAACAAGAGGAGAAGAAAGTGAAGAAAAATGGCAAAGAGAAGAGAGCCTACATTGCTTGGGAAGACAATGACTCAAGCACAACAAGTGATGAATCTGAATTAGAAGAGAACAACTTGTGTTTGATGGCTGGAGTTGACCAAGATACAATAGTAAGTGATTCTGACCTTGAATCTAATCCGGACTATGATCAACTTCAAGAAGCTTTCATACAAATTCATAAAGAGGCTGTGAAATTAGATGATTTAAATTCAAAGCTCAAAAACAGGCTGTCATGGTATGAGAATGCTTTAATTAAAGCTGAACAAGAGCTTAAGGATTTGAAACATGAGCATGAAAATCTTCAAACTATTTTCAACTTTAGTGAAGCTCATTGTGAAACCTCCTCTTCCTCAAAAGGTGTTTGTGAAAATTGCAAGACTTTTGAAAAAGAAAATGCTGATTTAAAAATCACTCTTGCAAAGTTCACAAATGGAAATGCAAACTTGAATATTCTTTTGGGAAAACAAAGAAACACTTTTGATAGGAGTGGACTTGGTTTTAATCAAAGCATGAGCATGCCATTCAAGTCAAAGAAAGGTGTTTTTAAGAAAAACCAAGATTTCAGAAAATTTAAAAGCAATTTCACTAGACAAACAACTTGCTATTATTGTTGTAAGAAAGGTCACACAATAAGGAATTGCTACTCTAGAAAATATGGAGTTCCAAATGGAGAAATGGTTTGGATTAAAAAGAGTCAAAGGCTGAGAACTAACCTACAAGGACCCTTCACATGGGTACCTAAATCCTTTTTCTGAATCTTTGTTGTAGGAATGCTTGAGGGCCAAGAACTTACTATGGTATCTTGATAGTGGCTGCTCAAGGCATATGACTGGAGATCCTTCAAAATTCTCAAGTCTGAAATTAAAGAATGAAGGGTATGTTACCTATGGTGACAACAACAAAGGGAGAATTCTTGGTCATGGTAATATTGGTAACTCCTCCTCTCAAACATTGATTGAGAATGTATTGCTTGTTAATGGGCTGAAACATAATTTGCTGAGTATAAGTCAACTTAGTGATAAAGGCTTTAAACTTGAATTTTATAATACTTGTTGCTTGATATGTGATAAAAAGACAAAGGATATCAGATTCATTGGAAAAAGAATTGAAAACATATACATGCTTGACTTAGAACACTCAATAGCAATTTCTAATACTAAGTGCTTAATAACCAAAGAAGACAATATTTGGCTTTGGCATAGGAGAGCTACGCATATTCACCTGGATCACTTAAATAAAATGAGTAGGAAGGAATTAGTGGTAGGATTACCTAAACTCAAGTTTAGCAAGGACAAACTATGTGATGCTTGTCAAAAGGGCAAGCAAGTGAAGGCTAGCTTTAAAAGTAAAAATCATATTTCCACTACTAGACCTTTGCAATTGATTCACATAGATTTGTTTGGTCCTTCAAGAACCATGAGTCTAGGTGGGAACTACTATGGGTTAGTTATTGTAGATGACTACTCAAGATTCACATGGGTTAGGTTTCTTGCAAATAAGAATGATGCTTTTAATGCCTTTAGAAAATTTGCCAAGCTTGTTCAAAATGAAAAGAATTCAAACATTACCTCTATAAGAAGTGACCATGGAGGTGAATTCAAAACATTTTGTTCCAAAAATTCTGTGAGGAGCATGGTATAAACCATAATTTTTCAGCACCTAGGACACCTCAACAAAATGGGGTTGTTGAGAGGAAAAATAGGTTTCTTGAGGAACTAGCTAGGACTATGTTGAATGAGAAAAAATTGCCAAAATATTTTTGGGCTGATGCTATTAACACAGCTTGTCATGTGTTGAACAAGTTCTGATCCGGCCCATATTAAAGAAAACACCCTATGAAATTTACAATGGAAGGAAGCCCAACATTTCATACTTTAGAGTGTTTGGGTGTAAGTGCTTTGTGCTGAACAATGGGAAAGATCAACTTGGAAAATTTGATGCAAAGGCTGATGAGGCAATCTTTTTAGGATATTCTACAAATAGCAAAGCCTATAGAATCTATAACAAGAGAACTCTAGTTGTGGAAGAATCAGTCTATGTTGTATTTGATGAGACTAACAAACAAGAGACAAGGCAAACTGAAATAGAAGACTTGACTGATTTGCTTGATCAACCTCTATTGGAGAGTGAACCTAAAGAAAAGCCTAAAGAGAGTGAGCCAAATGAAAACACTAAGGATACAAGTGAACAATTACCCAAGGAATGGAAAACTTCTAGGGACTTATCAATGGATAATATAATTGGAAATATTGGTAAGGGAGTGTCAACTAGAAGTGCCATTAAGAATATTTGTAATACTATGGCTTTTGTGTCACAAGTTGAACCTAAGAGCATAGATGAAGCACTAAAAGATGAACATTGGTTAATGGCCATGCAAGAGGAACTAAATCAGTTTGAAAGAAATGAAGTGCGGGATTTAGTGTCGTTACCAAATGATTATCCAATTATAGGAACCAAGTGGTTTTTTAGAAATAAGCTTGATGAGTCAGGAATTATTATAAGAAATAAGGCAAGACTAGTGGCTAAGGGGTATAATCAAGAAAAGGGAATTGACTATGATGAGACTTTCGCCCCTGTAGCTAGGATAGAAGCCATTAGATTACTTCTTGCTTATTCCTCTATAATGAATTTCAAGCTTTATCAAATGGATGTGAAAAGTGGTTTTCTCAATGGGTTGATACAAGAGGAAGTGTATGTGGAGCAACTAGCAGGTTTTGTGGATTTTAAAAATCCTAATCATGTGTACAAACTTAAAAAGGCACTTTATGGCTTGAAGCCAGCTCCAAGATCATGATATGATAGGTTGAGCAAATTTTTGATTGAGAATGACTATGTAAGAGGGAAAGTAGATAATACATTGTTTGTGAAAAAGTTTAAAAATGATACAATGTATGTTCAAATCTATGTGGATGATATTGTATTTGGATCTACTAATGTTTCTCTATGCAAAGAATTTTCTAAAACCATGCAAGGAGAATTTGAAATGTCAATGATGGGGGAGCTTACATTCTTTTTGGGGTTGCAAATCAAACAAATGAGTGATGGAATCTTCATAAGTCAAAGCAAGTATTGCAATGAACTATTGAAAAAGTTTGGTATGGAAGGGTGTAAGGAGGCTGCCACACCAATATCAAACACATGCAATCTTGACTTGGATGAAAAAGGCATAGCTGTTGATAACTCAAAGTATAGAGGTATCATTGGATCACTCTTATATTTGACAGCTAGTAGGCCCGATATAATGTTTGTTGTGTGCTTGTGTGCAAGATTTCAGGAAAATCCAAAAGAATCTCACATGAAATGTGTAAAGAGAATTCTTAAATATCTGAAAGGTACAACTAATGTAGGTTTATGGTATCCAAAGGGAGTCTCACTAAGTCTGATAGGCTATTCAGATTCAGACTATGCTAGGTGTAGACTTGATAGAAAAAGCACAAGTGATACTTGTCACCTACTAGGAAGTGCACTTGTCTCATGGAATAGCAAAAAGCAAGCTTGTGTTGCCTTAAGTACAACTGAGGCTGAATATATAGCTGCCGGGAGTTGTTGTGCTCAAATTCTTTGGATGAAACAACAACTAAGAGACTATGGAACTGAGTTGAGTAAAATACCTCTGAGATGTGCAATACAAGTGCAATAAATTTGACCGAAAATCCAATTTTGCACTCTAGGACCAAACATATAGAGATAAGACACCACTTTTTGAGAGATCATGTTCAAAGAAATGATTGTGTTGTAGAGTTTGTTGAGACTAGTAAGCAATTAGCTAACATATTTACAAAACCTCTACCAAGGGAAAGATTTAATCAATTAAGAATTGAACTAGGAGTAGTCAATGAATCTTGTTTGAATTGATTGTGATTGATTGTGTGATTGTTTGGAATAAGTGTGAAACATTGATGCATAAAAGAGAGTGTTCAAGAATTGAATTACACTTGGAGTAATTTGAAAAGTTAAATTTCTGAGAAGCAAAACTTCTTTGGAATAATCGATTATCTTAAAATTTAATCGATTATTTCAAGTGAGCCCATAATAATAATCGATTATTTGGGTAATAATCGATTATCTAGGAGATGAAGAATTCCAAGAGCCTCTGTAATAATCGATTATTTGGGGAAATAATCGATTATCTGGAAAGAAGAATTCCAAGAGCCTCTGTAATAATCGATTATTTGGGGCAATAATCGATTATCTGGGAAGAAGAATATGAAAAGCCTCTGGAATAATCGATTATCTTGGAAATAATCGATTATCTGGGCAAAGTTGAGATAAACAACCCTCTGAAATAATCGATTATTCTAAAAATAATCGATTATTTAGTGCAGACAGGGTTTTTAAAGGTTTTTACTGATACAAATAATCGATTATTTGTATGAATAATCGATTATCTATGTGACGTTTGGTTTTTTTGAAGTATTTTGAACGGTTTTTATGCGCACCAAACCCTTAACTTCCCATTATTCTTCAGTTGAGTAACCTCTCCCCACTCAGAAACGTGCTAGGGCATTAAGAACCCTCAAACCCTCTCATTTCTCCATATTCTCACATTCTCTCAACTCTCAAACCCTAACCTCTTCATCTTTCTCATTCTCTTCTTCTCCACCAAAACCCAACCATGGCTTCTTCCTCCAAAAGACCCAAGAAGTTGGAAGTGAGGGGGAGCAAGCGTCCTCTACCCTCAGAGAAACTTATCTCCAAATGGTTTGCGGATGAGAAAACCTAGGAGTATTACTTCGAATGGTATGCGGGTCGGAGAATCATCCCTCCCAAAACCTTGAAGTTGGAATGGTTCAAAAATGAAGGGTTTAGCTTCCCTACTCTGCTAGAAAGCCAAGACCTTGGGAAGTTCTTGGAACTGGAAGGACCCTACTACCCTGAGCTGATCAGGCTATTTCTCTGCTTTTCTACTAGGAATGAAGGGATAATGCAATCAGTTGTGAAGGGCAAGCTGATAAAGCTTGATGGACCAACCTTGAAGGTAGCTGCCGGGCTGAGCGGCAATGGGAGTACCAAACCCCAACCCTTAAACTTTGGTGACTTTGAGGAGCTGACAACCTTCAGAGACGGTCAGAGAAATCTTGAGAACACCAACTACAACAAATTCTTGGTGGGAGGTATGAAGAAAAATTCCCGTTTAATTTCTTTCATTATTGCGTGGATGCTTAAACCGCGTTTGCACAACCATGCTCAAATGTCAAGAGATGACATTTTGCTAATGCATGTGATTAAAAATAAAATTAAGATTGATTGGGTGTCGGTGGTGAATGACTGCATGTGGAAGGGGAGAAGGAAAGAGGATGGTCCAATTCCTTATGCTTTGTTGTTATCTAAGATTTTTGAGAATGCAGGGGTAGAATTGACAGGGGAGAAGAAAATTATTCTCCATGCTTCTAACAAGATTGAAAAATCTTCCTTGCATCACATGGGGATGCTACAACAGGAAGATAAGTGGGTATTCAAAGGAGATGTCCCTCCAACTCCTGAACCGGCAACAAATGAGGATGGCGTTCCATCTCATGATGAGGACCAGCCACCACAGGTCGAAGTTGAACCTGACAGAGAGCAAGAGGCGAAGCCTAAACCATTCTCTCCATTCGAGCAAATTATGATTAATAAGCTTGATGCTGTTATGGAGATGTCTAGAAGGCATGAGTCAATTTATTCGGGTATTCTTGATCGGTTTGATATACTTTTGGTCATGAGATTAACCGACTTAAGACTCATCTTGGGATGCCTGAGGACTCAGAGTGATTAGTGCTCTGTTCTGTTTTTAATTAGGAAGTTTAAATTTCTAGTTTTTAAAATTTCAATTTCGATTGGGATGTAATCATTTTAATTTCGGAACAAATTTATTGCTTTATGTTGTTGAAAAATTTGATTTCAGGTGGAATTTCAAGTTTAATTTCTGATATATTGTGTTTGAATGATTCTGATTTGGTTGATTGGTGGTATGATGTTCTGTTTTGAACATTGATATATGGTGTGATGTTCTGTTTTGAACATTGATGTATGGTTCTTTGATGTTTGGTTAGCATAATTGATAATGTTTTTGGACTCTGAATTCTGAATTATGGATTGTATGTTGTGATTTTGGCTGACCAATTCATGATTATTGTTGCTGATCTGATGCTTATGGCTTGGATATTATGATTCAAGTTCACAAAGTTTTTTGGATGACCAATACCTATGTTGTGTTAAATCAGTTTTTTTGGTATTGTTCTGAGCATATAAGGAGTATGCATAAAGCTCATACTTGTGTATTGTGGACATACATATCTTGGTTTGTTTTTAATGATGACCAAAGGGGGAGAAAGGTTTTGTGTTTGGTTTGTTTTGCAGGTTTTGAATGTGAAAGAAAAGGCAAAGTAAAATGGACAAATTGGCTTAAGCTTAGCTTGGTTTGTCATCATAAAAAAAGGGGAGATTGTTGAGATTGGGGGAGATTGAGAGTGTTGAGATCACCTCTGAAGATTAAAGGTTTTGATGATAACAAATGTGTGGAACAAAGCTGACCAAGGACATCAACAACTTAGAAGTCAAAAACAAAGTCAAAGAAAAATGTTATGTAATAGGAGTAGCTTATAAATTGCTTTGATTGAGTTTATGTTTTGTGTGTGCTTTGTGCATGAGCTAATCTGTGTCTAATTTGATTAGGAGTGTGTATGATGATGAGTTTAAAAGGTTAAAAAGTTATTTTGAGACTTAAAATCGAGTTTTCAAAACTAACTCAAAATAATCGATTATCATTAAATATAATCGATTATTCCAGCAACAGGAAAAAAGGATGCCTTGCTATAATAATTGATTATTTGTGAAATAATCGATTATCCCAGAAATGACTCTCTGGAATAATTGATTATCCAGCAAAATAATCGATTAAATTGTTCTTGGTTGATTTCCAGAAATCATGAAGAACAAAATAATCGATTATTCTTTAAAATAATCGATTATCTGGTTATGAAAAACTTATAAATAGTTTGACCAATTTGAAACTTCAGAACAGAGTTAGAATTGAAAATCAAAATTAGAAAAACGTGTCTGTGAAGTCTTTGTGACATTCTTGGAGAGTTTTCTTTGTGAAACCAAGAAGAAAAATGTTTTTGAAATACATTGAGAAAAGATCATCATCATCACATTCTTGAAAGGAAAGAGATTAAGATTTGCTTCTGAATTCCAGGTGAATTCGTTCCTTAATTTTTTGTGAATACTTGTAAATCTTGAGTAGGTTTCTCAAGTGGTAAGGAATTCTTGTAGTGGGTTTCTACAAAGGGTGCTTTCTTGAGGTCAAGAAAGTGGTTATCTTGAATGTAGGAGTATATGCATGTGTGGTATGCTTGTAAAACTTCTTCATTAAGATAGTGGAACAAATCTTGATCAGGTTATGATTGAGGACTGGATGTAGGTCACATGTGGAGTGGCTGAACCAGGATAAAAGACTTGTGCAATCTTCTCTTACCCTTATCTTTTACTTTGTGTAATATCTTGATTGTATATTGAAAAAGATTGTTCTTGATTAACATGTTTGCATAAGCAACATTGGTTTAAACTGAATCAAAGTATTACATATTGTTCTTAACTTTGAATCTTATTATTGGTTAATCAAGAAAGCATATAGGATTCATTCTTCATTCACAAGTCTTTGAGAAACTTCTTTGAAAATTCATTTTAGAAAAGTTTAGATTGAAATAAGGATCCTAAAAGCTCTGAAAATTTTTAAAGTGTCATAGAATCCAATTCACCCCCCCCCCCCCTCTTGGATTGAGCCATTCTTTTCTAACAATACAAGCTAGTTAAAGAGAAACAACATTCAAGTCCAAATTAGTTTCATCTATGAAGGCTTGTTAAGTGAAAAGCCCCTACATTTCCAATATGTAGAGCCATCCAACCCTCCCCAACAATATTTAACTAAAGAAAATGTTCTCAACAACATCAAAAATAATTATTCAAACTTAAAAAAATGCATGTAATCAAGCTTTGTAACATAAATCATTGATTAAAGGTTTTGACCCAAAATTGAAAATATGAACATCATCGATCTCAACAATTCAACCAATAATCTTGCTATATACAACAACAATTACGCATGTAAAATATGTATAATTTACAATCAAGCTCCTTTACTTCAATCAAGCTCCTTACTGAGAAGAACTGAAATAGAAGAGAAACTCCCTTTACGGATCCTAACAAGAGCTCCCATGACTTTAATTCTCAAGTTCTCAATTCCATAATATTCTTTTAATTTCAATATGCTTCAATCTTTAACTTTGGGGGAAATATCCACAGCTTCAAAGATGATCATAAGCTCAAACAACAACATGGAGCCATAGAGCCATTCTCACTAACTTCGTTATATAATCCTGAAATGTGAAATTTATGAAGTTCCTTTTCCAAAATTTTCTTATATACCTTAGGCCTCCCAGAGTCAACTGTCACACTTAAGTAATATCATATGTAACTTAAGGGTTATTTCAACACTTACTCAAGTCCCACAACAAGCAAAACAAAACATATAAATACTATATCACAAATGCACATATTTATGCTAAAAATGGTATTAAAATATTAATCAAATTATTTTTAAAATAAAAAATCTAATCCAAAAAATAAAATAAAAGATATTTAGTTTTCACCGTGTTTTTTTTTACAATAATAAAGTAAAATAAAATAATATTTTTAATTAAAAGTATTTGAGTTCATGAATTTATGTATTCTATTTATGATTTTTTTTTTCAAAATACATATATCATTTCCAAAAAAATAACTTGTATTCAACCTTTCTATTTTTAATTTTTTTAAATTATTAAAATCAAAATACAATATTATTTTTTTAATTAAATGTGTTTGAAATTGTTTTTTTTTTTGTAATCTACATTTCTTTTTCTCAAAAGGATTGTCGAAAAGCATTTTTAAACAATTTCACTTTGTACCCTCAATTTTCACTTTTTGATGAATTTCACCCCCAAGTTTTTGTTCTCACAAATCATGTCCCAAACTTTTAAATTTTGGCGATTTGTGAATTTTGTCAATTTTTTGTCAAAATACTAACAAAGTGTTGATATGACATGCCTAAGGTAGATAAAATTAATGACATGACATGTCTGATGGAGACCTAATTGCACTTTGTGCCCTAAAGTTTTGTTGTTTGATGAATCACGTCCCCAAGTAAAATTTCTCACGATTTATGCCCCAAAATTTTAAATTTTGGTGATTTGTGTTCTTTAATCAATTGTCCATCAAAATGATAATGAAGTATCTATCATTTGTGCCCTTGTAAAGGGTCCAAATGTAGAAGAAAAGTGTCTTAGTGAAACTTTTATCGGTAATTATTTGAGATACTTGTAGGGAAGGATTAAATGTTGTAAATTACATTTGCTCTAATGTTATGTAAAATGATAGTTTGACTTAATATAATTGTGATCTTTTAATATACCTTGCAAGTTTCTTTTATATACTTTGTCTATATACTCCCATTTGTACACATTGACACGAGTGTTGTTTCCATCCTTGTTAACTTTTCAGTTTTTGGACATTTCTTATAATAAAGTGTTGTTGTAAGGTCAAATAACTTTTTGATAAGCTTTTTACTTATTCAATTAGTTATGGCTTTATATTAGAGTGTTTGATTAATTAAACTAAAACTTAGTTAAATTTATTGATCCTACTGAATCCATTTTATAAAAATAGGATATCTCTATTTGTGAGACTGCATCTAAAATGGATGGATAGTCCAAATGATACAAATCATTTGGTTTTATTTTTTGATTGAATTGTGACAATTCAATTCCTGAACTTTTGAACAACTAGTGTAATAATTAGTTACTATTTTTTAATGTATAGATATTTTGTATATTTCACATGAATCCAAGTGAAAAGTAGCATGCTTATAACATATACCCATGTACCTAATAATCAGTTCCCACATTTATCAAAATAGGTACTATTTGTGTAAACTTAACATGCTTGCATTTCTATACTTAAAAATGTGATGGATCATATGTGTGTACTTCATAATTTAATAGATATCAAATCCTATGGTTAGACCTTGTAATGAACATGCTAATTCACTAGTACTAACATTTATTAGTATTTTGACAAAAAATTAATAAAAGAGCACAGATCCCCAAAACTTTTTTGATAGACAATTGATAAGAGGGTGCAAATTATTGAAATCTAAAAGTTCAAGGAATAAATCATGAGAAAAATTACTTGGAAGAAAATTTGCCAAAAAATAAAAGTTCGAGAGCACAAAGTGCAATTAGGCTTTCATCAAACATGCTATTTCATCAAGTTTATCAATGTCAAATATGTCACGTTAGCACCCCATAAGTATTTTAACGAATAACAATTAACATGAGTATACAAATCGTCAAAATCTAAAAGTTTTGGAGCATAATTTGCAAGAATAAAAAATTTAAGAGCAAAATTTGCCAAAAAAATAAAGCTTTGGAGACACAAAATACAATTAAGCTTTTTTTAATTAATGCATTCTATTTTTAATTTAGTGTTTTTTCAAATGATAAATTTTTTCCAATATATTTTTATTATTTGATGAATCATGTTGTCATTATTGTAATTCATATAAGTAAAAGAATTTAATTAATTATATTTTCAATATTAAATTGTTAAATGCTTTTGACTCGCATCTATGAGAAGTTTTCAGAAAGTTATATTCAATTTTATTCTCTCACGCAAAATATTTCAACCTAGTTGTACTAATAAAAATATTTACATAATTACTTTAAATAATTTTTGGTGATGTATATCAAAAGTGTAAATTTTAAATATTTTTCTATGAAAAAAGAAAGTAAGTTTGACTTTGAATTGCTTTTAATGTAGACCTTTTTTCCGCCCTTTTAGACACTTCTTGCTAGTTATTTGTTTCTCATTTTTTTTCTCTTCACTTTTAGACATTCTATTAATTATGTTTCTCATTTGGTTCAAACAATAAAGTAAAAAGATTTTTTGTAAAATTTGAAAATAATGAAAATCAAAATCTTGTCACCAAAATCATAATTTAATGCTGAACAAAAGTCAAAATAATTTAATGGTGAACAAAAGTCGGAATTTGAATATAAATACATAATTTTTATGGGATGATTTATACTTTGTACATTTTCTTAAACACATTATATCATATATAAATAAAAAAATACAACTATTTTTCACCGGATCGATCTTATTATCTTACTAATATTTGTTTTATCATCCCATGGGTCATTACACAAATCATTTTGTTTTACTCTTTCTGGTCAATTTCAGCTTTTTTTTCGTTACTTCTAATGCTTCATTGATCAATGTGGTTAACTTTGGGGCTAAACCTGATGGAAATTTCGACTCTACCACTCCCTTCCTTAGGGCATGGTCTTCGGCATGCACATCAGTAGAACAATCCAAAATTTACGTACCCAAAGGAAGTTTCTTGTTAAAACAAGTGACATTTGGGGGTCCTTGCAAAAACAATATTATATTTCAAATTGATGGCACTATTGTTGCCCCTTCAAATTATTTGTCATTGGGTAATTCTGGATATTGGATCTTGTTTAGCAATCTAGATGGTGGGATTTCAATAAATGGTGGGATTCTTGATGGAAAGGGTGATGGCTATTGGGGTTGCAAAAGTGGAGGATCGAGTTGTCCTAATGGAGCAAGGGTATGTAGTAGAACCGTACTTGATTTATATATTTATTATAAATTGCATATACTTCTATTCTTTCATTTTAATTTTTATTCTTTTCGTTTGCTTGTCTTTTATTAAAGAGATAAAATTTTCAAAATTAAGGACAAAACTATCTTTACTTTTTTGTAAAATTAATAATTTATAGGAGGTATTTCTTTCAAATAATCTCTTGAAAATATGAAGGTGTGAGTATATATTCCTATGTTTGTTATAAGGTTATAAAAAATATTTTTTAATATGTTTTATCATCAAAAATATAAAACATTCACATTTGATATGTTTTTCATTCCCATAGTAAAGAATGAGTGTGTTATGTTCCCATGATTAAGAATGAGTGTGATATATTCTCATGGAAATGAGGGTTATTTTTTTTAATAACTATTTCCTACTTTTTCTACACCAATTTTTTTTTTTTAATTTAACAAAATAATGTTCATGGAAATAACATTCCTAAGTATATATAATATTCCTGGGAATGAAATTTCTAGAAATACAATATTATACCTCAAAATAAATTAAAAATATATTTTTCTTTCATTTTAATTACAAATTTGTTTTTCTTTTTCTTTTGGTTTTTAATTTAAAATTGAAAATTAAACACTCTTTATTTTTTAATATAATATAATCATCATATATTTTGTCTTTTGATATCTTTCATGTTGAGAACTAACAATTGATTTTGTGATGCAATATGCAGTCAATATCGTTCAGTTGGTGCAACAATGTGAGGGTTAGTGGATTAACATCATTAAATAGCCAAGCCATGCACATGTCCCTCAATTATTGCAAGGATGTTTTGATCCAAAATGTGAATATCAAAGCTCCTAGTACAAGCCCTAATACAGATGGAATCAATATGCAGTTTTCAACTAGGGTTAATGTTAGCCATTCCACCATAATGACCGGTGATGATTGCATATCCATTAGCCAAGGTAACACCAATGTGTGGATTGAGCATGTTGCTTGTGGTCCTGGACATGGCATTAGGTAAATTTGATTTTGACCTTCACTTTGCATAATCTTTTTTGTTTAATTACATTTTTTTCCACTCACATTTTATAATTTTTAAAATTTCACATTTTTTTATTTAATTTATAAAAATTTACATGTTTTTATCATTATTAATTGATTATTGATTTAACATATTAATTATTGACATAACATATTGATGGTTAATATGACATGAAAATTATTAATGTAGATCACTAATATGACATATATGTGCTTAATTTCCTAAAACAATATATCATATTAGCCATTAACATTACACGTCAGTGATTAATATGTCACGTTAGTAATTAATATTATTCGTTAATAATTAATATGTCACATCAGTAATCAACAAATATAAACAAAAAATCAATTAATTAACATAAAGATAAATGTGTAAAAATTGAAAGTTAAGTGACAAAATATATAATTTTAAAACTTAGGTGAGAAAATTCACGAAATTGAGAAATATGAGTGGTAAAAATTGCAATTAAATCTATTTGTTTTTCCCTTGTGTATCCATTATTTTTCTTGTTTTAATTTTTTTTTTATATTCTTACACATATACGTTTTTGTTGGACTTTGCAGCATTGGTAGCTTGGGCAATTTTGTGAACGAGGCTGGAGTTCAGAATGTGACGGTGATCCATTCAGTATTCAGCGAAACACAAAATGGGGTTAGGATAAAATCGTGGTCAAAATCAAGCAATGGATATGTAAGAGACATTGTGTTCAAGAATCTCACCATGCAAAATGCCTATAACCCCATCATTATTGATCAAACATATTGCCCCTCTGGAAGTTGTCCTCATGAGGTGAGTTTTCAATAAAGTTTCAAATAAGCAAACATGCAAGATGAAAACATAAGAATTTATCTAGTCTTAATAATTTAATTTGAATTAATATATGATTTTCATAATTTTTATATCAATTCTACATACATAGATACTTTCTCACTTCACGTTACTTACTTTATGTGAGTCAATTCTACTTTCAATTTAATTATGGCAGTAAAAAGTCACTTGTCTATTTCTAAGGATTTTGTTTCGAAATCAGATTTTTTTTTTGTTGGATTGAGAAAAATATTTTTTAAGATTTTTATTTTCATCTTTAATTACCATAAATGTCACTTTATTTTGACTTTATTTTTATTTTCAAAATTTTTTTATAGAAAACAGTTAAAATAATAAAATTTATTTTACCGTTTTCTATTACAAAAATGATACTTTTGCCTTTAAAAATAAAAATCAAAATCAAAGGACTCGTGAGCTGTTTATTGATCACAAGAAGTAAAATTTGCATTACATAGCAATGATGTTTTCACAAAAATTATGATTCCGGGGATGTTTATCTTCTAAAACTCTGAAACAACTTATTGGCTCTTAATTAGTGAGCGTGTTTAGTTTATGTTATTTTAAATAAATAATTATTTATTTTCTCAATTTTTGTAGCTAATGAATTTAAAAAAAATAAATAATTATTTTTCAATAATAAGTGTTACCAAATGATTATTTTTAATTAATACTATTTTGAATAAAGGGTTCAAGCGTGAAGATAAGCAGAGTATCATATGAACAAATAAAGGGAACTTCAGCATGTCCAGTAGCAATAAATTTTGATTGCAGCCAAAGCAAACCATGTGAGGGTATCAAATTACAAGACATAAACCTCAATTACTATAACCGATCTGCTATGTCATCTTGTACAAATGTTGGTGGGTTTAACATTGGAACAGTCATCCCAAAGAGTTGTCTTTGAAAATATTTGTTAAAAAATCTCAATTTATCGCAACCAAAAGATAAAGGTTAAAAACATATTGGTCGTGTTCTCTTGTTCAAACTTGTAATACGAGTTCTTTTTTGGATACTTGTAATGTGAAATCATCTTCCATTGTAATGGCAACTTGTAAGAATTCGTCAATATATTGAATAAATTTTTTGTGTTAGTTTTTCTTTTTACTGAAATTTATATTGCAAGGTATGATATCAAAGAGTTAGTTATTAGTTGTGTAATATCCAACTTTTCGTAAGTAGAAGAATATAATTGTTTAACATATGTTATTTTACTTAATTAATTTGGTTAATTGAGATTTTACTATAAATAAATATTATTTTAATAAATAATAAAAATAAAATGGATTGTAGAGTTAATAGGTAATGATTGGTTAAGATGGGTCTCCACTCAAAGAAACCCCACCCACTAATAAATTAACTTAGAGAGTAAGTGAGGGATTAGAGAGTTGTGCACATTAGTTACTTTTCATTTTATGCTTTTGGCTTCTGAGGCTTGAGGGAGAGAGAGCTTGCAAAGGAGGCTCTATTGTAAAAACTTGAAGAGTAACACTTGCATATGTGAGATCACAACCTTTGCATTTAAGATCAATATTTGAAGTAAAAGGGAGAGTAAAATTGTTTCATATGTGAAACACTTATAATAATTATGCATTGTGAGGTGATTCATATGATATTAAAGGAATAATGATCAATGACGAATCTAGAAATATTTATTAGTGTAGGTAAAGAAATTAATCTTTAATAGTTTTATAGAAGAAAAAAAATATTAAACTTTTGCAAAATACAATCTCATGACAAAAAAAAAATAAAAATATCTAACCATTACTTCTATTTTTTTATTTATTAATTTTTATTTATCTTTTATTTTAAAATATTGTGTTATATTGAGAAAATAACAATTTGTTATGGGGCAAATTTTGTTTTATTCAATATAATATAAGTAAAAAAAAAATTGTGGGGGCAATTGCCCTCATAGTCATGTAAGTACATTCACTACCGGGTATAGTACTCCTATGCCTATAATTTGCTATGGTTGATAATTGAATTGATTTATTATTTGGTTGAATTCCTATGTTGTGCAATTAAATCGTATAGGGTTTGATTTCGTATCCTATTTATAGAATTAGGAGTAATTGTGATAACCTCTTAGGGAATCTAAAATCAAATAGGATGAATTGGTAGTCAAATTAATTGATTAATTAAGGATGAGTTAGAAAAATTGGAGGCCATAGGAAGCCTTCAATTTGTGATCACTTTGGGTGTAAAATCATGGCACTAAAGGTGTTTATTCTTCAAAGCTCTCTATTCTCTTGGTGTTGGGGAAAAATAGGTCACAAGCATTAGGCTCCATTTGATATTTTTTTTTATGTAAGTTGCTCACCAGGGGTGGCCTCAACCATGTTGAACACAAATTCTTGAGAGCTTTTTGACCTCTTAACGTCAAGCATCAGAAATGTTCTTAGTTAGAATATTTGTAAAAATTTCCTTAAGAATATGTTTTTCTCATCTCTTTACGTTAGGTGTGAGAAATGCTCTTAAAGCTTGTTTGGATACAAGGTAGAAACATTTTTGAAAACTTTTCTAGCTACTAAAAATAAAACGTATTTTCAAAAAAAAGCTCTAAAAAATGTTTCTAAGCTCTTTTGTGTTAAAAAATTTGTAAAAAAATTCCTTAAGAATCCATCACCTAGGAGAGAGATAGAGGTTTCTATAATGGATTAGGAAGGGTCAAATCTTTGTGTGAGATGTTATATGTGAGTAGTTGCCAAGAGCTTGAGAATAGGCTAACTATCATACTTGTTCTAGATTTACTCGTTTCTAGTGGAACTTTTGTAATTGTTTGTATTGAATTTAAGATGATTTTAGGAGGTGTACTTATGTAGAAATTAATATAATAACCTATGTGTTTAGAAAGCTTAAGGACCATGGGAAGACTATCCTATATAAAAATAAAATATAGTTAAACATGAAACAAAAAAGATTATTAGAGTTTCTTCAAAACTATAATTTTAAATCTTGAGTAGAAAATTTTAAATGTCTCTTTGATGTGGTTAACGAGTCATACCTTTTAGAACAAGTTTAGAAACCTTAGTTTGAATTGTGGGTAATTCAGAAGAATCTTAAGTTGGACATGTTGAAAATAACTAATAGTTCTAGGTGAGATTAAGGAAAACCTAAAAATAAATGTGTTTTTGATAACTTGAATTAGTGAGAACTTGAACCAAGACAAGGAAGAGTTATCTTAATAAAGGTGAGTATAGATGGAGTTAAAATGTAATGCATAATTTTGTATAATATAAAACAATATTATATATATATATATATATATATATATATATATATATATATATATATATATATATATATATATATATATATAGATTAGTAACACAAGTATATATCATTAATATTACTATAAAACAAAGGAAGATTTTGGAAACTTGTTTACATATAGTTAGTTTATAATTACATTACGTACTATTCAAAACTATTTATAGCAACATACTTATTTACAAACTATTTTTTTCTTTTTTTCTTTTCATTCCTTACAGTATTTACATGTTGGGTTGATACAAATTTACTATTAGATTAACATGATTTGTTGGAGGTAAATAAAAAAGTGACTACTATTGGTGAAAAAATAAAAGTTGATACTCCTATATATGCCTTGAAATGTTATAGCATTTGCGGTTGCATCCATAGCACAACTAGTACTCAAAAAGACAGCAATGCTAACAGAAGTGAAAGGGGTTGGTATGGTTGGTAGATCAATCTATTTACCATTATAATTATTAAATAAGGTAACTAAAATTTATATTTATTTATTTTAAATAAGGTAACTAAAATCATAATATATCAAAATAAGACATTTATATTTATTTATTTTAAATAAGGTAACTAAATTTTTTTAAGAAAATATTATTCTAAGAAGAATATAATGATAAAAAAAATTATAATATTATATCAAAGTTTCAGAATATTACAGTTTTAGGATTCCAAGATGTGTTGTGTGTGCTTATTTTCCTTGAACTTAACAAAATCTTAGATGAAGGAAATAGTAGTAATCTAAGTATCTATCCAAAAGCTATTAAGATGTATTAAGATTTTAGGAAGATTGTTGGCATGGAGAAGGATATAGTTAAGTTACATATGTTGCATATTGTTGGTCAGAATTTTGAGGTAGAATACCAAAAGTTGTTAGTAAGGTTGCAACCTTTATACATACTAATAAGGAGTAGGGTTTTCTATAAATAGGTCAATCAATAGGATTTAGTGTACCCCAAAATGCTTTCAAATAGCCTCAACTATCATATTTTGATCCATAATGGGGGGTAACGATCCTTGCATCAGTCCATCCAAGGTTTGGATAACCAAGATTATCAAGATAGCCTTAGGCTTTCTAGTAGCCGGCGTAGCTTGGAAACCCTAAAGTTCATTAGGATAGAATTTGGTAGGCAAACTACCTATAACCATAGGTTGATATAATCGACGCAAAACAACTTAGTTTCTCTGAAGTTATTACCATAAACTCCTTTAGCTTGGTTAAGCCATGTAGGAGATGACATGTTGCATTCTGAGGGAGGTAGACAAATATTACTAGAAGTGCTTGACGACCCCTAAGCAATTTGGACTAACCTAAAGTGGAGAGTTGACCTAAAAATATCATTTCCTTATCACATGCCTATGTAAACATTGAGAAATGGTTGCCACCACCACCATTGTCTTATTGTGATAGATGAGAAGGCTAAATAATAACCTTTAAATTATAAAAAAAATAATGACTAAGATTAAAACTCAATTATAAATTGTCCTCTTATGATATCATTACTATTATCATATTCATAACTATTAACATCACTACCACTTTATTACTATACCATTATCATCGTTGCTACTATTGTCACTACATGATTGTAATGGTGACAATGGCTGTGATAATGGTGATAATAATGATAATGATGATGGTGTTAGTAGTAAGGATGATAATATGTCAGATCTTAAACAGTGGTCTATGACATGCTTTTTTTAAAGTCTAATTTATTTAATAAAAAGATCAGATTTAGACTTTTAAAGAAGTATATTTATTTAAAAATATTAGTCATGGGCTTATAAAGAAAACATGTTAGGCTTAATACACCAGCCTGTTTATATTATAATATAATATAAAAGTTAATATACATATATTATCAATAATATAAATAAATAAATTTATAAAAAAAAATTATCAATATTTTTTATCACTCTATTTAGACATTTTATATAACCATTTCATATAAAATCAAGACATCACAAATAAAAATCCCAACACATCTATTGCATATGAGTGCACGTCATTGAATATGAGTGTACATGAATTGTCTCTTTAATAGAAACCTCATGTACGTATTTTTTAATTTGTTACTATAACTATTTTAGTTTGTTAAAATAGAAGTCAATTATTTAGAATATGTTAAATGCACCAGAAATATTTAAAAAGTTTTCTTTTTGGATAAGAATAAGATTACCTTTTTTATTACATGTTTATCGCTTGTGGGTGAGTGTACATCAACATACATGAGTGTGCACGAAATATCCCTCTAACAAAAAATGATTCATTTATCCTCTCTTTATAACATTGTATATATTTCTTCTAAAGTTAATCTAAATTTTAATAATACTGAGTAAATTATTTTTTTTATCACATAAATTAAAAAATAACTCAACAATATATTTAAAAATAGATTTGTTACTTTTTAAAAATTGTGTTTATTAACCTAATTAATATCATTAATATAAAATAAATTTTTAAATTAATTAATAGGCCAGACTAGTTCTTTAAAAAAGTCAAGTCAAATCTATAAAAAAAACTATAATAGATAATGACTAGACTTATACTTTAATTTGACTCATGATATATGCACCTCTTTTTTTTTTTTTTTTTTTTTTTTTTTTTAATAAGTACACCTTTTTTATATATAATTTTCTGAAATATTCTTAATCTTTTTCTTTAATTTTTAATTTTACACCTCCAACTTTTAATTTAACACTTTCATCTTTTTTATCATATACCTTCTTCTCTCTTCCTTTTAATTTTCACATACACCTCATTATCTTCCCTTCATTCTCTACATATTTTAGTACATAATTTTAATTATTTTGATTTTCTCATTAGTCTTTTCCTTTCCCACCTCTTTCAATTTTCACATGCATCCAAATTGTTGAACTAGTGTCCGACAATGTTGTAGGCACTTAAGATTTTTCGACAATTTTGAAGGTGAGGCAGATGGATGTTATTTCTTTGAATATTTCTTCCTCTTTCAAACTTTTAGAAATCTTAATATTAAACTTTTAAAAAAAATACTTTTTGGATTATTAATTTCAATATTCTAGAATAGTGAAATTGCGAAAAGTATTTTCTGGAACATTAATTTTATTATTCTAGAAAGTATTTTCTGAAATACTAAAATTAGTATTATAGAGAGTACTTTTCGAAAGTGTATTGATTTATATAATTTTGGAAAGTTCTTTTTAGAACACTAAATTTAGTGTTCCAAAAAATATTTTCTAAAAGTATGTAAAAAACACAATTCCAAAAAGTACTTTCTAGAACATTAAAATTAGTGTTCTAAAAAGTACTTTTCAGATGTGTATTGTTTTACCTAATTCCAGAAAATACTTTCTGGAATACAAATTATTTGGAACATCAAACTTAATCTCTAGACATGTAAATGAGATAAAGTTCTCAAAGAAAAATGCGTAGTTGGTTCAACACCTTCGACACTGTTGACACTATCGGACACTAGATCTACGTCTTAGGTACATGTGAAAACTAAAAGAGGAAAAATAGAGAATAATAATGTAAAAACTGGAAGGGGAGGGGAAAAGAAAGTAATGTAAAAGTCCAAAAAAATTAAAACCACCTTCTGAAATAGGTTGAGAGTGGGGGAAGATAAGAAGATGCATGTGAAAATTGAAAATAAGACTAAAGGAGGTATGTGGAAAAGAAGTAGAGAATGTTAAAATAAATATTAGAGGTGTAAAATTAAAAAATTAAAGATATTTTGTTAATTTTATTTTTTTTTAAATGAAAGGAGGTGTACTTATAAAAAAAAAGTATATATATCATGAGCCCTTTAATTTTGTAGAATAGATCTAATCTATATATTTAAAGTCTGGTCCGACCTAATTTATTCCCACCCTTAATTGAAAGTAGTTGTAAAGACAAAATAGTTTTAAAAAAAAGTGTACACATAAAAGAAACTATCTATTTATTAATAGTATAAATGACGTTCAAAATTTAAAAATCAAATCTAAATTATATTAAAATACTAGCAATTTTAAAATTTAGTTATCTAAAAAACACTTTAATCTAATATATATAGGATGTATCAAAATTTAAATCAAATAAAAATTAGAATAAATTATATACTGTCATCTCCACTTAAATTAAAAAATACAATCCTTTCCTTTAAGCAGATTTTAATATATAACATTTTATCTAGTTTTTAAAATTGTTTATTTAAAGTTTTGTTAACTTTTGTTACAAAAATTTTTATTGCTAAAATACCCTTTACCCTTTATATTAACATTTTTTCACAGGTATAAATATTATACCATTCTTCCTTGTACTAAAATAAACATTTCCTTTCTTAACAATTTCAAATATGTTATGCTTTAGTAATTTATTTTTTAATTTACATATTTAATTATTATTTTAATTTTTTTTTATAAACTTTACTAAATTAATTATATATTTGAAAATATTTATTATTATTATTGTTATTATTATATATAAAAGTATAATAAAATTGAAGACAAGTATTAAAATAATATTTAACTATGTAGTTAATATAATATTTTTACAAATATTTAAATAAAATAATATTTTTATAATATTTAATGTCTCTAAAAAATATTTTATAATATCTAAACAAACTAGTATTTTATGATAAAAATATTATTTATTATATTTAATTAATATAACATTAAAATATGTATATTAAATTTTTAATTAAATATTTTATATTAAAAATCAGTCATTAAATAAAATATAATTATAACAAAAATAATACATATATATGTACTGGAAAGTGTACACCTCGGCCAAATCCAACACCGACGACCACACCCCTCGGCCTGGGTAATGGCCGAAGGGCGACCAAAACCAACGAGTCTTTGCCAGAACCGGATACCCCCCTCGGCTAGAATGCATGCCGAGGAGTAGCTAAAGCAACCACCATCAAAATCAGATACCCCTTCGACTAAGGAATAAGCCAAAGGGTAGCCAGAAGGAAAACGAAGTACCCTATTCGGCCCTAGAAGATTTCGAAGGGACGACCCAGGAAAAAGGGCACCATAACCTAAGCATCCGATCAAAGGACAAGCAGAACACCCTTTCAGCTAGAAACCCAACCGAATACCCCTTCGACCACGAAGATAACCGAATACCCCTTCGACCACGAAGACAACCAAATACCTCTTCGACTAAGGGCCTGACTGAAGGGGGGTACTCAGCCCATTCTGAACAAGGCAAACCAGGATAGGTGATTAAATAGTACTTGCTACGCCTAATTAATCAATATTAAGACTAACAAAAAGACACAAATCCCTAATTACCCATCTCCCAAGATAGAAGGCCCATCAGATCCAAATATGTCACTATAAATACGTAGGTAATGGGACAGAAATAGGTATGATCATTCAATGCTATAGTCAACCTTGCTCTATACCAAATACTTAATTACTTGAACGTCAGAGTGTCTTTTGCAGGTACCCTCCTCTCATCGGAGGTTAATAGAAGATGACACTCGAGACTCTAAAAACCAACAGAAGAAGAGAGAGGATGAATGTTTGATGGAATCATACTTTGGAGTGCAAGAGGTGACATACTCAAAGATCCAAGAGGAGTTGGCTAGACATGAAGGTTTAGGCCAGTCAGGGCCCAATGGGCCCGATGGGCCTAGGAAGGCTCAAGTTGAACTTTTCATGGGCCATATTTTGTTATAGCTAATTTCATATGTTTTGTATACATCATGTTAGTATAGGTATCATATATTTTGATCTTGTATTTTGGACCACATAGAGTAGCATTTTAGGTTTTAGGCTAGTTGGGCCTAGTTTTGGGCTTCATGGGCCTTTGGGCTTTTGGTACCCAATATTGGGCTCATTTTCATTCTTGTAATTTTTCCTTTCCATTGTATTTGTTTTACCATTGTATTTAGGTCATTAGATTAGGAAAATACAAGAAATACTAAAGTAGGTTAACTAGGTTAAATTAGGTTTAATTTGGAAGCCATTTAAGTTACATTTGAGTCACATGTTTTGCACCAATTGGTGGCTGAACATGTGACACTCAAATTAACCCTAAATGACTCTCAAATCAGACCTAGATGCAAAGGTTCACCTAAACTCACGGCCACACCCATGTGTACCAAAATTTGAATTCAAAATTCAAATTTGAATTCAAATTTTAGGCGCCAACTTTGTGTAGCTAAGTCTAGGCGCCAATGTCACTCAAAACTGTCCCTACTTAAGTGTTTCTTCTACACTTTGTATTCACTTTTGAATATATGAGAATTTCTGAACATTACCTTCAGCTAATTCCCTCAAGAGTCACCGAAATATCCAAGAGAGAAAACCTAAGGGAATGCCTTCAAAAACCTTAGGAAAACCTAGTTTCCTTCACTTTGAAGTGTGCAATCCCTTGAGTTCTTGAGCTTGGATACTTCCTTCTTCCATTTCAGCAAGTGTTCTTCATCTTCACGAGTTCTTCAAGTGTGTTTCCATCTCCATTGAAGAAGATCCGAGCCTAGGAGGAGTTTAGGAAGAGTTTGAGTTTCACTACTTCTACTCACCTCCATCAATGTTTTAGAGCAGGAACAATATATATGTTAATTTATATTATATATTGATGTATATATATAATTTATTTAATAGTTTCTATTTTATTTATTATTTTAATAAATTAATTTATTTTTAATTATCTTTTTTTATAATTTTTTAATCAAGTGAATAAATGATAATAGATTAACAATATTTTTAAAAAAAAATTTTATAAAGAATTAAATTAAAAATATGTTTTAAAATCTTATGAAATTATTTTTTAGTGGTATTGAGTTAAATACTCTAAATCAATATAATAGAAGAGTGATAATATAATACTTTTATTTTTAAGTAGAAATATAATTTATATTAATAATGTGAAGTGAAATGAATTAAATTATATATTTTTATATAAAAGAATAATAATATAATATTCTTATATCTAAGAAGATGATAACTTAATTTACTCTAAAAATTAAAATTAAATCTTGCAACCTTGTAGCCGTGAGGGGTACGTAGCCACACTTTTTTTCCATCCAAAATCTCAATCAAGTAAATCAAGCATCCATCACAATCTCTTTCCTATCCAATTACCGTGTGAACAAAATCAATGATTTAGATGTTTGCTGAATATGTTAGTAGTATAAAATACAATTTGAGATGATCCAAACTGAAAATTTATGATTTAATAAGGATAAAAATAATACCTACGAATATTTTGTTTAAGAAAGAGGATTTAAATTTATAATATAATGATAAATTTTATCAAAAATAATGAAATATAAAAAAAAACATAAATAGACATAAATGTCAATAACCCTATACTTAATTTAAATCCATATAAAAATCGGCATATTTATTCAATCGAAAAAAGTATTTTAAATATAAGACATTAGAGCGGATTAGATAAATCATGGTGGGATATAATTTACTTAATCAAAGATTTGATGATGTTTTTCATTCCAACATCTGGATCAGTATCATTTCAACCCTAAATTTATGCGAGAAAAATAAGTATATTGATTGCGTTTCTTAAATTATCACACTTAATATTTTATATTTACGTAAATATTTTACATTTTTACATAATTTTTATATTATAATATTATATACTATTATATTATAATTATAACAATATCAAATGTTACTCTCTGTCTATTTATATATTCAACGTCTATTTTCTTAAAGCTTCTTTATTCATTCATGGTCAATTCTGAAATTAGCCGTTAGAAGGTTCCAATATCAGCCACTGAAAGTAAGCAACTTTCTTCTGCCATTAGGAAAATTGGTATCTATCAATATAACTCTATTGTCTCTTTCTTTCTTTCTTTCTTTTTGTTAATGTTTTCTTCTATAATCTGGAACCACTCTTTATTGACATCGCATATAACTTTCGTTTTACATATGTTTTACTGTTTGATGCTGGTTTCTTTTATGTTTCAATATGTTTTCTTTAATTTTATTTTTTTATTTTTTTCTTGTTCTAAATTTGTAGAACGAACTTTACGAATACGTCCAATTTATGAATTAGTTGTTTGTTTGATCACGCTCTCTATTCCTTGATGACACCAAGTTTTGCTATTTTTGATCAATTTCTGTTATGTGTGCATGTTTTTAGGATATGGGTCGTCCAAAGTTAATCTTGAAACCCATTCCAAATGGGAGAGATCGTGATTTGGCTTTCAGGAAGAGAAAGAAGGTACTAATGAAGAAAATGTCTGAATTTTCTAGCGTATGTGGAGTCAACACTTGCTTGGTTATGTATGATGGCAATGGTGATGATGCTCCACCACATACTTGGCCTCAAGATCCCAATGAGGTGCACTCCATCATTGCAAGATATGAAAGTGTAAAGAATGAGAAACTTCCCAAGAACTTTGATCTCAACAACTTTTTTTACGATAGGAAGAATGCGATTGAAGTTGAGACTTGCAAGGTTAAAAATGAGACCCTTAAGATCAAATATCCAACTTGGCACCCAAGTTTTGATAACTTAGGTATAAAGGAGTTGAGTAATTTCATTGCTATGTTGGACCATAAATTTGAAGCTTGTAACCAACGAGTTGAAATGGCGAAATACAAGCGTCAAGTTGAAGCCAACTTCAATTTCATGCAGTGCATGGTTCCATCAGAGATTGCTGCCCCAACCCAAAGCCAACTCAATTTCATGCATGGCAATGGCATGTCTCAAAATCAACTCACCAATGCTCCCATGAAGCCACTGAATGATGGTAACCTTGTAACATCTTACCCACTTAATCATGATCAAGGTTCTTGTTCTAAACCCCCAATGCTTCACTTTGATCAAAATCTTATGCAATTGATGACAAAGAATAAAGGGGTGGTGGTGGATAGTACTAATCAAGTTGGGGGGCCTCTGGATTGTGCTACCAAAATTGATGCTAATGGAAATTCTACAAATCAAGATGATGTGCCTGCGGATTTGACTAAATTAGTTGATGAGTCTTTGGACTATTTTAGTCAACTAGGTGAAATTGAAGATCTGACTAGTCCACTTGATGAGTTTGTGAATTGGGTTAGTCAACCTGATGTGTCTAGAAATTGGACTAATCAACATGGTGTGCCAATGATTGGGGGAAGTACTGCAGCTACTAGTTTTCATGGGGATACACATAACCATGAGTCCGCACTTAGCAATTACAATGGAGGTTTGCAATCAATGCAACCCTATAACTATGATGCTGCATTGCAGAATATTGCTCCTCAGTCTCAGAATCTGCACCAAATGGCAACTTTGCCTCCCCTTCTACCATCCGTGGAAATTTCAGAGGGATCAGTGCACCAATAATACTTTTCAATTCACATGAATTGAACTCGAAACCAAGATGTTTACAACAATTCATGCACATTGCTCAGTTAAGTCGCACCAATATGTTTCAAATTTAGTTTTAATAGCATTTGTGCTTCTTAATTACTTTTAGCATGTTTGTATTACCGTTTTTCTCGTTGTAGGTAAAGTTATATGAGATAACTTTTCTCATAAAAAGAGCTTAGGAATTCGAAATACCCATTAAACTAACAGACCTTATTCTCATATCCTTCGTAAGAAATTTCAAATTTGCTTTGATAACTTAGTTGTCAACCAAAATGAAGCAAACTTTAAACAGAAAATTTGACTATGAAAATTAACGGTGAATAAACAAAGTTTGGATTTACTTTGTATAAGGATGTGTAAAAAATCCCTTTAAGATAAACCAATTCATAATTAGTCCAGTCCAAACCACTTATTATAGATTTGATTTAATCGATTAGTTGTTAATTTAAATGATGGATGAACTTTTTTAATGATCTAGGATTAGTAAGTAAGCACGGCAACGGGGCGGGGCGGAGCGGGGGTGGATTTTACGTTCCCCGCCCCCGCCCCGCAAATTTAAATCGCCCCCGCCCCCGCTCATGATACCCGTCGGGGGTAAAATTTGGGTACCCATCCCCGTTCCCGGTGGGGTTCGAGTTTCCCCGTCCCGTTCCCGCCCCCGTCCTCGTTCTTATTTTTTTTTCTTTTTTTCTTTTAAATAAATATGAACAAATTTATAAAAATAAAAAAAAAGTAAAATAATATAAATTTTTACATATAAATATTTCTAATTTTGGTTTATATATATATAAATTTTTTAATTATATTATTAAGCATGGCAGTCCCCGCCCCCGCCCCCACCCTCAATTTTATCAATCGGAGAAAACCCGAACCCGATAAACACAAATTTTTCCCATCTAAATCGGGGTTGGTTCAGGCGGGTAACGGGACGGGTTAGATTGCCATGCTTATTGGCAAGACAAGGGATGACAAAAATACTCACACCCGCGGGTATCTGCGGGTAAAATTCGCTATGATAATAAATGAATAGGGTAATTAGGTACCCGCAGATAATGGGAACAGATAATTTTTTACCCGTTTATAAATGGGGCGGGGGCGGGTATGATGATATTCATACCCGTGGGTACCCGTTTAATAATATTTCTTAAATATCTTAATTATCTTTGTACCACATAACCCTAAAACTACACTCTCATCTTATTTTCTTACAAAAGTGAGGTTGATGAAGTTATCAACATTTGTTAAGCATGTTATAGAATTATGTTGGATGTAATTTGATTAATTTTCTAGCTTTGATTGGACCAATAAGATTTATGTATTTTAATTTGTTTACTTTCATTTGAAATTATGAGATTAAATTATTGTAGCTTTGTGATGAAACTTTAACTTGTGAGATTAATGTATTTTAAGTTATTGATTATCTTACATTTTTATCATTATTTCAACAAAATTAACGTTAAATACAAGTTCAAAATTAACACTGAAATTTTATTTTTAATATTTCAATGACATTAAATATAAACTTAAAATTATTTATAATATAATTTTTTTAATTTCTTAAAAAATTTATAAATATCCATGGATATTCATGGGTATTTAAGAAATTCATGGATACCCGCGCGGATATGGGATGTATATGGGGCCAATTTTCATTTAGCGGGACAGGGGTGGGTTTACTACTACCCGTCCCCATGGGGCCCCATTGCCATCCCTAGGCAAGACTAGAGGTTTTTTTTTAATACACCCCCTCATACTCATGGTGAGTATATCAATATAGTAGGTAACACATTTAAAGTGAATCTAGATAACTCTGATATCATCTTAGAATAGTGGATTTGAGTTTAATTCAACCCTACAAAATTAGCTTATAAGGTGAAAATTACTTTTCACTTATATACTATATAATTGTTTAATCTCTAGTCAACGTGGAACTTGAATTTTTCTCAATACAGATGAAAAATCCAAATCCATATCTCCATGTTATAATAAGACCAAGCCTGAAACCGTTCCATTGCTGCAAGTTATAATATACAACTTAGATTAATAATACACCTCTATTATATATACTCTTTTTCTAAAATATCTTTAATATTTTTTTTTTATTTTTTAAGATCTTGACTTTATGTACCGTCTTTCCTACGAGTTCAATTTTTTTCTAAGCAATCACCCCTTTTTATACTATCTTGCACCTTGCTTTTAATATTTAATTAATTTTTTTTAGCACTTACCCTTTAACACACCTCCTTCTATTCCCTTCTCTACGTTAATTTCTTTTTTTTAAGTACTCACCATTTGATAGCAAACTTAGGAGAAGTGATAGATGATCTTCTCCACGGATTTGCTTAGGTCGGATCTTCTTCAATGGAGACTTGATTCTTCAACTCAAGAACACCTATAAGCTAAAAACTCACGGATGAACTCAACCTAGAACTAGGAGGGAAGCATCCAAGCTCAAGCATCAATGGAGAGCACACTTCAAAGAGAAGGATTCTAAGGTGAAATCCTAAGGTTTTGAAGATGAACTCTAAGGGACTTTTGAGAGAGGAAACTCGGCCAATGGCTCACAAATTTCTATTAAGATCAAAAGTGAATACAAAATGTGTTAGGAAGGATCATATAGGTCACCGAATTTGGGAAGCCACTTGGCGCCACATGAGAGGTCACATGTTGGCGCCAAGATTTGAATTCAAATTCAAATTTAAATTCAAACCTTGTGTCACATGTGCATAACCGGTCATGTGTAGCTAAATGCAAATTAAGCTGAATTTAGTATGTATTTAGGGTTGCATTTCGGTGTCACACTTGTGCAGCCAAGGTGGTGCCAAAAGTGTGACCTAAATGCAACTTAAATCCATCCTAAATTTAACCTAATTTTTCCCAACTCAAATGAACTACTAATCCTCCTTAAACTCTAATCTAATGACCAAAATACAATGGTTTAGTGAATAGAATGAATAGGAAAAATTACAAGAGCCCAATTGATGGAAGAACTTTGGAGGAGGCCGGATTGATGTAGCTTCCTTCAAGTCTTTCCCTAGATCTTTGTACTCCTAGAATCCTTCCAATGCTTGTGTAAGGCTCCAATGGAGGGAGGAACCTCACGGCCACCTTAAGATGGTGGAGAAGCCTCTCAAGAATGCGCCACTCTTGGTGAAGGGATAAGCACTCTTCAATCCGCCACACTTGTCTTTGGAAAAGTGATAAGAGATTGGTTTTGCACAAAGAGGTTTAGGACCTTTGGGAGGAGAGAAATCTGATCTCTAATCTGAATACTCAAATCTCATTAATGCCAAAAGTGTTATACAAGTGAAAATTTGAGGCTATATAGGCGTGGCCACCTAGGGGTTAAGCTAGACTAGACCATGGTTCACTAGGAACCATGGTTGGGTCCGTCCAACTTAGGGAGCAAGAAAAGGCTAGACCATGGTTCACTAAGAACCATGGTTGAGCCTTCCTAAACCGCCCTTGTGTAGGAGAGAAAAGAGGTCCAAGCATTTGGCCAAGTGTGCACCAATGTGAACACAAGGTGTGAACACAAAGGTGTGGACGGTTTTGATTGGTTTCATTTAACTCCACCCGGTTTGAAAATGGTTCATTTGGTTTAGTTAGGTTCATTCAATGTGAATGGAACCTAGCTAAATCAAATCTATGAAAAATTAGGAGTTAAATGAGTCCAATATGTAAAACCTTTATCCTAAGACCACATTTGGCTAAAATGCTAGGAGCACACTTTAGTCTACTAATGCCACTCCTATGCCTACTTCTAAAAAGAAAAAGGTGCCTCCAAAATACAAAGGCAAAACAATCCTATACAAAGTCTACTATATACAATATATACAATGGGACTACTCAAGATACTACTAAGGAGAAAAGTACACAATGCTCATGGTGAGCAAGGGTCTAAGAAGCACCTCCTCCTTAGATGTCTCTTCTAGCTTCCTTACCATGGACCTTGTCAAAGGTCCAATGGCCTTCATGTATTCCTCTTCCTTGGATGGTCCTCCATCATACCCTCCTTCTTGGGAAGGATCTGTCCTCAGATCTACCTCTTCATCATCCATGTTAGCATTCCCTGAAAAAGGCATAAGATCACAAACATTAAATGTATTACTAACACCATAATCAGAAGGTAAATCTATTTTGTAGGCATTTTCATTTATTCTTTGGAGTACTTTGAATGGACCATCTCCTCGCGGACTTAGTTTAGACTTCCTTTGAGTAGGAAATCTTTCCTTTCGCAAATGAAGCCAAACTAAGTCTCCTTCCTCAAAAATAATTTGTTTTCTCCCTTTGTTGTTGTATTTCATATATTTTTGAGTTTGTTTTTCTATGTGGTCTTTAACCTTCTCATGGAGTTTTCTTATAAAATCAGCCTTAGAAACTCCTTCTTTGTGAACATAAGAAGAAGTACTAGGCAAAGGAAGTATATCCAAAGGTGTGAGAGGGTTAAAGCCATAAACAACCTCAAAAGGAGAAAGATTGGTAGTCTTGTGGACTACCCTATTATATGCAAACTCTATATGAGGAAGATGTTCATCCCAAGACTTCTTGTTGTTCTTTAAAATGACCCTCAATAGAGTAGATAAGGATCTATTTACTACTTCAGTTTGCCCATCGGTTTGTGGGTGACAAGTAGTAGAAAATAGAAGTTGAGTTCCTAGTTTTTCCCAAAGTGTTTTCCAAAAGTGACTAAGGAACTTAACATCCCTATCCGAGACTATTGTTTTAGGGATTCCATGTAATCTCACAACTTCTTTAAAGAATAGTCTTGAGATATGGCTAGCATCATCTACCTTGTGGCATGGAATAAAGTGAGCCATCTTTGAAAATCGGTCCACTACCACAAAGATAGAATCATAACCCCTTTGGGTTCTTGGGAGACCAAGTACAAAATCCATGCTAATGTCTTCCCAAGGGGTGCTAGCTATAGGTAGAGGTGTATAGAGTCCATGAGGCATAACTCTTGATTTAGCTTGTAAACAAGCTATGCATTTTGAGCAATGCTTTTGGACGTCTATTCTCATGTGTGGCCAATAAAATTTTTCTTTTACAAAACTTAGAGTTTTATCAACTCCAAAATGGCCCATGAGACCTCCTTCATGACTTTCCTTTACTAAGAGCTTTCGAATGGATCCTTTGGGTATGCAAATCTTTCCCATTTTATACAAGTACCCCTCATTGATGTAGAATCCATCAAAGGCCCTTTTAAGACATTGCTTGTAAGTGGATTGAAAATCTAGATCATTTTCATACAATTCCCTAATGTTGTCAAATCCAAGAATTTGGGAACTCAAGGTAGTAAGTAATGTGTATCTTCTAGAAAGGGCATCGGCCACCACATTACTTTTTCCCTTCTTGTACTTGATCACATATGGAAATTGCTCTAAATATTCTACCCACTTAGCATGTCTCTTATTTAACTTACCTTGCCCTCTCAAATACTTTAGTGACTCATGATCGGTATGAATGATGAAATCTTTAGTCACTAAGTAATGCTCCCAAGTTTTGAGGGCTCTTATAAGAGCATAGAGCTCTTTATCATAGGTGGGGTAATTCAAGGTGGGACCTCTAAGTTTTTCACTAAAATAAGCAATGGGGTGACCACCTTGAAGTAGGACCGCACCTATCCCTAAACCACTTGCATCACATTCTAGCTCAAAAGTTTGAGAAAAGTTTGGAAGAGCTAGAATAGGTGCATGTGTAAGTTGGTCTTTTAAGTTATGAAAAGCCTTTTCTTGCTTCTCCCCCCATACAAAAGGCACATCCTTCTTGACCAACTCATTAAGAGGAGATGCTATGGTGGAGAAGTCTTTAACAAACAGCCTATAGAAGCTTGCTAAACCATGGAAACTCCTAATGTCTCCCACATTCTTAGGGGTAGGCCACTCTTGGATGGCTCTAACCTTCTCGGGGTCCACCTTAACCCCCTCCTTGCTAACTATAAACCCTAAAAAATTCACACTTTCTTGGCAAAATATGCATTTTTCTAAGTTAGCATAGAGTTGGTTTTTCCTAAGAAGAAGCAAGACATTTCTAAGGTGTTCTAGGTGTTCTTTAAGGCTTTTACTATAGATTAGGATATCATCAAAATAAACAACTACAAATCTACCTATACAATCCCTTAAGATATGGTTCATTAACCTCATAAAGGTGCTAGGAGCATTGGTCAAACCAAAAGGCATGACTAACCATTCATATAATCCAAACTTGGTTTTAAAAGCGGTTTTCCATTCATCTCCTTCCTTGATTCTTATTTGATGATAACCACTCTTAAGATCAATTTTAGAAAATATGAGTGCCCCATGCAACTCATCTAGCATGTCATCTAACCTAGGGATTGGATGCCTATACTTAATGGTTATATTATTTACAGCTCGACAATCCGTGCACATTCTCCAAGTTCCATCTTTCTTTGGAACTAAAAGAACCGGCACAGCACAAGGGCTTAAGCTCTTTTGAACCCATCCCTTCTTCATCAAATCTTCAACTTGGGTCTCTATTTCTTTTGTTTCTTGGGGGTTGGTCCTATAGGCGGGCCTATTGGGTAGGCTTGCCCCGGGAACCAAATCAATTTGATGTTCTATTCCCCTTAAAGGAGGAAGCCCACTTGGAACTTCTTTGGGAAATAGGTCATCAAATTCCTTTAAAAGGTTTTGAACCCCCTTTGGTAGAGACTCAAATCCAAGATTTGTGGCAGCAAGTGTCTCTTTAGCATAGAGAAGGAAAAGAGGTTGATCAACTAGGAGACATTGTTTAATGGCATGATTTATAGAAAATTGACTCCTAGGAACAACTTCCTTGGAAGGGACACTTCCTTCCAACTCTATAACCTTCTCTTCCTCTTTATCACAACTTAAGAGGTTTTTTTTTTTTTTTCTCTTTTTTTTCTTCCACAATTTTCTTTTTCATGGCCACTTGATCTTCTAACACTTGGGAAGGTGTAAGAGGGATCAAGGTATGCTTTTTACCTAGATGGACTAGGCGGATCTTATTGGTGACACCATCATGGATGGCTTGTCTATCATGTTGCCACGGTCTACCAAGTAAAATATGACTTGCATCCATGGGAATGATATCACATAAAATTTCATCTTTGTACTTCCCAATGGAAAAGGGCACATTTACTTGATCTTTGACTTCTATAGGTCCATCCTCATTAAGCCACTGAAGTTTGTAAGATTTAGGATGGGCTATAGTAGTCAAGTTAAGCTTATCAACTAACCTTTGGCTTACAAAATTGTTACAAGAGCCACTATCAACAATGAGAGAACATGTTTTCTTGAAAATCTTGCATCTAGAATGAAAGAGATTCTCTCGTTGTGATTGGTCTTGTTCCTTAAGTTGGTTAGTCAACAACCTATGGGCAATTAATAGATCACCCTCACATGGTGCTTCCTCACTAGAACTATGGCTTTCGTCTTCCTCACTTGAGGAGGATGAAGAAGATGAAGTGCTCTCCTCACTTAGGATCTCATTGCCCCTAATGATCATGGTTTTTTTTGTAGGGCATTGGGAAGCTATGTGTCCCCTTCCTAAGCACTTAAAACATTTTATGGAGCTAGTCCTAGTATCATGGGAAGGTCTTTCCTTAGGTTTCTCTTTTAGTGACTTATCCTTTGAATAGGAGGGGGTACCTTCCTTCTTGAAGTCTTTCTTAGGGTAGGGGGTAGTTTCCTTCCTAAAACTAGGTTTTCTTCTTAATTGTTGTTCTACCCTCACACAAAGTTGAACTAGTTCATTTAGGTCTCTATAGGGCAATAGCTCAACTTTATCCCTAATCTCTAGGTTTAAGCCACTTTGAAACCTAGCTATGGTGGTTCTTTCTTCCTCCCTAATTCCCGCTCTCATCATAAGCAACTCCATTTGTTGCCTATATTCCTCAACACTCAAATTTCTTTGTTGGAGTCTTTGGAGCTTGTCCATTAACTCCCTCTCAAAGTATGGAGGAATGTGCCTTCTCCTCAAGGCACTCCTTAGCTCATTCCAATATTGGATTGGAGGCTCATGATGAATTTGTTTTTCTCTAACTAGGGAAGTCCACCAATACATGGCATACCCTTGAAAGCTAAGAGTAGCCATGGGAACCTTTCGGTCTTCACCTACATTGTGGCAAGTGAAGAGTTGTTCAACCTTCATCTCCCAATCTAAATAGTCATCCACACTATCCTTGCCATGGAAGGGAGGAAGGTCAAACCTAGGTTCTTTAGGAGTTGTTTCATGCCTAGGCCTATGGTGCCTAGGGGGTCTTTGGTAGTAACCATCATCATGATGACTACTATGCAACCCTTCACTTGTTAGTGAATGTGTGTGCGAGTGATGGCCTCTAGAAGGTCCATGACCCTCATGGCCATGGGGTTTGCTAGTCTCACCCACAACAAGTTTATTTAACAACTCTCTAATTGTCTCATTGTTTTTTTCATTTTCTAGTTCTTTTTTTCTAATGTATTCCTTAAGTTCCCTAAGTTCTTCCTTAGTACTCTTATGGCTCTTAGGGGAGTGATGACCATGCACACTACTATTATGAGAGTGATCACTCATTTTTGCAAGGTAAAAGGTTTTCACAAGTCTTTGAAAATTGCAAAGTGAGTGATAAAAGTTTTCACAAAAGCTTGTAGTTTTTTTGGTGTAGTACTAAGTACTTAGAGGTCTAAGTATACAAGTTGCACTATCAAGGGAGGTGAGCTACAAGGAGCCACTTAATAACCAAGCCTCTTCAAGTGGAAATTACTAAACCCCTTTGTACTTTTCTTACAAAACAAAGTTCCACACAAGACAAGTAAAGTAGTGTGTGTGTGCACGAAACCCCTAGTAGGCAATAGAAGCCTTCTAAACGAACCTAGGAGCTAAACAATTAAAATGAAAGCAAATAAAGCATATACTAGTCGCTTATCCTAAGGTGAAAGTCCAAGTAGCACCTAAGGCTTTTTGGGACACTTTCACCAACCTAGAAATCCGGTTTATGAAAGCTAAAACTAAATCTAGTCGGTTCCTAGTGGAAGCCCAAGGTGGCACTTAAAGCCTTTGGGGACCCTTCCACAAGCACTAATCGAGGCTAATAGAAATTAAGTAGGACTATTTAGGAGGTGGTGGAGCTTACTTAATGTCCAAACAGCCACCCCTAAATGCAAGTTGAATACAAAGAAAATTGACACAAAACTATTCAAGCTAAGTGATGAAATTACAACTCAAATAAGCAATACAAAACAAAAGTTCTTCTTGGCCTATCTTCCACCAAGGCAGCTGGGACAGTTTGGTGCAGTTTTGAACCCCAGGGAAACGCCCCAAATTGGCTGGAACCAAGTCCTCTTCAAGGTCTTACAAACAGCCACAAGGTTCCACCAAGGCCGCCACAAAGATACAGCAAAACCGCCACCAATCTACACCAAGGCCGCCACCAATTTCCACCAATTTTCACCTACAAATTCAAAGCAAATTTTGGCTGCACAAGGAGCAAACAAGTCAGCCTCTCTTAATGTGTTTCACTCAGCAATTATGTACCTCAATCCTCCTTCAAGGCTAAACTCCTTTGAGGTCAACCACATGCCTCAATTATACCTTCCTTCCAAGTGTAATGACTTGAACAAGGCCTATAACTTCACCAAGCTTAGCAAGCAAAACAAGAGAGGAAAGAGGCCAAAGAAGTAAAACTGAAAAGCACAATTTGGGAAGGGCAAAACTCTAATGGAAATTGATGAGACAAACAAAGAGGGCCAAAAAGACACAAAGCAACAATTAAGACTAATTTCAAAGCTAGCACTCAAAAGATTTTCCTAAGAATGGCACTAGATTTGATTACAAAAACCAAAAACAAAATTTGTGCAATGCTAAGATGATTTTTAAAACTCTTTTCAGCCACTGGACAGTGAGGAAACCACATACAAAAATTCACACAAAAATCAATAGGCCAAGTGCTACAAATTGCTAATTTTTCAACTTGAATTTTTCTAATTTCTTTTCTTTTGCTTTCCTTTTCTTTTTCTTTGCCTTTTTTTTTTTTTTTTTTTTTTTTGAAATCTTTTTCTTTCTTTAAACACAGAATGTTAAGCACTTTAAACAGAGGCCAATCACAAATTCAAAGGTTTCCAAGTGGTGGAGAAAAGAAGAGAAAGAAGAGGAGAAATTCCAAGTGCACTTAGGCAAAATTTTCAGCACTTTTTAGTACTAGTTTTGTTCCATTTTATCACTTCTTTTAGCACACTTAAAGAACGATTTCTAGGCACTTCTTTCTCTGTTTTCTTTAATCAAAGCAAGCACAAGACACACAAAAGAATTGCTGGTCAACAATTGCTATGAAACTAATAGCAAAGAATTTCACAAAAATGACTCTAGAACATGTTAGGTCTAATAACATGCATAGGAATTAATTTGTGAGCACTCTAAGAATGATTTTAACATGCAACCAGCAATGACACAACTCAAGTTCAGAGATTAATATTTCAAGATTCAAAAAGAAAAAGGGACTACACGGATTTAATGACAAAAAAAGAACTACACATGACAACTAAGACAAAACTAGTAGATTACAAAAAGAAAAAGCATGCATTCTTGTTTCTTTCTTGAATTTTCTTTTAAGACCGAATACCATAGGAATTCAAAAGAAGATAAAAACAATCCTAATTCATATAGAAAGACAAACAAAGAGTACCTACAGCACATACCAAGATTGATTCACAAGAATTATCAAAAATGAACCAAGAAAAGCAAGACAATGTGAGTGAATTCTATAGATTTATAAATGTGACACAAGAATCACTCCAAGAACATACCAAGACTCAAAAAAGGAAAAGAAGACAAGGAGAACAGCAACAAGACTCTACCAAGATGATTCAAGACATGCAAAAGAAAAGAAAGTAAGCAATGGAATCGGATTACTTGGAGACCTAGCTCTTGATACCAAATGATGGAAGAACTTTGGAGGAGGCCGGATTGATGTAGCTTCCTTCAAGTCTTTCCCTAGATCTTTGTACTCCTAGAATCCTTCCAATGCTTGTGTAAGGCTCCAATGGAGGGAGGAACCTCACGGCCACCTTAAGATGGTGGAGAAGCCTCTCAAGAATGCGCCACTCTTGGTGAAGGGATAAGCACTCTTCAATCCGCCACACTTGTCTTTGGAAAAGTGATAAGAGATTGGTTTTGCACAAAGAGGTTTAGGACCTTTGGGAGGAGAGAAATCTGATCTCTAATCTGAATACTCAAATCTCATTAATGCCAAAAGTGTTATACAAGTGAAAATTTGAGGCTATATAGGCGTGGCCACCTAGGGGTTAAGCTAGACTAGACCATGGTTCACTAGGAACCATGGTTGGGTCCGTCCAACTTAGGGAGCAAGAAAAGGCTAGACCATGGTTCACTAAGAACCATGGTTGAGCCTTCCTAAACCGCCCTTGTGTAGGAGAGAAAAGAGGTCCAAGCATTTGGCCAAGTGTGCACCAATGTGAACACAAGGTGTGAACACAAAGGTGTGGACGGTTTTGATTGGTTTCATTTAACTCCACCCGGTTTGAAAATGGTTCATTTGGTTTAGTTAGGTTCATTCAATGTGAATGGAACCTAGCTAAATCAAATCTATGAAAAATTAGGAGTTAAATGAGTCCAATATGTAAAACCTTTATCCTAAGACCACATTTGGCTAAAATGCTAGGAGCACACTTTAGTCTACTAATGCCACTCCTATGCCTACTTCTAAAAAGAAAAAGGTGCCTCCAAAATACAAAGGCAAAACAATCCTATACAAAGTCTACTATATACAATATATACAATGGGACTACTCAAGATACTACTAAGGAGAAAAGTACACAAAGCTCATGGTGAGCAAGGGTCTAAGAAGCACCTCCTCCTTAGATGTCTCTTCTAGCTTCCTTACCATGGACCTTGTCAAAGGTCCAATGGCCTTCATGTATTCCTCTTCCTTGGATGGTCCTCCATCACCAATATTGGGTATCAAAAGCCCAAAGCCCAAGAAGCCCAAAATTAAGCCCAAGACACCTAAACCCTAATCTATGGTCAAAATACAAGACCAACAACAAAGTAAATTCCTATACTAAGAAAATACAATTAAACATGGTGTTCAATCAATCAAAGGCCAAATGAGAAGCACCCTAGGCCCACCAAGCCCATTGGGCCCATTAAGCTCTGAAGTAGTCAAATCTTCAAGTAACCTCCTGGCCATTGCTCTAGTGGTTGGGCCTTTAGCCCATGCTCTTCCATCATTCCCTCCCTCTTGAGAAGGATTCGTCCTCGAATCTGAAGACTCTTCCTCATCATCACTAGCACCTACAAAAGGTTTAAGATCACTAACATTAAAAGTGGTGCTGACTCCATAATCAGAGGGTAAATCAAGTCTATAAGCGTTATCATTGATACGCTGTAAGACCTGAAAGGGACCATCTCCTCTAGGACTGAGTTTGGACTTCCTTTGATTTGGAAAACGTTATTTTCTTAAGTGAAGCCAAACCCAATCACCTTCCTCGAAGATCATAGACTTCTTGCCTTTATTCCCTTGTTTTGCATATTTCTCATTTTGATTTTGAATATGAGTTTTAATCCTTTCATGAAGTTTCTTGACAAAATCAGCCCTTGAAGCCCCTTCCTTATGAATGAAATGTTCAACATTAGGAAGAGGTATCAAGTCTAAAAGAGTTAAAGGATTAAACCCATACACAGCCTCAAAAGGAGAAATATTGGTAATTTTGTGAACTACCCTATTGTAGGCAAATTCAATGTGGGGTAAAAACTCATCCCAAGATTTGTGATTATCCTTTAGGACTGCCCTAAGCATAGTAGACAGAGATCTATTCACTACCTCAGTTTGGCCATCTGTTTGAGGATGACAAGTAGTTGAAAAGAGGAGTTTGGTTCCTAGTCTTGACCATAAGACACGCCAAAAGTGGCTTAGGAACTTTGTATCTCTATCTGAAACTATAGTCCTAGGAAGCCCATGTAGTTTAACCACATCTCTAACGAAGAGTTTTGCAATGTTGCTTGCATCATCTACTTTGTGGCAAGGAATAAAATGAGCCATTTTACTGAAACGGTCCACTACCACAAAGATAGAATCCATTCCCCTTTGTGTTCTAGGCAAGCCTAGCACAAAATCCATGCTAATATCTAGCCAAGGAGAAGAAGCAACAGGCAAAGGTGTGTATGTACCATGAGGCATTACTTTAGACTTAGCTTGTAAACAAGCTAAACATCTAAAACAATGTCTTTGGACATCTTTTCGCATATGGGGCCAATAAAATTTTTCTTTTAACAAACTAAGGGTTTTCTCAACACCAAAGTGCCCCATAAGCCCACCTTCATGACTCTCTTTAATTAATAATTTCCTAATGGATCCTTGGGGTATGCATAACCTTCCTTCTTTATACAAGTACCCATCAACCATATAGAAACCATCAAAAGCTTTTTGTTGACATTTTTTATAATTATCACCAAACTCAAGATCTTCCTCATACAACTCCCTAATATTATCAAATCCAAGAATTTGAGTACCTAGAGACACAAGCAAAGTATGTCTCCTAGATAAAGCATCAGATACAACATTTGATTTTCCTTTCTTGAATTTAATGATATATGGAAATTGTTCAAGGAACTCTAACCATTTGGCATGCCTCTTATTTAACTTACCTTGACCTCTTAAATATTTAAGTGACTCATGGTCACTATGAATGACAAACTCTTTGGACACAAGATAGTGTTCCCAAGTTTGTAAAGCTCTAACCAATGCATACAACTCTTTGTCATAGGTTGGGTAATTGAGGGAGGCACCTTTTAGTTTTTCACTAAAATAAGCAATGGGGTGTCCTCCTTGCAATAACACAGCTCCTATGCCAACTCCTGATGCATCACATTCTAGCTCAAAAGTCTTTTCAAAATTTGGTAGAGCTAAAATGGGTGCATTAGTAAGTTGATCTTTAAGTAATTGAAATGCTTGGTCATGCTTTGAAGTCCAATCAAATAAAATATCTTTTTTGACTAGCTCATTCAAGGGTGAAGCAATGCCAAAGAAGTTAGGCACAAATCTTCTATAAAAACTTGTTAGTCCATGAAAACTCCTAACTTCACTCACATTTTTAGGCTTGGGCCACTCTTGAATGGCTTTGATTTTCTCGGGGTCCACTTGAACCCCATTTTTGCTTACAATGCACCCTAGGAAAACCACATGATCCACACAAAAAGTACATTTTTCAAGATTTGCAAATAATTGGTTTTCCCTAAGGATCATCATAACTTTTCTAAGATGTCCTAAGTGATCATCTTGAGAACTACTATAGATTAATATATCATCAAAATAAACAACTACAAATTTTCCTATACACTCTCTCAAGACATGATTCATAAGCCTCATGAATGTACTTGGTGCATTAGTTAAACCAAAAGGCATAACTAGCCACTCATACAATCCAAATTTGGTCTTAAAAGCAGTTTTCCACTCATCACCCTTTTTAATTCTTATTTGGTGATAACCACTTTTAAGATCAATTTTAGAAAATATAGATGCACCATGTAATTCATCAAGCATATCATCAAGTCTAGGGATTAGGTGCCTGTACTTGATTGTGATATTGTTAATGGCCCTACAATCACAACACATTCTCCATTTTTCATCTTTCTTGGGCACTAACAATACAGGCACAGCACAGGGACTCAAACTCTTTTGTACCCACCCCTTATTCAATAATTCATGGACTTGGTTCTCTATCTCCTTAGTTTCTTGAGGATTTGTCCTATAGGCTGGTCTATTGGGTAGACTAACCCCAGGCACAAAATCAATTTGATGTTCTATACCCCTAAAAGGAGGAAGGCCTTTTGGACCTTCACTAGGGAATATATCATCAAATTCTTTTAATAAATGAGAAACTTGAGGAGGTAAAGAACTAAGTTCAATGCTTAAATTATGACACTGAAGCACACTTCTACAAAGAAGAAGGTAAGAAGGCTTTTCAACAATTAGGGTTTGTTTTAAAGTTTCTTGTTGAATTCCTTCTATAGAAAGAGATTTCTCTTCCTTCTTCTTTGAAGTCTTATGCTTCTTTTCCTTTTTTTTTTTTTTTTAATCAAGTTTTTTTTTCTTCTTCTCTTTTCAATTTCATTTGTACTTGATCCTCTATCACTTGTGAAGGAGACAAAGGATGAAGTACAAATTTCTTTTCTTTATGGGTGAAAGTGATTTCATTGGTAAGGCCATTATGCATGATTTTCTTGTCAAATTGCCATGGCCTTCCCAACAAAATATGGCAAGCCTCCATTAGAACTATGTCACAAACCACTTGATCTTCATAGTTACCAATAGAGAACTTGACTTTCACTTGATTATTAACATTAATATCCCCATCTTCATTAATCCAATGAAGTTGATATGGTTTCGGATGGGATATAATAGTAAGACCAAGCTTCTCCACCAACCTTGTACTACAACAATTACAACAAGACCCACTATCCACAATGAGAGAACAAGCATTATTAAGAATTTTACACCTTGTGTGAAAAATATTCTCTCTTTGTGAAAGGTGAGACTCATGAGGTTGGTTTCCTAGAAGCCTTCTAATCATTAGAAGTTGACCATCACAAGGATATGCACTTTCAATGGGATGGTCTTCCTCACTTGATTCACTGTCACTTGAAGTAGTGGAACTAGATTCATCAACACTACTATAAATGTCTTGCCCCTTCAAAATCATCACCTTTTTAGTTGGGCATTGAGAAGCTATGTGACCTCTCCCAAGACACTTAAAGCATTTGATATCACTAGTTTTGCTACTAGAAGTGACAATATTTTTATTTTTCTCATTTTATTTTTCTTTTTCTTTGCCAAATTTCTTAGAGGTATCAAATTGACCCTCCCTCTTGTAGTCTTTCTTAACATAAGAGCTAGATTGAGTTTTACCTTTAAAAGAAGTTTTTCTCAAATTTTGTTGTTCCACCCTTATACAAAGTTGGACCAAATCATCAAGGTCCCTATAAGGGAGTAACTCAACTCTATCTCTTATGTCAAAATTAAGACCACTTAGAAATCTAGCAATGGTCAATCTTTCTTCTTCCCTTATCCCAGCCCTCATGAGATACAACTCCATTTTTTGTCTATACTCCTCAACACTCATACCCTTTTGTTGGAGTCTTTGGAGCTTATCCATAAGCTCCCTACTATAATAAGAAGGAATATGCCTTCTTCTCATAGCACTCCTCAACTCATTCCAATAAGTGATGGGAGGATCATTGTGAAGTCTTTTCTCTCTTTCCAAGGATGTCCACCAATACATGGCTTGTCCTTGAAAAGCTAGGGTGGCTAAAGGAACTTTTCTTTCCTCACCTACTTGATGACAAGTGAAGATTTGCTCCACTTTCATCTCCCAATCCAAGTAGGTGTCCACGTTATCTTTTCCATGAAAGTAAGGGAGATCAACCCTTGATTCCCTCACTTTGTGTTCTTTAATGACTCTCCTAGGTGGGGGTTGATAGTAAGCATCCATTTGTATACTACCATCATTATTTTGACTTTGAGAATCATTGGAGCTCTTGGTTGAGCTCCTAGAAGAACCTTTTGGACTTTTATTTTTATTTAATCTTTTCAAAAGTTTTTCTTCTCGTTGCTTAATCTTTTGAATCTCTTGTTCTAAAGCCATGATTTGTACTTCCTTTTCAAGTTTTTCTTTTTATTTTTGAAGTATTTCATCATGCTTCCAAAGTTTTAGTGCCTCAACCTCCTTGACAATTCTTTTAAAACTTAGGAGATTCAAAGTCACTACTACTTTGAGAATGTTGACTCATGATTAAGCAATAAGATTTTATATGCTATGCAAAAAGTTATAAAATGTTTTTGATATTTTCTAGGAATGAAAATAACACTTGGAAGTCTAAGTGTACAAGTTGCACTATCAAGGGAGGTGAGCTACAAAGAGCCACTTAATAACCAAGCCTTTTCAAGTGGAAATCACTAAACTCCTTTGTGGTACTTCCAATTCCCCAAAACTTTTCACACAAATTTTGAATGCTTTTTCACAATTTGTTTGTTTTTGAGACTAAACTAAACGTGAGCAAGTAAAACTACACAAGTCTAGACGTTTCAAGGTAGCAAAATAAAGCAATTAAAAGATAAAGAACTTAAAGGAAGCAAGATAAGTAACTAGTCGGGTTCCCTAAGTGGAAGCTTGAAACATATGAAATTTCCAAGCCACTTCCACTAGCACTACACGTGTGAGGATGCTAACAAGGATTTAGATATACCTGACCAGCTTCTTAATACTCCCTCCAAGATTTACAAATTGGTTTAAAATACAAAAGATTTGGCAAAAATGTAAACTAGTCTAGGAAAGCAATAAAGTGGCGGCTTTAGCAACCAACTAGTGACGGATTGTTGTGCAAATTTTTCTAACACTTAATCAAGTGTTTAATCCGCCACTAATCCTTCAATATGATGCTACTGGACCTGCAAAAGAAACACAACAAAGAGGTTAATGGTGGCTGCCTCACAAGGTGAAAGGAATGGTCACTCAAGTGAAGGAAGTTTAGGAGAAGTTTTGGTCACTAAATTAGGTCAAATTTTTAGGTCTTAGTGTCCAAACTTTTCCTACTCTTTGTTGAGCAATGCTTGATCCTTGAGCAAGGATTTGAGGCCACTTCCAGCACAGGGAATTTATTGAAAGAAAACTAGACAAGCAATAGAAGCATAATTTGAAAGGCTTATACCAAAAGTTAAGAGTAATATGTATATATGACAAGACTCAAAGAGGTTCAACAAGTAAAACTGGAAAGTAAGACTCCAAATAAAGCTAGCACTCAGTTAGGAATGTTCCTAGATAGGTACTAGAGTAGATGAACAAAACAAAAAAAAAATTGAAAGCAATTGGATAAGTATAGCAAAAGTAGTAGTCAAAACAATAACAAGGAATCAAATGATTTTCTATCAATACACACCTCACGGCTTTTTCAATTTAAAATGTCTTATATATATATTTTTTAATTCTTTCTTTTTCTAGTCTCAAATTAAGACTCCAGAGAAAGTGTTTGCCTTTTGTTTCAAATTTTTCTATGATTCCAAGCTATAGAAACCGAGACTACAAGTTAGCCAAAAATTAGGTCAAAATTCAAGTAGATTTGAGAAACTAGTGCACTAGTCTTTAGGTTTTGGTTTGGATTCCTTTTGAACTCTTTTTTCTTTTGAACTTTAGGTCTTTTCTTTTGTTTTAGGCTCTGTTTTCAGCCTCTAATTTTTTTTTAAAATTGAATCCACAAGAAAGAGTGCACTAGAAGTAGAATTAAGCACTTGAAATTTTGAGTCAAAAATTTTTATAAGATTTTCAATGGAAAGTGATTTGAAAACTTAAGAACACAATGGAAACCTAACTCTAAAGAAACTTGCTAGGACTAATAGCAAATTATGAACACAATAAGGTAAAAGAAAAAGCACATATAGGTAGGCAAAAGAGAAGCAAAATCGAGAGCAATATGTAGACACAAAGTTCAAAATAAAACTAGGTTAAACATGCTATTCAAGGAATTTGCAACATATAAAGACTAAACACAAACTTCTAAGACAAAACATAGATTCAAAACCAAAATCTAAATGCAATGCATGAGGTCCAATCACGGACACATACAAGGAATGGAGAGACTCAAAATAAACTCAAAATAAGCACAAGCAAATAGTTCCTAAAACATTGATTGTGGAAGAAAATCAAGAACAATCAACCATGGATCTATGAACACAAAATATGAATTAAAACATATAGATCCGAAGAGAAACTCAAACAAGACAAGGAGAAATACAAGAACACAAGCACGGACACAAAAACAAGATGAAGAACTTATCTCCTTGAAGACCTTGCTCTTGATACCAAAATTGATAGCAAACTTAGGAGAAGTGATGGATGATCTTCTACACGGATTTGCTTAGGCCGGATCTTCTTCAATGGAGACTTGATTCTTCAACTCAAGAACACTTATAAGCTAAAAACTCACGGATGAACTCAACCTAGAACTAGGAGGGAAGCATCCAAGCTCAAGCATCAATGGAGAGCACACTTCAAAGAGAAGGATTCTAAGGTGAAATCCTAAGGTTTTGAAGATGAACTCTAAGGGACTTTTGAGAGAGGAAACTCGGCCAATGGCTCACAAATTTCTATTAAGATCAAAAGTGAATACAAAATGTGTTAGGAAGGATCATATAGGTCACCGAATTTGGGAAGCCACTTGGCGCCACATGAGAGGTCACATGTTGGCGCCAAGATTTGAATTCAAATTCAAATTTAAATTCAAACCTTGTGTCACATGTGCATAACCGGTCATGTGTATCTAAATGCAAATTAAGCTGAATTTAGTATGTATTTAGGGTTGCATTTCGGTGTCACACTTGTGCAGCCAAGGTGGTGCCAAAAGTGTGACCTAAATGCAACTTAAATCCATCCTAAATTTAACCTAATTTGTCCTAACTCAAATGAACTACTAATCCTCCTTAAACTCTAATCTAATGACCAAAATAAAATGGTCTAGTGAATACAATGAATAGGAAAAATTACAAGAAGAAGAATGAGCCCAATATTGGGTATCAAAAGCCTAAAGCCCAAGAAGCCCAAAATTAAGCCCAAGACACCTAAACCCTAATCTATGGTCAAAATACAAGACCAAAAACAAAGTAAATTCCTATACTAAGAAAATACAATTAAACATGGTGTTCAATCAATCAAAGCCCAAAAGAGAAGCACCCTAGGCCCACCAAGCCCATTGGGCCCACTAAGCTCTGAAGCAGTCAAATCTTCAAGTAACCTCCTGGCCATTGCTCTAGTGGTTGGGCCTTTAGCCCATGCTCTTCTATCACCATTTTCCATTGTGTACTTAAGTTTTCAATTCACTTTCCTTTGAAAATTCTTAAGAAAATTTGTGTTACCTAAAATCTCAAGTGCTTAATCTTAATTCTAGTGCACTAATTTTGTGGATTCAATTTTAAAAAAAAAATTAGAGGCTGAAAACAGAGATAAAACAGAGCCTAAAACAAAATAAAAAGTTCTAAAGTTCAAAAGAAAAGTGTGCAAAAAGAATTCAATACAAAAACCTAAAACTAGTGCACTAGTTTCCTTGTTTTCACTTGAAATTTGACCTAATTTGTAGTCTCGGTTTCTATAGCTTGGAATCATAGAAAAATTTGAAACAAAAGGCAAACACCTTCTCTGAAGTCTTAATTTGAGACTAGAAAAAGAAAGAATTAAAAAAAATATATGTAAAGAAATTTAAATTGAAAAAGCCGTGAGGTGTTCTTGGATAAAATTCATTTGATTCCTTGTTTTTGTTTTGACTACTACTTGTTCTATATTTCTCCAATTGCCTTCAAATTTTTTTTGTTTTGTTCATCTACTCTAGTACCTATCTAGGAACCTTCCTAACTGAGTGCTAGCTTTTATTTGGAGTCTTAATTTTTCAGTTTTATTTGTTGAACCTCTTTGTGTCTTGTCATATACACCTATTACTCTATAATTTAGGTATAAGCTTTTCAAATTGTGCTTTTATTGCTTGTCTAGTTTTCTTTCCTTAAATTCTCTGTGCTGGAAGTGGCCTCAAATCCTTGCTCAAGGATCAAGCATTTCTCAACAAAGAGTAGGAAAAGTTTGGACACTAAGATCACAAAATTTGACCTAATTTAGTGACCAAACTTCTCCTAAACTTCCTTCACTTGAGTGACCATTCCTTTCACCTTGTGAGGCAGCCACCATTAACCTCTTTGTTGTATTTCTTTTGCAGGTCCAGGAGCATCATATTTGAAGGTTAGTGGCGGATTAAACACTTGAATAAGTGTTGGAAATTTGAAACTCAAAAAAAAATCTGTCACTAATTGGTCACAAAAGCCGCCAATATTTTCTTTCTAGTTTAGTTTAATTTTTGTCAATTCTCTTGTATTTTTAAACCAATTTGTAAAGCTTGGAGGGAGTATTAAGAAGCTGGTCAGGTATATCTACATCCTTGATAGCATCTCACGTGTAGTACTAGTGGAAGTGGCTTGGAAATTTCATATGTTTCAAGCTTCCACTTAGGGTTGTCCGACTAGCTACTTGTTCTTGCTTCCTTTAAATTTTTTTATTCATATTTGTGCTTACTTTGTTGCCCTAAAACGTCTAGTATTGTGTAGTTTAATTGCTCACGCTTTAGTTTAATCTCAAAAACAAACAAATTGTGAAAATCATACAAAAATTTTTGTGAAAAGTTTTGGGGAATTGGAAGTACCACAAAGGAGTTTAGTGATTTCCACTTGAAAAGGCTTGGTTATTAAGTGGCTCTTTGTAGCTCACCTCCCTTGATAGTGCAACTTGTACACTTAGACTTCCAAGTGCTATTTTCATTCCTAGAAAATCCCAAAAAACATTTTATAACTTTTTGCATAGCATATAACATTTCATTGCTTAATCATGAGTCACCATTCTCCAAGTAGTAGTGATTTTGATACTCCTAAAAGTTTTAAAAAAATTGTAAAGGAGATTGAAGCACTAAAACTTTGGCAAAATGATGAGATACTTCTAAAACAAAAAGAAAAGCTTGAAAAGGAAGTACAAATCATGGCTTTAGAACAAGAGATTCAAAAGATTAAGCAACGAGAAGAAAAACTTTTAAAAAAATTAAATAAAAATAAAAGTCAAAAAAATTCTTCAAGGAGCTCAACCAAGAGCTCCAATGATTCTCAAAGCCAAGATAATGATGGTAGTATACATATGGATGCTTACTATCAACCCACACCTAGGAGAGTCATTAAAGAACACAAAGTGAGGGAATCAAGGATTGATCTCCCTTACTTTCATGGAAAAGTTAATGTGGACACCTACTTGGATTGGGAGATGAAAGTGGAGCAAATCTTCACTTGTCATCAAGTAGGTGAGGAAAGAAGAGTTCCTCTAGCCACCCTAGCTTTTCAAGGACAAGCCATGTATTGGTGGACATCCTTGGAAAGAGAGAGAAGACTTCACAATGATCCTCCCATCACTTATTGGAATGAGTTGAGGAGTGCTATGAGAAGAAGGCACATACCTTCTTATTATAGTAGGGAGCTTATGGATAAGCTCCAAAGACTCCAACAAAAGAGTATGAGTGTTGAGGAGTATAGACAAAAGATGGAGTTGTATCTCATGAGGGCTGGGATAAGGGAGGAAGAAAGATTGACCATTGCTAGATTTCTAAGTGGTCTTAATTTTGACATAAGAGATAGAGTTGAGTTACTCCCTTATAGGGACCTTGATGATTTGGTCCAACTTTGTATAAGGGTGGAACAACAAAATTTGAGAAAAAGCTCTTTTAAAGGCAAAACTCAATCTAGCTCTTATGTTAAGAAGGATTACAAGAAGGAGGGTCAATATGATGCCTCTAAGAAATTTGGCAAGGGTCTTGAAAATGAAAAAGAGAAAAATAAAAATGTTGTCACTTCTAGTAGTAAGACTAGTGACATCAAATGCTTTAAATGTCTTGGGAGAAGCCACATAGCTTCTCAATGCCCAACAAAAAAAGTCATGATTTTAAGAGGGCAAGATGTTTATAGTAGTGTTGATGAGACTAGTTCTAATACTTCAAGTGATAGTGAATCAAGTGAGGAAGACCATCCAATTGAAAATGCATATCCTTGTGATGGTCAACTTCTAATGATTAGAAGACTTCTAGGAAGCCAACCTCATGAGTCTCATCTTTCACAAAGAGAGAATATTTTTCACACAAGGTGTAAAATTTTGGATAATGCTTGTTCTCTCATTGTGGATAGTGGGTCTTGTTGCAATTGTTGTAGCACAAGGTTGGTAGAGAAGCTTGGATTAACTCCTATTTCCCATCCGAAACCTTATCAACTTCATTGGATTAATGAAGATGGGGATATCAATGTTGAAAAACAAGTGAAAGTCAAGTTTTCTATTGGTAACTATGAAGATCAAGTGGTTTGTGACATAGTTCCAATGGAGGCTTGCCATATTTTGTTGGGAAGGCCTTGGCAATTTGACAAGAAAACCATGCACAATGGCCTTACCAATGAAATTACTTTCACTCATAAAGAAAAAAAGTTTGTACTTCATCATTTGTCTCCTTCACAAGTGATAGAGGATCAAGTACAAATGAAAATGAAAAGAGAAGAAGAAAAAAAAAACTTGGTTAAAAAAAAAAAACAAAGAAGAAAAGAAACATAAAGCTTCAAAGAAGAAGGAAGAGAAATCTCTTTCATTAGAAGGAATTCAACAAGAAACATTAAAACAAACCCTTATTGTTGAAAAACCTTCTTACCTTCTTCTTTGTAGAAGTGTGCTTCAGTGTCATAATTTAAGCATTGAACTTAGTTCTTTACCTCCTCAAGTTTCTCATTTATTAAAAGAATTTGATGATATATTCCCTAGTGAAGGTCCAAAAGGCCTTCCTCCTTTTAGGGGTATAGAACATCAAATTGATTTTGTGTCTGGGGCTAGTCTACCCAATAGACCAGCCTATAGGACAAATCCTCAAGAAACTAAGGAGATAGAGAATCAAGTCCATGAATTATTGAATAAGGGGTGGGTACAAAAGAGTTTGAGTCCTTGTGTTGTGCCTGTATTGTTAGTGCCCAAGAAAGATGGAAAATGGAGAATGTGTTGTGATTGTAGGGCCATTAACAATATCACAATCAAGTACAGGCACCCAATCCCTAGACTTGATGATATGCTTGATGAATTACATGGTGCTTCTATATTTTCTAAAATTGATCTTAAAAGTGGTTATCACCAAATAAGAATTAAAAAGGGTGATGAGTGGAAAACTGCTTTTAAGACCAAATTTGGATTGTATGAGTGGCTAGTTATGCCTTTTGGTTTAACTAATGCACCAAGTACATTCATGAGGCTTATGAATCATGTCTTGAGAGAGTGTATGGGAAAATTTGTTGTTGTTTATTTTGATGACATATTAATCTATAGTAGTTCTCAAGATGATCACTTAGGACATCTTAGAGAAGTTATGATGATCCTTAGGGAAAACCAATTATTTGCAAATCTTGAAAAATGTACTTTTTGTGTGGATCATGTGGTTTTCCTAGGGTTCATTGTAAGCAAAAATGGGGTTCAAGTGGACCCTGAGAAAATCAAAGCCATTCAAGAGTGGCCCAAGCCTAAAAATGTTAGTGAAGTTAGGAGTTTTCATGGACTAGCAAGTTTTTATAGAAGATTTGTGCCTAACTTCTCTAGCATTGCTTCACCCTTGAATGAGCTAGTCAAAAAAGATATTTTATTTGATTGGACTTCAAATCATGACCAAGCATTTCAATTACTTAAAGATCAACTTACTAATGCACCCATTTTAGCTCTACCAAATTTTGAAAAGACTTTTGAGCTAGAATGTGATGCATCAGGAGTTGGCATAGGAGCTGTGTTATTGCAAGGAGGACACCCCATTGCCTATTTTAGTGAAAAACTAAAAGGTGCCTCCCTCAATTACCCAACCTATGACAAGGAGTTGTATGCATTGGTTAGAGCTTTACAAACTTGGGAACACTATCTTGTGTCCAAAGAGTTTGTCATTCATAGTGACCATGAGTCACTTAAATATTTAAGAGGTCAAGGTAAGTTAAATAAGAGGCATGCCAAATGGTTAGAGTTCCTTGAACAATTTCCATATATCATTAAATTCAAGAAAGGAAAATCAAATGTTGTAGCTGATGCTTTATCTAGGAGACATACTTTGCTTGTGTCTCTAGGTACTCAAATTCTTGGATTTGATAATATTAGGGAGTTGTATGAGGAAGATCTTGAGTTTGGTGATAATTATAAAAAATGTCTACAAAAAGCTTTTGATGGTTTCTATATGGTTGAGGGGTACTTGTATAAAGAAGGAAGGTTATGCATACCCCAAGGATCCATTAGGAAATTATTAATTAAAGAGAGTCATGAAGGTGGACTTATGGGGCACTTTGGAGTTGAGAAAACTCTTAGTTTGCTAAAAGAAAAATTTTATTGGCCCCATATGCGAAAAGATGTCCAAAGGCATTGTTTTAGATGTTTAGCTTGTTTACAAGCTAAGTCTAAAGTGATGCCTCATGGTACATACACACCTTTACCTGTTGCTTCTTCTCCTTGGGTAGATATTAGCATAGATTTTGTGCTAGGTTTGCCTAGAACCCAAAGGGGAATGGATTCTATCTTTGTGGTAGTGGACCGATTCAGTAAAATGGCTCATTTTATTCCATGCCACAAAGTAGATGATGCAAGCAACATTGCAAAACTCTTCTTTAGAGATGTGGTTAAACTCCATGGGCTTCCTAGGACTATAGTTTCAGATAGAGATACAAAGTTCCTAAGCCACTTTTGGCGTGTCTTGTGGTCAAGACTAGGAACCAAACTCTTCTTTTCAACTACTTGTCATCCTCAAACAGATGGCCAAACTGAGGTAGTGAATAGATCTCTGTCTACTATGCTTAGGGCAGTCCTAAAGGGAAATCACAAATCTTGGGATGAGTTTTTGCCCCACATTGAATTTGCCTACAATAGGGTAGTTCACAAAACTACCAATATTTCTCCTTTTGAGGCTGTGTATGGGTTTAATCCTTTAACTCCTTTAGAGTTGATACCTCTTCCTAATGTTGAACATTTCATTCATAAGGAAGGGGCTTCAAGGGCTGATTTTGTTAAGAAACTTCATGAAAGGATTAAAACTCATATTCAAAATCAAAATGAGAAATATGCAAAACAAGGAAGTAAAGGCAAGAAATCTATGATCTTCGAGGAAGGTGATTGGGTTTGGCTTCACTTACGAAAAGATCGTTTTCCAAATCAAAGGAAGTTCAAACTCAGTCCTAGAGGAGATGGTCCCTTTCAAGTCTTACAGCGTATCAATGATAACGCTTATAGACTTGATTTACCCTCTGATTATGGAGTCAGCACCACTTTTAATGTTAGTGATCTTAAACCTTTTGTAGGTGCTAGTGATGATGAGGAAAAGTCTTCAGATTCGAGGACGAATCCTTCTCAAGAGGGAGGGAATGATGGAAGAGCATGGGCTAAATGATAGCAAACCTAGGAGAAGTGATGGATGATCTTCTCCACGGATTTGCTTAGGCCGGATCTTCTTCAATGGAGTCTTGATTCTTCACTTATGAACACTTTGCTAGCTACGAACTCAAGATGAATTCAACCTAAACTAGGAAGGAAGCATCCAAGCTCAAGCATCAATGGAGAGCACACTTCAAAGAGGAGGATTCTAAGGTGGAATCCTAAGGTTTTGAAGATGAACTCTAGGATGACTTTGAAAGGGGAAACTCGGCCAAAGGCTCTCAAATTTCATTCAATATTCAAAGTAGTACAAATGGTTAAGGAGGTAGCATATATAACATCCGGAAATGGCTCACACTTGGCGCCAATGTGCTAGCCTAATGTGGCGCCAAGTTTTTGAATTCAAATTTGAATTTGAATTCAAAAACTTAACTCACATGCAAGGTCCGGTCACATGGGTGTTTAGTGTCCATTTAGGTTGAATTTGATTAGCATTTAGGGTTGAATTTGTGTCACACTTGTTCAGCCAAGGTGGCGCAAACAATGTGACTCCAAATTCAACTTAAATGCAAGTCAAATTTAACCTAATGTTGCCTAATCCTCAATTTTAATAATTCCTCCTTAAAACCTAATCTAATGACCTAAATACAATGGTCTAATGAATACAATCAATAGGAAATATTACAAGGAAAATAATGAGCCAAATATTGGGTACCAAAAGCCCAAAGGCCCATGAAGCCCAAAACTAGGCCCAACTAGCCTATAACCTAAAATGCTACTCTATGTGGTCCAAAATACAAGACCAAAATATATGATACCTATACTAACATGATGTATACAAAACATATGAAAATAGATATAACAAAATATGGCCCATGAAAAGTTCAACTTGGGCCTTCCTAGGCCCAATGGCCCGATGGGCCCTGACAGGCCCAAACCTTCATGTCTATCCAACTCCTCTTGGTTCTTTGAGTATGTCACCTCTTGCACTCCAAAGCATGATTCCATCATCCCCTCCCTCTTGAAAAGGATTTGTCCTCAAATCTCGAGGATGAATGGAAGAAGAAAAATTAACACCTACATATAAAACATGCAAGGAATAAGAAGTAACATGATAAGATAAAAGATCATGGATCCTAAGAGGAGTCCTAGTATCTAACCTAACAAAGAAAGATAAAATATTAGACTCTCTAAAAATAGGCTCCTCTTCTAAGCATAACCTAGAAGTAAAACCTAAAAATGTAAGAACACTATGACTAAGACAATGAAAAGACTGATTTTTAAACACTACAATATCTTGCCTAAAGTACCCTAAATGGTATCCTAGGCTTTTCCTAAAATATAAAGATAATACTACTAAAAAACGTCCTAAACAATTTTGGATTTGATTGTTTATTAGATACTCATAGTTATATATTCTATTTTTGTCTTGTAGGGAAGGAAACATATTAAGTTCAAAAAAATAAGAACTTCCCATCAGATCAAGCATAGAATATAGATTATTACAATTTATATCTACTAAACAATGTAAACCAACAATTGGGTGCTTTATGAAATCCAAAGAAATACTTCCTTCCTTGTGCACCTTCAAGGAAGTAGTATAAGGAGTAACACTAGGTATAGTCCACTCCTTCTTCACTATATCTTGAAGTTGAGAAGAATTCTTTACTTGAAATTCATTTTGTTCCTCATTCTCAACTTTAAGATAAGTGGCAGCATTAGGATAAGAGCCAAGACTTTTATGAATAAAGAGAGTTCTTTTCAAATCTTGCTTGGTCATAAAATAACTCTCCTTGGTCACAAAGGTTTTAGTGGAATCCCCTTCTTCCACACTCTTTCCTTCTTTTCTTTCTTTATTTCTTTTTTTTTTTCATTTGCTTTTGATCCTCAAACACTTGGGGTGGTGTTAAAGGATTAAAAACAACTTTCTTATTTTTATGAGTGAAGGTTATTTTGTTAGTAAGGCCATCATGTATAGTTTGTTTATCAAATTGCCATGGCCTACCAAGCAAAATATGACAAGCTTCCATAGGGATCACATCACATAAAACTTTGTCTTTATAATCTCCTATAGAAAACTTGACCTTTACTTGTTGATTCACCTCCAATTCCTCACCTTCATTGAGCCAATGAAGTTTATAAGGGTGAGGGTGAGGAATGGTGGTAAGGGCTAACTTGTTAACTAACCTTGTACTACAACAATTAGAACATGATCCACTATCAACAATGAGAGAACAAGTTCTTTTAGAAACCAAACATCTTGTATGAAAGATGTTCTCTCTTTGAGATAGTGAAGTGGGACAAGGTTGGCTTCCAAGAAGCCTTTTGATCATAAGAAGATCACCATCCACAGGATATAACTTTTCAATTTTAGGATCTTCCTCACTAGTCTCACTACCACTTGAAGTGGTAGAACTAGATTCATCAAGACTACTATAAATGTCTTGTCCTCTTAAAATCATGACCTTTTTAGTTGGACATTGAGAAGCTATATGGCCTCTCCCAAGACATTTAAAGCATTTGATGTCACTAGTTTTACTACTAAAAGTGACAACATTTTTATTATTTTCTTTTTCTTTTTCATGACCCTTACTAGAGCTTTTAGAAGAGTCATATTGACCCTCCCTCTTGTAGTCATTCTTGATATAAGAGTTAGCTTGAGTTTTTCCTTTTAAAGAATTTTTCCTTAAATTTTGTTGTTCCACCCTTATACAAAGTTGGACCAAATCATCAAGGTCCCTATAAGGGAGTAACTCAACTCTATCTCTTATGTCAAAATTAAGACCACTTAGAAATCTAGCAATGGTCAATCTTTCTTCTTCCCTTATCCCAGCCCTCATGAGATATAACTCCATCTTTTGCCTATACTCCTCAACACTCATACCCTTTTGTTGGAGTCTTTGGAGCTTATCCATAAGCTCCCTACTATAATAGGAAGGTATATGCCTTCTTCTCATAGCACTCCTTAACTCATTCCAATAAGTGATGGGAGGATCATTATGAAGTCTTCTCTCTCTTTCCAAGGATGTCCACCAATACATGGCTTGTCCTTGAAAAGCTAGGGTGGCTAAAGGAACTTTTCTTTCCTCACCTACTTTATGACAAGTGAAAATTTGTTCCACTTTCATCTCCCAATCTAAATAGGTGTCCACATTATCTTTTCCATGAAAGTAAGGGAGATCAACCCTTGATTCCCTCACTTTGTGTTCTTTAATGACTCTCCTAGGTGTTGGTTGATAGTAAGCATCCATATGCATACTACCATCATTAGCTTGGCTTTGAGAATCATTGGAGCTCTTGGTTGAGCTCCTAGAAGAACCTTTTGGACTTTTATTTTTATTTAAACTTTTTAAAAGTTTTTCTTCTCTTTGCTTAATCTTTTGGATTTCTTGTTCCAAAGCCATGATTTGTACTTCTTTTTCAAGTTTCTCTTTTTGTTTTTGAAGCATCTCATCATTTTTCCAAAGTTTTAGTGCTTCAACCTCCTTGACAATTCTTTCAAAACTTTTAGGAGTATCAAAGTCACTACTACCTTGAGAATGATGACTCATGGTTAAGCAAAAGAATTTGTATGCTATGCAAAAAGTTATAAAATATTTTTGGTATTTTCTAGGAATGAAAATAGCACTTGCAAGTCTAAGTGTACAAGTTGCACTATCAAGGGAGGTGAGCTACAAAGAGCCACTTAATAACCAAGCCTTTTCAAGTGGAAATCACTAAACTCCTTTGTGGTATTTCCAATTCCTCAAAACTTTTCACAAAAATTTTTGTATGCTTTTTCACAATTGGTTTGTTTTTAACACTTAACTAAACGTGAACAAATAAAACTACACAATTCTAGACGTTTATAGGCAACAAAGTAAAGCAATTAAGTACAAGAAAACTTGAAAGAAGCAAGTTAAGCAACTAGTCGGATATCCTAAGTGGAAGCTTGAAACATATGAAATTTCCAAGCCACTTCCACTAGTACTACACGTGAGAGTCTATCAAGGATGTAGATATACCTGACCAGCTTCTTAATACTCCCTCCAAGCTTTACAAATTGGTTTAAAAATACAAGAGAATTGACAAAAATTAAACTAGCCTAAAAAGCAATAAAGTGGCGGCTTTGGTGACCAATTAGTGGCGGTTTTGTGTTCAACTTTTCTAACACTTAACCAAGTGTTTAATCCACCACTAATCCTTCAATATGCTGCTCCTGGACCTGCAAAAGAAACACAACAAAGAGGTTAAGGTGGCTGCCTCACAAGGTGAAGGAATTGGTCACTCAAGTGAAGGAGATTTAGGATGATTTTGGTCACTAAATTAGGTCAAATTTGGTGATTATAGTGTCCAAAATTTTTCCTACTCTTTGTTGAGCAATGCTTGATCCTTGAGCAAGGATTTAAGGCCACTTCCAGCACAGGAAATTATTGAAAGAAAACTAGACAAGCAACAAAGCACAATTTGGAAAGCTTATACCAAAATTAAGAGTAATATGTGTATATGACAAGACTCAAAGAAGTTCAACAAGTAAAACTGAAAATTAAGACTCCAAATAAAAGCTAGCACTCAGAGAGAAGAGTTCCTAGATAGGTACTAGAATAGATGAACAAAACAAAAAAAAATTTGAAGACAATTGGACAAGTATAGCAAAAGTAGTAGCCAAAATAATAACAAGGAATCAAGTAGGTTTTTCAACTTGTATACCTCTCGGCTTTTTCCTTTTAATTTTCTTTCTCTATTTTTTTTTTAATTATTTCTTTTTCCAGTATCAAATTAAGAGTCCAGAGAGTATATTTGCCTTTTGTTTCAAAATTTTTAGAGATTCCAAGCTATAGAAACCGAGAATACAAATCAGCCAAAAATTAGGTCAAATTTCAAGTGAGAATGATAAACTAGTGCACTAGTTTTAGGTTTTGGTTTGGATTCTTTTTGAACTATTTTTCTTTTGAACTTTAGGTCTTTTCTTTTGTTTAGGCTCTGTTTTATCTCTGTTTTTCAGCCTCTAAATTTTTTTTTTTTTATTAAATTTGAATCCACAAGAAAGTGCACTAGAAATAGGATTACACTTGAAAATTTTTTTTAGAAGATTTTTAATGGAAGGTGATTTGAAAACTTAAGAACACAAAGGAAACCTAACTCTAAGGAAACTTACTAGAACTAATAGCAAGTTATGAACACAAAAAGGCAAAAGAAAAAGCACATATAGGAGGCAAGAACAATAGGTAAACCGAAAGCAATATATGGACACAAAATTCAAAATAAAACTAGGTTAAACATGCTATTCAAGGAATTTGCAACAAGTAAGGACTAAACACAAACTTCTAAGACAAAAAAAAGATTTAAAAACAAAATCTAAATGCAATGCATGAGGTCCAATCACGGACACATACAAGGAATGGAGAGACTCAAAATAAACTCAAAATTAGCACAAAGCAAATAGTTCCTACAAGTTGATTATGGAAGAAAATTCAAGACAATCAACAATGGATCTATGAACTCAATAACATCACAATATAGATCCGAATTGAAACTCAATTAAGACAAACATAAGAACACAAAGAACACAAAATATTCGGACCAAAACAAGATGAAGAACTTATCTCCTTGAAGACCTTGCTCTGATACCAAAAATGATAGCAAACCTAGGAGAAGTGATGGATGATCTTCTCCACGGATTTGCTTAGGCCGGATCTTCTTCAATGGAGTCTTGATTCTTCACTTATGAACACTTTGCTAGCTACGAACTCAAGATGAATTCAACCTAAACTAGGAAGGAAGCATCCAAGCTCAAGCATCAATGGAGAGCACACTTCAAAGAGGAGGATTCTAAGGTGGAATCCTAAGGTTTTGAAGATGAACTCTAGGATGACTTTGAAAGGGGAAACTCGGCCAAAGGCTCTCAAATTTCATTCAATATTCAAAGTAGTACAAATGGTTAAGGAGGTAGCATATATAACATCCGGAAATGGCTCACACTTGGCGCCAATGTGCTAGCCTAATGTGGCGCCAAGTTTTTGAATTCAAATTTGAATTTGAATTCAAAAACTTAACTCACATGCAAGGTCCGGTCACATGGGTGTTTAGTGTCCATTTAGGTTGAATTTGATTAGCATTTAGGGTTGAATTTGTGTCACACTTGTTCAGCCAAGGTGGCGCAAACAATGTGACTCCAAATTCAACTTAAATGCAAGTCAAATTTAACCTAATGTTGCCTAATCCTCAATTTTAATAATTCCTCCTTAAAACCTAATCTAATGACCTAAATACAATGGTCTAATGAATACAATCAATAGGAAATATTACAAGGAAAATAATGAGCCCAATATTGGGTACCAAAAGCCCAAAGGCCCATGAAGCCCAAAACTAGGCCCAACTAGCCTATAACCTAAAATGCTACTCTATGTGGTCCAAAATACAAGACCAAAATATATGATACCTATACTAACATGATGTATACAAAACATATGAAAATAGATATAACAAAATATGGCCCATGAAAAGTTCAACTTGGGCCTTCCTAGGCCCAATGGCCCGATGGGCCCTGACAGGCCCAAACCTTCATGTCTATCCAACTCCTCTTGGTTCTTTGAGTATGTCACCTCTTGCACTCCAAAGCATGATTCCATCACTAAAGGCCCAACCACTAGAGCTATGGCCAGGAGATTACAGGAAGACTTGTTTGCTTCAGAGCTTAGTGGGCCCAACAGGCTTGGTGGGCCTAGGGTGCTTCTCACATGGACATTACTTGAATAAACACCATGTTTAATTGTATTTTCTTAGTATAGGAATTCACTTTGATGTTGGTCTTGTATTTTGACCATAGATTAGAGTTTAAGTGTCTTGGGCTTAATTTTGGGCTTCTTGGGCTTTGGGCTTTTGATACCCAATATTGGGCTCATTCTTCCCCTTGTAATTTTTCCTATTCATTGTATTCATTAGACCATTGTATTTTGGTCATTAGTTTAGGGTTAAAGGAGGATTAGTAGTTCATTTGAATTAGGACAAAATTAGGTTAAATTTAGGATGTATTTAAGTTGCATTTAGGTCACACTTTTGGCACCACCTTGGCTGCACAAGTGTGACACCGAAATGCAACCCTAAATACATACTAAATTCAATCTAATGTGCATTTAGCTCCACATGACCGGTTATGCACATGTGACACAAGGTTTGAATTCAAATTTGAATTTGAATTCAAATCTTGGCGCCAACATGTGACCTATCATGTGGCGCCAAGTGTCTCCTCCTATTTTCGGTGCCTTATATGTTCCCTCCTAACCCATTTTGTATTCACTTTGAACCTTATATGAAATTTGAGAGTCTAAGTGCCGAGTTTCCTTTCAAAGTCACCTTGAGAATTCACCTCAAAAAACCCTAGGAAGTTCATCTTCTTCCTTCTCTTTGAAGTGAGTCTTCCATTGATCATTGAGCTTGGATGCTTCCATCCAAGGCTTGAGCCTTCATTCAACCGTATTCCTTCTACATTCAAGTTCCATTCCATTCGGTTTGTGTCTCCATTGAAGAGGATCCGAGCTAGGTGAAGAATAGGAGAAGAACTTCATTCACTTTTCCTACCTTCTCTATCAATAACCAACTTCGACAATGCCATAGACTTGTTGAGAGAGGCGGTTGTAGCCATATCAAAACACTTAAACACTGGACTTAATTTAGAAACAACCAAAGTGACAACATAATCAAAGAGTGAGTCATGCATGGGTGCACAACACAAGGTCCTTTAAATATTGGGCTCGAGAAAAGGAGATTCACGAGTCTTTCCTTCTAATAGACAAGTTTCAAGGAAAAGGTTATTAGGTTGATATATACATTGTTTTTTGGGTTTCTCTTGAAAAAAGCTAGACTTTTTGAGTTGTTTTTTCGGTAAAGATTTAATTAGCTTCTTTTCTCCATAATTTTATAAAGTTTACTTTTTATTCCTTATAATTAAAAGTGTTCTAATTTAGTTTATATATATATATATATATATATATATTTATTATTGTACATTGGAAGATTCACACACATATACACACATACGTGTCCACATCTATAAGATATTGTTCACTTTGGATTTACACCTTCATAATTTTATGCCACGTAGATGTCTTCACATTAGTATGATACTACCCACTTTGAGCTTACATCCTTATAGTTTTGCTTTCGATCATCTTCTAAAAGGTCTCTTACCAATGAAAACATTCATGTATTTATAAACTCATATATACCTTCTTGTTTTAACAATGTGGTACTTTGATTGTATTCCAACAATCCTTTTCTCAAACAAAAGACCATGGTTTAATCACCCACTGTAGAGAAAACCAATTTTTCAATCCACGAGTAATCTAATGGTTGTCTATAGAGCTTAGTCATACTCCAAGTACTTACACCACCACTCCATCGTTAGCTCACAATAGTAGAATACATGCCTAATAACCCTCCATGTTACCATGAAGACTCTCTATATATGGATTGAGTGTAGAAAGACTTTCAATACAAGGGATCCCACTCTCACACCTAGATCCATTGTCTCTCATTTCCAAATGGTCGTTTGAGCCGATCACCTAGTCGAACCATCAACATCCATCGCCTCCCATTGCCTAATGGTTGTTTGAGTCGATCACTTGTTGGTCAAACCATCAACTTTGATACCACTTATTGTGCACTAGGAGGTTCACACACATGTCTTTATATTGGTAAAATATTGTCTACTTTAGATTTACACTCTTATAGTTTTATTTTTTGTCATCTTCCAAAAGGTATCTTACCAATGGAGATTTTCATATGTTTATAAATCTATGTTCATCCTTTCGTTTTAACTATGTGGGACTAAAATAAAAGGTAAAGTTTGTTCTTTTTTAGTTCTTGTCATCTATTTCTATAGAGACTAAAAGGTAAAGTTTGTATATCTATAATAATTAAAAGAAATAAAAATAATATGTATAAAAACTAAAATAAATTATTTTTATTTATAAAAGCTAAAAGATAAAGATCATGAAACTATTGAAATCAGAAGAATAAATATTAAACATTAAAAAAAACCATCGATGTAAGTGTCACATAGTATTTTATAGTTTTCAATTGATTTTTGTATAGGTTTATGATGCCTCGAGGGCCACAATTTCGGTTTAGACTGAGTGGTACAATTAATTAAGTCCATTCACTCCTACTAGTTAGGACTTGGGATCAAATTTGGTTTCCTTTGTATTTTATATCTTTTCATGTGAACTTGTGTTGAGGATTAGATAGATGGTCTGTAACTTCATTGAAAATCCTCACTAGTTGGTGATTTGATTTGACTTTACATGAGGTCATGCCCTGCCTTTATCTACACTTCTCTTTACGATAAAAAAAAAAAAGGTTTCAACATGATTAAGTTGTCTCAAATTGGTAGCTAAATACTAAATTTATGAAGCTTTAGAAAATCTACAGTTTGTTTATAACACCTCGTTTTTCATAAAATATTATATAAGGATTTTATTAATATTTTAGGTATTTTTATTTATTAAGGGGAGTTGATTAATAATTATTTTATTTAATATTAGCTATATTTTTGTGTTAATTAAATATGTTGGTTTTATAATTATTTTTATATGAATATATTATGAGGTTTTTACAATTAAAGGTTATATTATTTAATTAATTATTAATTGAGGAAAGGGATATTTGGATAACTATGGTTAACATGTGTTAACTAAAGGGTTAAGGAGAGGTTAAGTTTTAAAAAGAAAGAAAGAATTGATCAGATTTGTTTTTTACATTTTGCGCTTCCTTTCACATACGAGTTTACGCTTCAGAGCTCGAAGAACCTAAAAGAGGAGGAAACTACCTCGGAGTCGATCATCCATCTTCTTCTACTCATCGAGGTAAGGGGGAAATGAGAAACCTCGCTCTGGGTTTGAGAATGTATATTGGGTAGTGGGATTGCCCCCAATCCTATGTTTGTTGTATGCTAATGTATGAGGGGTTTTCTCTAATTGTGTCTGTTTCACTTACTGTTCTTCTTCTTCTTGTATGTAATTAATTGTATGAACTGCTTGAATGAATGATTAATTTTAGTTTTAGAATTGTAATTTTATGATTTGAGATCTCCATGAGTTCCTATGGGAAACCCTAAGGGAATGCATTGGTAGTTGTAAGAGATGATGGTTGAAAGATGTGACTGTATAATTAGATTGTATTGTTTTTAATGCTTATTGCATGATGTAGAGAATTCTTTTACCGATTGTATGAATAGATTGAAGATTGGATGTAAAAATGAAAATCGCAAACTACAGAGTTTCTGATCGCAGAAACCACATTAAGCGTCAAGGTGACAGAAAACTGATAATGTTGTCTGTGATCCTTAAGCTAAGTGTGAGCCTGAGGCTTAGCATGGCCCACACTGGGTGTGAGATTCCACACTTAGTGTGGCTCAACCAAAGAGTTAAAATTACTCTCTAGAAGCCTTGCGCTGAGCCCCAATCTGGGGCTGAGCGTCAATTGCTCTGTTATGCTTCTTTCCTTCTTTGTCTGATGAATTCTATTGGTTCAATTTGAATCTTGTGTTACTTCTCTCTTGTGATCTATGATATGAAATGATGTGAATTTCTTGAGTTACTTAATGATATCCTTAGTGAATGTAATTGATGATTATATGATGTGAGATAAATTGATGGGGTGGAACGATATGATAATGTTATATGATAATAAGACATTATAATGTGGTATGAGAATGCATAGAGTCTTGATTTACATGCATCATTTGCATAAATGTTTTTTAGGGTACGGTTTGGAATACACCACCAGGGAAAGTCCCCTTGTGTAAAAGCTTGGGGATTAGTCCTTGGGGATAGCTTGGTTTGTAAGTCTTAGTCTCACCCATTGAGTGCATAGGATGTATCTTGCGCAGTTTAGTTATCCCGACTAGACCTTGGTAGCATGTCCGTCTAGTGAGAGTGCGGAGAGGGTGTGACCCAGCATGTACTCCTAGACTACTCTATTTGTGTTGATAGAGGCAATTCATTATGTGATGTGTTACTGGCACCACATGGATGATAATATGTAGTGTATGTCCATTACATGTACATTTTAATATTATATGTTAATTGATTTTATGTCATGGATGAGTGGGGTGTGACACTATTGTTAATTTGTCTATGTTATATACATATATCTATCTTGTTTGTGTTTAGCTATTTGGTGTACATTCCTACACCGTGAGGCAGAGTGAGATGTTTCTCACTCCCTTTCTTTTGTATTGTTTTCCCTTCGTTATCATGCAGGTGATCATCAACATGAGGCTGAGGATGTTGGTGAAGAAGCTTAGGCTTCAATGTTGGGCTTTGCTTTGATAAGACATGTGACATTGGGGCATAGATAGGATTAGATTATGATTTTGTTTCTATTAACTTATTTTGAAAACCTTAGTTTTATTTCTTTTGTAATTTCCACTGATTACGTTATTTTGTTCAAGTTACAAATGTGGTGCTCTCTATTTGGACATGTTTGGCATTTGATTATGAAGGAATTATCTCATTCTAATTTTATTATTTATGTGTTATTGTATGCGGGGTAGAGGGTGTCACATTGTTGGTTTTGATTGAAGTTGTGAGATTGCTACTAGGTCTACCAAAGCTAGTCAAATACTTTTTGACTTAAGGTCCTATGTTCTCTTAAATGTTGATCGATGTTTTGTAATAAAAGTATATTTTTACAATGTTTTATTAAACTTGGGGTTGTAGACCCCTAAAATTGTCCGGGTCGGAAATAAGACTCGAAGACTCTCAAAGACCGAAGGAAAGTCAGCTGGAAGGACTCCTGGAAGACCCTGGAAGACCCTAGGATGATTATTCGTAGGTTTAGAAGTCTTAGAATAGCTTAAAATAAGGATGTGGGAGGATTGAAGCTCAATACGGCCTCCTAGAAGTTCAGTACGGCCGTATTGAACAATTTGAACTACAATACGGCCGTATTGAAACCAATACGGCCATACTGAACTTTTTGAACTTCAGTACGGCCGTACTGAAACCAATACGGCCGTACTGAAGTTTTTGAACTTCAGTACGGCCGTACTGAATTCAATACAGCCGTACTGTAGTTCAAAACTTCAGTACGGGCCGTATTGATGTCAGAGGCCGTACTGCGCCTCACTCCTATATATAGGACGTCATTTGGACGTCATTCCACACATTTGGACACTTTTTCCATACTTTTGGACCCTCTTGCTGAGTATTCTGGGGTTTTTGAGCAGTGTTCTGCCCTAGAAGTCTCTCCGAGAGCCGATCCGACAAAATTCTTGAATTCTGAGCATTTAGCTTGAGGATTCGAACTAGTCGAAGGGAAATCTTTTTGATTTCCATAGTAAAAATTAATCTTTAGGGAAGGAGCGAGCAAGCGTGTAGTGGGAAGGAGCGCCAAAAAGTCTCCTAACGTCTGTTTGAATATATAAAAGCACGCTTCAAAGGTTTCTTTTTCAAATCCTTCCTTTTATTGCTTTCTGATTGTTGCATTGCATTTTTCATCATGTAAATATTCCGCTTATAATCGTTTCTAATAAATAGGGGTAATTTAGTAATTTTACACTGTTATTTATGAAATAATCCGTCATAGGGAACCCGAAAGGGGCGTTGTGGGGTGCTAACACCTTCCCCGCACGTAACCGACTCCCTTACCCAACTCTGGTTGTAATGGCCAAGGTTGATTTGCGAAAATCAATTGCCTTATCCCTTTTTCCAATGTTTTGAGTAAAACATTGGTGGCGACTCCAAGAACCCTTCTTTTTGTGAAAACCACTAATCCATGGAGGGTCCCGCTTGGGATTAACATGGATTGGTGAATCATTTAATAAAATTGTTAGTTCGATGAGGTCTCAGTTTGAGAATAAGTCGTTCTAACAATCCATCATTTTTCAAAATTTAAAAAGAGTCCAACCATCGTCGCGAATGCCAACGTCCGTTTCGACGGGTGGCGACAGATGGCGACTCCACTGGGGAAGCCTCGAGAGTCAGTCCCATTTAGTGATGGATTATTTCTAAAATGATAGTTTAAAATTACTTCATTACCCCTCACTTGTACGATAATATGTTTTACCTATGTGGCTTTTAATAACTGTTGTATGTTTAAATTTCGCACTTGTTTGAAATATAAACTGCACACAAACCTTTGCACACAACAGTTCCCTCTATACCCGGGGGCATGAGTGGAAAGCCATAGGGAGTGGATGTTAGTACGGCCGGTTGTCGAATGGGTCTATAGGTGCCCGTAGACCGTTGTCGGAAAGCATCACTCAAGGTGAAAACCATGAACTCAAGTCCGACAGTGCGTTGGAACTTTCCATCGACTTACGACGAGAGGAATTGGGTCCCTATAATGGGGGCACCTTGGGGGCCTCAGACTAGTGAGAACAGTTAGAACCTCCTTGAATATGCACTTTTCTGCAGGATACCCCTACCTCGTGATTCGCTCGTGACTGTTCGTGGATGAGTGAATTGTTTGTGCATTGTTTATGTGACATTGTTTGAGCATACATTGCATTCTTTAAACATACAACATTCTTTTTTTTAGAATAAAATAAATAGAAATAAGAATCTTCCATTACATGGTGTTAACATCTACCTTCATCACATTCATATAGGTAGTTTCCATTTTCACCCAAAAAAAATATATACAAAAAAAAAAACAAAATACCCAAAAAAAGAAAAAAGTTATTCATCCAAACCAAGCAATTATCATGCATCATCTTAGGGACATCCTGAAAACATGATAATGCTTAGTTGAATAAACACTATGCATGCATATTCAACGCCATCATCTCATATCATGCATTCTTATCAAAGATCATGGAGGGATCCAGGTTTGCATTTCATACATCCCTCCTAGTAATTAATTAATAAACATAAATAAAAAGAAAGGATTAAATCGATGCGTATGTTCAGAATGGATCGCACGCCATTTGTTATTAAGTGTAAGCCAACAACCGCGCCAAGCGAACGCACATCAACTCCGTTGTTGGTAATCAAGACGAATAAAGGGGAAGGTCCGACACCGTTAAGGATCACTGCTCCAAGACCTTTTCCCTACGAATCGAATAAGGCTGTGCCATGGATATACGACATCCATTCTTCTGCCGACAGCAATATCTCTAACATCGCTGGACTTGGGGGCATGACTAGGAGTGGCAGGATCTACACTCCCGAAGATCTTCATGATAAAGCTCCCAAGAATAAAGGAAAAGAAAAAGAAAAAGAAAAAACCGAGGAAAATAAAGAATCCGAGGAGGAGACTGACGAGCTGTTAAAATATATCCGACAGAGCGAGTACTCCATCATGGATCAACTTCATAAGACGCCAGCAAAGATTACTCTGTTGTCGTTGATCCTATGCTCCGAACCGCATCGACAAGCTCTGTTGAAAGTCTTGAACGAAGCATACGTGTCGCACACTATCTCCCAAGACAAATTTGAGGGGATTGTTAGTCACATCACAGCTAGTGATCACCTCTTTTTCACCGATGAAGAGATCCCCGCTGAGGGACCGAATCACAACAAGCCCTTGCACATCTCTGTAAAGTGCAAGGAGTATCACATCGCTAAAGTCTTGGTGGATAACGGATCTTCCTTGAATGTGATGCCAAAAAGAACGTTCGATCAAATGGAAATCAAGGGAGTCCAAATTCGCCCGAGCAATATGATCGTCCGAGCTTTCGACGGTTCTAAAAGAGAAGTGGTGGGAGAAGTCAATCTCCCAATCCAAATTGGACCCACCATCTTCAACGTCGAATTTCAAGTGATGGATATTACTCCCGCATACAGCTGTCTCCTCGGCCGACCTTGGATTCATGATGAGAAAGCTGTTCCCTCTACGCTCCACCAGAAAGTCAAATTCATAGTGGGTGACAAGCTGGTGACTGTACAAGCTGAAGATGACATACTCATCAGCAAGCCATCTGCCATACCTTATGTGGATGCAGCAGAGGAAGCTCTAGAAACCGCCTTCCAAGCATTGGAGATTGCCAATGTTGAAACGTTTCCCCGAGAAATGAAGAAGGTAGCCTACATGCTCACCAAGAACGGATACTTGCCTGGACAAGGACTTGGCAAGGATTCTCAAGGAATTCCCGAGCTACCCATTATTAAGGATAATCCGGGGAAACAAGGGTTAGGATACAACCCTAATAAAGATCAAAGGACGAAGAGGAATCAAGATCCTTCTCGACGTTCTTTAAGCCAGATCTTTAGGAAGGCCAGTTCACAAGCGTCAAGGCCGGTCGTCGTCATCAAGTGCTCTTCTCCTTCCGATAGGGATGTATAGACCTGATGACTATTAGAGATTACTCCTCGGGGACAGCCCGACCCCCGAGCCTCGATAGGGCACATGTTTCCATTATGATTATAATAAAATCATTCTTTATTCTTTCTTATTGCTTCTTTTCTTGCTTGCAATAAAATTCTAGACCACATTATTTTAACCCTGTTTGAATAAGCATGAATGAGGTTAAAATTGTCTTAATAACAATAAACCCGCATCACTTTTATGTGGAAGTGTGCGTGACAACTTGGAGCACCTTTCCTTGGCTCGAGAAGTGCCATCATGGATAAAAAAAGAAATCCTTTAAAAACAAAAATCATAAAAACAAAAAAAGCTCGGCAGGAAACCCAAAAAGGGGGCTGCGCAAAAATAAGAGCAAAGAACCCGCTAGGAATCCCACAAAAGGGTGACCTAGGCAAAAATTAGGGTTGCAAAAATAAACAAAAACAAAGGTCCGCTAAGACGCCACAAAGGGGTGTTTTAGGCAAAAATAAGGACAATCAAAAAAGCAAAAGAAACCCATGATGGTACCATGAACCGAATTCAAAAAGAAAGGTTCAAGGAAAGCTATCTAAGTTGTCAAATCACAACGTCAAATAACAAGACTTTCTTAACTTCATAAGTGTTTAATCAAACAAGCCTAAACACATGAGCCTACCTTGGCCAGCCATTCTTACAAAAACCATTTTCAAAATAATAATAATCCCCTCTAAAACACAAACTTTTGAACAAAAAGAATATCTTTCCTTTCTTTTCTCTTGTCCCAAACGATTTTAGAATAATCTAGTGGAAACATGGAGATATAGTGGTCAATAGGAGGGTTGATACATCTTCTAAAGGAAGGGAAGGATCACTGGGTTGATGACACCAATCCCGATATAACACGCATCATTCCTCGGTTACAGAAATCGGCAGCGCACAGCCCGTCTAGAGGAATGGCAAAATCCAAGCAAAGAAACGCATCGGTTAATTCTTTTGAAAAATAAATCAAATAGAATTAGGTGCATCATACCGCATACATGCATACAGATGATAGGTGTAATGGAAGATCACTTATTCTCTGTTTATTGAAAAAACCAAAAATCAAAAAAAAAAAATCAAACTTCAGAAAAAACAATGCGCCCATACCATGTTCAGTACGCCCGTACTAAAATTAGGGTTATGAACAAATTTTTAACTCAATACAGGCGTACTGAAATGGATACAGCCGTATTGGCCTTTAGTTGCACATTTAAAGACCTTATCATGAGGCAATCGCATAAAATAGAAAAATAGAAAAAAATTGCTTGTGTATGACAGCAGTCAACAGAAAAAGCCAAAAAACGACAAAAAAGGCAAAAATTCAGAAAATCAACCGCATCATACAGAATAACTGAGCCTGGAGAGGCTTGCCGAAATAATACTCCCTCATCATACAGAATAACTGAGCCTGGAGAGGCTTGCCGAAATAATACTCCCCCATCATACAGAATAACTGAGCCTGGAGAGGCTTGCCAAAATAATACTCCCTCATCATACAGAATAACTGAGCCTGGAGAGGCTTGCCGAAATAATACTCCCTCATCATACAGAATAACTGAGCCTGGAGAGGCTTGCCGAAATAATACTCCCCAACCGTACAGAATAACTGAGCCTGGAGAGGCTTGCCGAAATAATACTCCCCAGAGACATCTCAGCTTGCACTCTTGGGCCGAACTCCCAGTGAAAGCTATCAGCGCAAGATCAGCAAGATTCCCCAATGGAAGCATGATCATCCGAACAGAATATCCGAGTCAAAGGACTTTGACTTCCTCAGTGGAAGATAGCTTTCCAACTCGAGCGACGAGTGAAGCTAAGCCTGAAGAGGCTTTCTAAATAATACTCTGGGATACATAAGATCTTCAATCCCCATTCGCCTACTCAGAGGCACTCCTTCAAAAAAAAAAAAAAAATCAAAAACATCAACAACCATTCCCTAACCGGAATCCAGCACTCAGCCGAACACCAAACATCAAGATAATTCGCCTACTCAGAGGCACTCCTTCAAAAAAAAGAAGAAAATCCGAAAAGATCAATAACCATTCCCCAAGCGGAATCCGGCACTCAGCCGAACACCAAACATCAAGATAATTCGCCTACTCAGAGGCACTCCTCCAAAAAAAAAAGGGAAATCCAAAAAGATCAATAATCATTCCCCAAGCGGAATTCGGCATTCAGCCAATCATTGAACGTCAAGATGATCCGCCTAACAGAAGAGGCTAATCAAAATTAACGACAGAATCCCCCAGCGGATAACAGCCTACGCAGAGGCAACAAAACCAAGAAAATCAAAAAGAGTCACCCGAATAAGGATAACCGGGATACTCCACCAACGTCGAAAGAACGTCAGCCAATCATAAGGCACCGCTCACTTCGGAAAGAGCATTTTTCTGTCTACATCCCCAAGGAATCAGAAATTCCCCAGTGGATACCAACTACGCAATGGAAAGTTGGGACACAAGAACCTATGAGTAACTGCACATCCCCTAGACGGATCCCTGCATTATCCAGCCCTCAGCGGCATCAAAATCAAAAAAAAAAAAAAAAACAACCGTCGAAGCAGCATCGTGGACTATGGAGACAAAATCATCACAAATCCCTGGAGAGGGCAAACTCACACTGCCAACGTCGTCAAAAACACGGAGGCAGACCCTGGGGAGGGCAAACCGCAGACCCTGGAGAGGGCAAACTCACACTGCCAACGTCGTCAGAAACACGGAGGCAGACCCTGGGGAGGGCAAACCGCAGACCTTGGAGAGGGCAAACTCACGCTACCAAAGTGACCAGAAGCACGGAGGTACGCAACCCTGGGGAGGGCAAACCGCAGACCCTGGAGAGGGCAAACTCAAGCTGCCAAAGTGATCAGAAACACTAAGGTATGCAACGAGCCTGGAGAGGCGACGACTAATACTCAGCTACCCCGTCATCAGAAACAACGGAGGTATGCAACTGCCAATGTCGTCAGAAACACAGAGGCAGAGCCTGGAGAGGCGGTACTCAGCTACCCCATCGTCAAAAACAAGGAGGTATGCAGCTGCCAACATCGTCAGAAACATGGAGGCATGCAGACCCTGGAGAGGGCAAACTCACGCTACCAAGGTTGTCAGAAACACCGAGGTACGCGACGAGCCTGGAGAGGTGACGACTAATACTCAGCTACCCCGTCGTCAGAAACAACGGAGGTATGCAACTGCCAATGTCGTCAGAAACACAGAGGCAGAGCCTGGAGAGGCGGTACTCAGCCACCAACGTTGTCAGAAACACGGAGGTGTGCAACTGCTAACGTCGTCAGAAACACGGAGGCAGAGCCTGGAGAGGCGGTACTCAGCTACCGAGGTTGTCAGAAACACCGAGGTATGCACGAGCCTGGAGAGGCGACGACTAATACTCAACCTGGAGAGGCTACTCAACAATTTTCCACTGGAAGACACTACAAGTCGGAAGGATGGCTTATTCCCCGGACAATTGGGTCAACTCCTTTACTTGTCAACCGGTACACCAAAAAGCCGTTTGACTAAGTAAAGGGGGGGCAGCTGTAGACCCCTAAAATTGTCCGGGTCGGAAATAAGACTCGAAGATTCTCAAAGACCGAAGGAAAGTCAGCTGGAAGGACTCCTGGAAGACCCTGGAAGACCCTAGGATGATTATTCGTAGGTTTAGAAGTCTTAGAATAGCTTAAAATAAGGATGTGGGAGGATTGAAGCTCAATACGGCCTCCTAGAAGTTCAGTACGGCCGTACTGAACAATTTGAACTACAATACGGCCGTACTGAAACCAATACGGCCATACTGAAGTTTTTGAACTTCAGTACGGCCGTACTGAAACCAATACGGCCGTACTGAAGTTTTTGAACTTCAGTACGGCCGTACTGAATTCAATACAGCCGTACTGTAGTTCAAAACTTCAGTACGGGCCGTATTGATGTCAGAGGCCGTACTGCGCCTCACTCCTATATATAGGACGTCATTTGGACGTCATTCCACACATTTGGACACTTTTTCCATACTTTTGGACCCTCTTGCTGAGTATTCTGGGGTTTTTGAGCAGTATTCTGCCCTAGAAGTCTCTCCGAGAGCCGATCCGACAAAGTTCTTGAATTCTGAGCATTTAGCTTGAGGATTCGAACTAGTCGAAGGGAAATCTTTTTGATTTCCATAGTAAAAATTAATCTTTAGGGAAGGAGCGAGCAAGCGTGTAGTGGGAAGGAGCGCCAAAAAGCCTCCTAACGTCTGTTTGAATATATAAAAGCACGCTTCAAAGGTTTCTTTTTCAAATCCTTCCTTTTATTGCTTTCTGATTGTTGCATTGCATTTTTCATCATGTAAATATTCCGCTTATAATCGTTTCTAATAAATAGGGGTAATTTAGTAATTTTACACTGTTATTTATGAAATAATCCGTCATAGGGAACCCGAAAGGGGCGTTGTGGGGTGCTAACACCTTCCCCGCACGTAACCGACTCCCTTACCCAACTCTGGTTGTAATGGCCAAGGTTGATTTGCGAAAATCAATTGCCTTATCCCTTTTTCCAATGTTTTGAGTAAAACATTGGTGGCGACTCCAAGAACCCTTCTTTTTGTGAAAACCACTAATCCATGGAGGGTCCCGCTTGGGATTAACATGGATTGGTGAATCATTTAATAAAATTGTTAGTTCGATGAGGTCTCAGTTTGAGAATAAGTCGTTCTAACAATCCATCATTTTTCAAAATTTAAAAAGAGTCCAACCATCGTCGCGAATGCCAACGTCCGTTTCGGCGGGTGGCGACAGGGGTCTGTATGGTTTAATAGGAAGGAAGGAGGATTTTAATTGAGGAAAGGGTAGGCACAGGGAAGAGAGGGGAGGGAAGAAGTTAGAAATTATGTTTGGTTAAAAGGAAGGAAAGGGTGAGGAGGTAAATATTTTCTTGTTAGGTTCACAAGGGAAAAAGAGGAGTTTTAAAAAACAATTTACTTTTGTATGCTTATAATTAAGATTTGAAAAAACATAAGGATAATTGATAAAAACATAAGTAAGAGAGCCATGAAAGTGAGCTCATGGGACATTTTGGAATTATTAAAACTTTGTCTTTTCTTAAAGAAAAATTCTTTTGGCCTTATATGAGAAAAGATGTTTAGAAGCACTATTCTAGATGCATAGTTTGTCTACAAGCTAAGTATAAAATAATTTCTCATGAACTATACATGTTTTTATGTGTTTCATATGTACCTTGGGTTGACATTAATATGAACTTTTTTCTTGGTCTTCTTAGAACCCAAAAGGGCATGGAATCCATCTTTTTGGTCGTGGACTATTTTAGTAAAATGTCTCATTTCATTCCTTGTCACAAAATGGATGATGCTAACAACATCACTGAACTTTTTTTTTCAAAGAGGTTTAAGATTGCATGGTGTACCCAAAATCATAGTTTTTGATAGAGAGGTTAAGTTCCTTAGTCATTTTAAGAGATTTATATGGGGGAGACTAGGAATTAAGCTTGTGTTCTTTACTACTTATCACCTTCAAACTATTTGACAAATAGAAGTAGTGAATAGATCTTTATCAACTCTATTGAGGGCATTTCTAAAGGGAAAAGTCTTGTGATGGATATCTTCCTTATATTGAGTTTGCATATAATTATGTGGTACACAAAACCACCAATCAATCCCCTTTTGAAATGGTCTATGATTTTAATCCTCTCACACTTATGGATTTAATGCCCTTTTCTAGATGTTATTTCTTTCTTACCTAAAGGTAGAGTATCTAGGGTAGGTTTTGTTGAAAAGTTACATTTGAAGGTTACAAACCAAATAGAAGGGTATGTTAAATATAAAAATAAAAGGAAGAAATAGATTATCTTTGGAAAAAAAAAAGGGATTCAATTTGGCTTCACCTTAGGAGGATAGTTTTCCTTCTAAAAGGAAGCTTAAACTTAACCCTAGAGGAAATGGTCCCTTTCAAGTCCTAGAGAGGATAAACAATAATACATATAAGTTTAATCTCCCTTATGATTATGGAGTAAGAAACACCTTTAATGTTTGTGATTTGATTCTTTTTGCAAGTATTAAGGAGGATCAAGAGAAGGCTTCAGATTTGAAGACAAATCCTCTCAAAGTAGGATGGGATGACAAAATACCTTCCAAATATCACAAGGGTCATGTTCAAGAGGATTTATGAGGATTGAGTTAGAAGTGAAGATAGAAGACCTAAACTCATGTTTAGCTTTAAGAATATTGAGGATTAGTCCATTTCTCTTGTATTATGGGTCACTAGAGTAGTGTTATTTTTGTACTTTTTTATTGGGGGTTTATTTGGTAATCTTAAGAGTGTATTTTGTAAATGGAAAATGCAACTAGTGGACATACTTAGATGAGCCCAAGGAAGAAGACGTCTATTTGGTGCTCATTACACCTTCTTTTGTGCAACATTCACTCCTTAGTTACATTTCTCATGCTTAGTCACACCTCCTATGTGACTTTTAGTTCAGCCCCCTCCTTTTCCACTTCCTACACCCCTAGTCACACTTATCATGCATACACCTCCCTCATGTCTAATGTATCTAGACTTGACCATGGTTTGGTTAGCTTACATCACAAGCTAACTAGCTTATATATGACTTTTTCACTCACATTGTAATCATTTTTTGAGATATTAATACATTGTGATCATATTTCTCTCTCTTTCAAGAGTCTTTGAATTCATCTCATTAGAGTGTGATTCCATTAGAACTCTCATCAACGATCTTCTCCTTGTGACGAGTAACATTTAAGTTTATCTTCTTCATTAAAGTGACACCTTTAACATTCCATTTCTCTCCATTTTCAAGTTTTTCTTCACCATTGCACCTCTTAGGATGAAGATCAAGGGCAAAGAAAGTTGATTCCAAGGTAATATAGAAGATAACAATAATAGTAAAATGAATAAATAAAAAATACTAACCTGTTGACAAAACAAACATGAGTTGGAGTATTTCACTTCTGATCAAATCAAATCCAAAGTTAAAATAAGTTGAAAGGTGAGACAAACTCTTATATAATAATAATTTTTAGTAATTGAAAATTTATATTATAATTACATAATCATAAATTTTGGTAACCGAACATTTAAATTGCAATGATATATTTGATAACTAATAAGTTGTATTAAAAGTTTATGAAACATTAAATGATTAATTATTTTCAAAAGTTGTATTAATATGAGATGATTATAATTTGTATAATACTAATGAAATATTTTAAACATAAAATACACATTAGTGTTATAACGTTCAAAAATTCTTGATGATTTATAAATTTCATTAAAAAAATCATAAAATATCTTCATTTCAAATGTATAAAAAAAATGTATATCAACATGCCATGCGCTAGTGTAAAATAAAAATTCATTATCAATATTGTTTCTCAATTATTTCATATATATTAATAGGCTCAATGATAACTAACTTGCCCGTAAAAAAACTAAAAAAACTTAATAAAAATATGTTTGTATAATGATTGTATTATTTTTTACCATTAAAGCATTTAAGGGACAAAAATTAGAAAAGGATTAATTTGTAGTCATCAGACATAACATGGATGAAAAGTCGAGATTAAAAAGAAATTAGAAGACAATTTTAAGGCCAAAACTTGTTTGCTTTATATACATATGTATAATAAGATAAATTCTTTAGAATATTATAGTCTCCAAGAAGGTGTTATCTACGAGGGTGGAGCGTTTGGAAGAGATAGTGCCATACTAGATGTCACCAATAGACCCAAGTTGGATAGGTATCTCGGGGTTCCTATGATCTAAGGAAAAGTTAAACTTGTAGATTTTCATGACATGGTGGGACGTATCAATGGTCACCTGGCCTCGTGGAAAGGGAGACTTCTCAACAAGGATGGATCCTCAAGATTTTGGAACAAGGATGGTTCCTCAAGATTTTGGTTTGCTGTGGGATGGAACAATGTTACGAGACCAAAAGAGATGGAAGGCCTGAGTATTGAAACATGTGTAAATCCTAAATCTTAACCTCTAAACTCATTTTAGACATCCAATATCATGTGGATCCTTTGGAGTACCCATATTTAAACAATAATGATCCAAACTCTAAAGTCTTTATTTCAAGTATAATATAGTAAGCAATTTGTAACTTTTCTTTTTCTTTTTCATAACCTAGATATTTCTTTTGTCTTCTCCTTCCTCATTCAATTTCTCAACACACTAGTCCATTTTTAGATTTTTCTTTTTGTCTCTTTCTTTATCTTTCTTTTCCAACTTCCTATCTCTATTTTAAGTACAACTTGTGCGACAATGATTTCTTATGAATTTTGTAATCTAAATTTAGATTTCTTTTGCATGTAACAACTATGAATTTTGTTATCTTTTGGTTTTGCTTCTTTAGTTTGTAAATGTTTCATTTACGAATCTACTTACACCATTTATTGTTACTTTCATTCTATTTTTGTACACTATTTTAAAAATATTTTTTTACCGTTTTAAGCTTCACCTTCGTTAAGATAACTTGGTCCACAAAAAACCTCAAACCCAATTGTACCTACCCGCTCAAATCCGAATCCGTTTCAACCTGAACCGCCTCAAACCGAAAGCTCAGTTGATCGGATATGAGTCATATTTTTTCAAAGTCGGTTTACAATAGGTTAAACATTTTTCACCCGAACTCGATCGAAAGAAGAAAACAAGTTATGAGATTTTTCTTTAAAAATAGGGGAATGTGAATTTTGGAAAAAAGAAATAAAAGAAGAAAAAAAAAAGAAGAGAAATTAATAAAATTTTTCAACAACCAACAAATTCATCAAATATTCATATTACATAGAGATTATTTTTCAACAATTTATTGATAAATAAGAGTTATTATAATATGATTTGTAATTTACTAAATTTATTATAATGTGAGATACACATCTTTGATAGTATAAATTATCATTTGAACACGATGTGACTTAATTTACAAGTTAGTATCATAAAACTAAAAGATGAAAAAATTATAAGTTTATGGGTCTTTTATGTTAAATACTACTAAAAAATTATGTTTTTTTATTACTATTTTCATATTTAAAAACCATAAAAAAATTTGATAATGCTTTTAAAAATGAGATATAATAATTTTATACTTATAATATAATTTTAATCTCTAAAAAAAATGACCAAATGTTAATTTTAAATTTACACAAACTTTTTATATTTTTATCCTCTAAAATTTAGAATTAGTATTTTTAATCTTGAATATTGTACAACTTTTATTTACATGTATTTATCAAAATCAAATATTCTAAATGAAACCAATGCAACATCTTAATATTTTGTTTTTAAAACAAATTATTTATCCATCACAAAACAAATATTATTATTTATCTTTAAATGATTATTAAATATCAAAACTAAAATTTGTGCATTTATGAAAATCAAAGATAATTATTCCAAAATTTTATAGGATGTAAAGAAAAGAACTTATATATATATATATATATATAAGTCTAACTTATACACACACTTTGATTGTATTCGATTGTGATCAAACTCATTCTAAAAGTGAATTTGATTTTTGTCAAATAAGTGAATTTAATGACAAATAGTCAAGTATAAAATAATTAATGTGTATTTTCAATTTTCAATTTAAAAAGCTTAAATAATAGGTTATTTTTTCTTTCCACTTTCCATATCATATAAAACTATATATATAAAATCAATTGAAATTGCTTTGACCTGATATTTTTAAATGAAAATACAAGTAACATCATCAAAAACAATCGCATAATGTGAGTTTAGCTAGTGGCAACGCGTGGTTCGAATGTTTTTCGTTTGATGATGAGATTAAGTTCCAATACTTTAAAACAGTAACTACAAATGTAATAAACCATATCAGGTACCCACGACAGCAGAATATCACAGAATGATGAGATTCTAATTCAACTAAAGAAGAAAAGCTAAAACAGTAAGGAAAAAAAAAACTTCAAATACCTTCTTCCTAGAATTTACATTGGTATACAATACAGCCAATCAAACAATTTTCGCTACAATGTTTAGTATTTAACAGGACCAGATTTTTGTATTGTACATGAGAAAAGAAAGCAGGGAATCATTTGTTATTTCTAAAACACCAATGGCCAATTGTAAAGACAAAAAAGACAAATGACCAGAAACGAAAAGGAAAAAGGCAATAACAATCATTTGAAATTTCAAGTTAGATTTTACAACTTTACACCACCTGGCTTCAGGTAACGAAGGTGAAACATGGATAAAATATTATGATGAGATAATTAATATATATTTACAGGACTCTAATGTAATTAAAATTTACATACCTATCAAACAGCCATTAGAGGGATAATCTAATAAATTTTTCTTCACATACCTGCAGACAATGGATGCAAAATCATGAAAGCATATGAAGTAGCAAGGGATAGCAGACAATCATCAAAGCAGTGATACACAGCTATTTTATACAGACCAAGTCCATGAACTTAAAATTCAATCCTAAATGAGTGTTGGGCAGATAAAAAAGAAATCATCAAACCACCTCTCTTCTAGAGCAAACCCAGTCCAAGAACTTAAAATTCAACCTAAATGAGTGTTAGGCAGATAAAATAGAAATCATTAAACCACCTCTCTTCTAGAGCAAACCACATAATCGGCATGTTATCCCTAAAGCATAAATGTCATATACACAAATACTTAACTTCTAAACTTCTAATCCTTCCATTTGCTCACATATAGTTGCTTTGATATCAGTTTCATATCCACCGTAGTAGACTGATGATTTAATGATAACAATAATAATGCTAGTCCTTTCAAAATAGATCAACCCCTAGTGGCATAAAAATGTTAAATTAGATTACCTTAAACAAGTCAGTGCACTAAGGTTGACTTTATGTGGATATTCTAGAGAGGATTACATTTTTTTTAATCAACAAATGTTAATTGTTATGTTAGTAGAAGGATTCGAACCTACACCCTCCTTATCACACCAACCCTATGTCCCTCCATCCAAACACTCAGATCGCCTTATCACTCCATGAAAAGGGTTACAATAATATGGATGCATAAGATATCTAAGCTTAATAAAATATATAGGAAGATTGAGGACCGTAGACAACATGAGTTTTCAACATCCTCCAGCTGCCAGTTAAAGCATTAGGGTTATCCTATTCTTTTGTAAACCATTGAAACAAACTCATTGTCACATAGGTAATTTCAATCTTAACTTATGTCTCTTTTCTGATATACACTGACAAATATCAGTCCCAATTGATGATATTCATTATATTACCCATTTACCATCATGAAGGATGATAAGAGTAAATTTATTGCTAGTAAAGTATATAGCAGTACAGACAAATATATGATACTCAAGGATGTTTACAGAATTATAATTTTCTCTTTTCACCTGTGTGAACTGTTTCTTCATTTACAGCAAGTATATACTTATCAATCATAAGAACAGGTATATATATCAAGAAAATGGTCTAGTTATCAAGATAAACATTATTATAACAAACCACTTGGAAGCTTAGAAAACAATTTAGTAGTATAGGATAATCTTGAATACGAAATTTAATAACAAGTTAGTTCAAAGTTTAAAGAAATAAGCGGAAAAAAAAAGAAGCTAGTTTATTACCTCTCAAATCTTGACAACTCAATTGAAATTATTAAGGATCATGACTTCCAACTCAGACCTGATAGATGGCCAAAATACTTTATGTTTACAATGGTGATGAACACCTATAAGTGGATCTTATGTCACAATTGGTGGATATATGTTTAATCTCAACTAATGTAAACTCAATGTACATAGGCTCACACATTCATATTATACAATTGCAGCATGATTTTGATGTCAACATAGTGTCAGGTTGCACTTTTATTGTAAAAATATATAAACGAAAGGTAACCACCAATGCACAAGTCATCCATTTTAGTCAAAATAAAAAATAAAATAAAAAAGTCATCCATAAATGTACAATGATAAAGTGAAGGACGACACAAAATGTAACATACACATGATAAAATGCCAATTAGTACCTTGTGAATGTTGTTGACTTATGATCCTTTAGTATCTATGAGTAATAGGAGACTACTGTTCTCTTAATTATGTGACAATTTTTGATTTTGATATGGACTTAGGCCTTATATACATCCATAATTCATTTAATTTCTCTTATACCACAAATCCTGCCATGTACTATTATAGTATTATAACAAAATTAACCGATCAGATCTTAAAAATTTAGCTAAAGACTTCCCAGTCAGGTAATCGACATTCACATAAACACAAATTATGGAAAAAATCATGCAAGTCAGCAACTTCTAGTACCCAAGCTATGTGATCAATAACTATTCTCCTAGAAGCAAATTCCTCAGGACGCCCTAAGCAACCAAAGGGTAGAGAAGATAAAGAATAAGGGCAATCTAAACATGTGCCACCAAAAAGAAAGATTCATTATAATGTTTAGGCAGAAATGTTTTTATGTTGTTCAACTCCATTACTAGAATGCCCGATCAGATCAGGCATATACAGAAAATGGCAGACATTATAACCATCCCTCATTAAAAGTGTCAATAAATTATTCTTGACAATTACTTTTTTCATAAGTTTAAGAAATCAAATGAATAAATTTTGATTTGACAACTTAATAGCTTATTTCAAGTGTATCAAAAAGATTATCAGGCTAAGAGCACCTTCTCCATCTATCTTCCATCTGATTACAAAAATCTTTCAAGCATGGAACTCTCGAAGAGTATATTCAATCCTTTTTGTATGGAAAATTTTTTTATTTAGTGAATGAATTGGGTGTTGAGACCTGGTTTTGTCAATGAATGATAGAAATCTGATATCTTTAATAGAAAGAATAGGGAAGAACTCTGCAATTTACAGAATAGAACACACTGCAGAACTTTGAGGGTCAGCACCTCCCATTGCCAAAAGGCCATAATTTCCTCTCATAATGATAAAATGATTCGTTTCTCCCCATCCCCTCATATATAGGCAACATGCCTTAATTAGACTATCTAACTCACTAATATAACTAACTAATGGGTACCTAACTTATTGTAACTGTTAGAAAATATGAAAAATAACTGATAATACTTTTTTTTTTCTATTTTTAGACTATTTTAGAGTATCCAAGATGATTTGTTAGAGGATTTATTTTTTATGATTTTATGATTTGTTTCCTTATTTATTTAGGATCATTGTAATTATAGGGCTATCGTATCACATGTAAATAGGAATGTTATCTCCTATATTTATTTGTATTTATTTCATCGAGTCTATATAAAACAGACTTCACTGTGTGGTCAAGATATGTGGTTTCAACATCTCTTGCATATGTTTTTCTCTCTCAACAAGATTTCAGAGTGGTACCATCCTCTGATGCAGGCATGTCCTAGAATGATGACCCATTCTCCTCAAAAGAAAAGTTTGAGTCTGGCAGTTCCAGCAGTGGTGGCTTGACCATCTGCACAAGAGCCCGAGCTCCTCCACAGCTAATTACCCACCTATGTTGCAGGTCAAATCTGAGTTTGGTGGTTCCAGGGGTGGTGGTGGTAGGTTGGTTGGACTTCTTGAAACCCTTTCCTTTCTCTAGCATCTTCCTCCTTCATACTCATACTAAGGTTTCTCTTATTCTCAATCACCTTGTTTGCTAAATGATCACCTGTTCTTTGTTTCTTTTGCTTCTTCGCTATTTATGCTCTCCCCACAACCTTGATTACGATTCCCTATCTCTAATTTTGTTGCTGGTTCTAATTCACCATGTTTTGTCTCTTTACCCCATGATGGTTCTTGCTTTTCACCCTTGTATCTACAATTTCGCATCCGTTTCTAGGCTCCCATTGTTCTTGTTCCTCATCCCAAACTGAACAAAAATCATACTCAGATTACCTTCAGAAAGGTCCACCATTTTGCCTTTCAATTATTGTTTCCAGCAAAGCTACCAATTGAGAGAAGCACCTCTCAGAGCCGTTGCAACCCATGATGTCTTCGCTTGTAGCACTCCAAAGGCCTCAAAATATTGTTCTATACTAGAAATAATAGGGAAGAACATCCCAATTCTTAGAATAGAACATGCATACTATAGAACTTCAAGGGCCTGCACTTCTCAATGCCAAAAGGCCCTAGTACAAGGAATCAGGCTTATTTTTCATATCTCCCATTGTTATTTTTCATAATAATTATTGTGTATTCTAGAACAAGGAATCAGTAAGGAAATTTGGGTGTGCTAGAGAAGGCAATGGCCTTTATCTTCCTGAGGAGCCATATGTGCCAGTTATAGAAAAATGTCAGTCTCGTTCATACATGTTATAGTCTTCAATGTTAAAAAAGGAAAAGATCTTAATAACTACTTAAGAACTTTAAAAGCAAAGTAGTTGTTTTGCCATTTCCAATTTCTTTTAGCTTAAAAGAGATGACCTGAGAGAGTGCAGGGAGAGAACAGGCAGAGAGAGAAGAGAGAGAGAGAGAGCTGGAAGACAAAGAGAGTGGGAAGAGAGATGCGTGGGAGAGAGAGAGAGAGAGAAAAAGAGGAGAGGACAGGTAGAGACTAGAGAGAGCTAGAATGGGAGAGAGAGAGAGAGAGAGAGACGACAACTTGTTTTAAGAAACTCCTTCACCTAGCTTCTTTAAAAAGCCTTCTTGTTTTTCTTTTCCTTTAAAAATTAAGCTGCTTAACTTATTAAGAGCTCTAAAGAAAATGTGTTCTTGGATATGTTTAGACAGTGAATGGAATTAACTTGACACCTTGTATCTTTTACAATGCAATTAAAACCTTAAATGAAACAAGATTGTCATCATGATTATCCTCAAAACTATATTATTGAATTATTCTCATAAACATGTTGATGTTTCATATCTATGATCATATATTTCTCAGCATTGTTTAAATATATTTTCAAATTTGTTGGCTATGGATGATACTTATTGTTTGAAAGACTAATGCCTAAATAAGTCTTATCCATAGAATTGTTAACTTGATTGTTATAATTTCACCTCTAAATATAGTCCCTTTTCAATTTGTTGTACCTTCTCAAATTTTTTTCCTAGTAGTTTTACTGTTTTTGAACAATTAGTTCAATATTTCTTAGGATATATTACTAAATTTGTCTCGTTTGACAACACATTACTCATTGCATCAATGATCCATAAAATAAAACTTGAAGCATAATCTTAATAGAGTATATGACAAGAAAAAGATTAATTAATAATAACAAAGGGCAGGTAAAACTTAACTAAATAACAGGTTCCATTTCCATCAATCAGCACACATGACAACGGATTGCCCTTTCATATGGAACACAAATTAAATATTTAACTTTTAGAACTATATTCCTTAATATGATAAATTTCATGTACACCCCCATGGAATATTCCAACTTTAACTGTACAAGAACTAACAAGAGGAAGAGAAGACAAAGAGATGGTTGCTACAACTACCTTTCGAGAGAAAACTCCACATTTGTCAACTGAGAAGAAAAGGGAACCAATTCTGGACTCAACAATAAGATAACCAAATAGTTTATTGTATATATAGGTTAATTCATCTCAAACTCGAATGGAAAGGAGACTTTAGCATCTAATTAGAGGCCAAATTTTTCTTAATCCTAGAAGAAAGGAGAAGATCTGCTAAATTTGGTCTAATGAGAAACCTTATTCTTTGTTACCATATCTCTTTGCAATGATAGGACGGACATCATCAGCATCAGCCAAGGTCTCTAGAAAGGGAAGTAATGACATCAGTGCACAATCTAAGGGATCATCAAACCAACTCTTTATAGGAATACCATTATTCACTTGCAACCGGAATACCTGAAATTTATTATAAGAGTGAAATGATTAAGCATCAAAGAATATTCAATGAAGAATATATTTTCTCCCCCTCCCCCATCCACGAGCAGAGAGTGGCCTTTAGATATTTTTAAGTGGGAAAGGAGAGAGAAGGGGTTGGAAGAAAGTTATTTCCTCTTGTTTGGATGTTTAAGCAAGCGGAGGAGGGAATAAGGGCTATTTTTCTCTTTTAAATAAAGCCTTAACCCCAACTCAATTTTGAGGCAGAAAGAAGGAACACTTCCTCCTCCCTTGCCCTTATTTCAAAACATCCAAACAACGAGTCAATTTTTCTTCCTTTCCCTCTCTTTACCTTTCATCCAAACACACAAGGTGGAATCTCAAGTTTCTTCCATTGTATTGTCTTGGCAAAAGTTAGAGCCTAGTGCTCTTCTATTGCTTGCTGCAGGATTCCCCAAGATAACTGTTATAAAACTTCTAATATACCTAGTTTCATATGTTCCTTTTGGGAAATCTTCCAATATATATAGCAATTGGAAAAGAAAAACATTTTTAATTACTCACATTCAAAATAACATTGTGGTGAGAATTCAATACTTAACAGAAAATGAAAACTACTTAAAAAGAGGGAACTAAAAGAAATACTTGAATCAACAATAGAGAGCGACAGATTATATACCTGAGGTGAATTATCAATTATTGCAACTTTTGCAAGATCAACACCTAATATAGTAAGATCTTTTGTGTAATTTCCATCTGAAAAAAGACATGATTCTCGATACATGCGCCGAGAAATAAATCTTCCATCAGGATCCAATATATCAAGTAGTTGCTTTGCATATATGCTTTGGCTGGCAGTGAAAATAACTACTTCAAACATCTCTGATACTCTCTCCAAGAATGTGTGGAGATAAGGCCTCTGCTTTACATATACTGTGTACTCTTTCATATTAAAGAAAACAGTAAAAGTGAAATCCGCATCATCACAGTGTTCCAGTGTAGAATGAACAAGTGTCTCTGCATAAAGAAAACATGACAGATAAATAGGAGTTTCAACTGTAAATATTTCAAAAGCATTCAGAAAAATGATATATCAAATTTATATGAATGGAACAATGAAATATCATCCAGAAGAGATGGTTAAAGAAGTTGGTCAAGCCAAGTGAGATTTTAATGAATACGCTGGAACACTTCCATATACTATATTGGGCAATCAAGCTTGCTAACTTCAGAAAGTTAGTTGAAAAGGAAACTGAAGCAATCATCCAGCCTACAGCACTTCAGAACAAAGGAGGTTCTCCTTTAGTTTAAACTTTCAAAAATACAGTATGGCAATAAAGTTTCAGGACGTAGGAAATCATTGTAGGTCTTCAGCATGCACAATTTCCTTTGTATATCAATACAATTTCCTTCTATATGCCACATGGAGAAATCAAGCTTGCTACCTTTGAAAAATTAGTTAAAAAGAAAACTCAGGCAATCATCAAGCCTGCAGCACTTTGGAAGGTTCCCCTAAACTTAAATATGATATCTTAAGAATCTTGCTTATATCTTAGAATTTGGAGCATCTTAACTTATCTCTAAAGAATAGTTCCGATATATCCTTATTATCTATTAAGAATTTGGGTTTGTGCCTAACTTAACCGTATAAAACCAATTTGTAAGATGAGAATTACTACCACTTATATACTCTATTAAGGTCATACTACCAGCTGATGCGGAAACTCCAAAACACCCTCTCTCTTATGCCAAGGATTGGACATCTCAAATGTAAAGTTTGAGGGACTGAATATCTACGAGTGGTCCACTAGCGGATGGCACAAAAATCCCAACAACAATTGCTGAAATAGACTTCGATACCATCTTAAAAATGTAAGTAATGGGTCTAACTCAACCTTACAAAATTGGTTTGAAAGGTGAGAACCACCTCCACTTATATATACTCTATTAAGGCCATATCACTAGTCAATGTGGGAAACCAATATTCTCTCATGATTTGTTTCCTTAGTTGGCTGGATTATGTCTAGTATTACTATTTTGTAAAATGGTATATTTCATTCCACTGAATCAGATAGAATACAGGGAAAGTTTTAAATAGAGAAATATGTACATCAATCAGAATCCTAAGAAAGGAAAGAAAGAACAGATCCTATCCTAAAAATGGAACAGATTTGTAGAACAATTTAAGAGCTGAGAAGGAAAAAAAAATAATATCCTATCTTTCAAAATCACAGAAGGTAAGGAACTAATTTTGCAAGATATTAAGAGAACAAAATGAAAGAAATTCAACGCAGTCTGCCGTAAAGGTGATTGAATCTCCCAATTAAAGATTGCCGACTCAGCATCAAATCAATTGCCAACAACTATAAATAACGGTTAATACTTTGTGTTTATTATTATATTGCAACACATCACATCATATCAAGTCAATATCAATTTTAGTGTATTCAACCTCTTTTAACTCTTTCTCCTCTCTCTCTATACCCAAAACCTTACAATTTCAATAAATATTTTATGTAGTCAATTAATCTTCTTTCCTAATTTTCCTTATTCAATTAGGGTTAGGAGTCTTACCATAAAAGTAGGCTTGGGCTTTTACCAGCAATACACACTAGTACCAAAGCTAATTATTGTAACAAATAGGTGCAACTATTCAGTATTTTGCATCACACCATATAAATCATACATAGAACATATTATTTTGAGCTGTTAGTGTTTTGTATTTTACAACATATCATAACACACAATATCAATTTTAGATTATACTATTCCAAGTCTCTATTCTCTTTCCTTCTTACCTAAACCCTATGACTAAGATTTTAGCATGGTACCAAGCAATACCATCCTCTGAATATTTGCTCCTTGCCAATGAATGCATATCGTATATCCATGTTTAGCTATGCATCTGGTATTTATGAATTATTTTCCTAGGCACAATCCTTGCTAACTTTATAGTTGACAAAATTTAGGTGGCAATATTTAGCTTTACCATGCCGTGGGCAGCAAAATAGTTGCATGAATATCATTGTTTAGCCAAGACATCAAAAAATCAAAGACATATCATTCAAAATATTCTTAAATGAAAAGTAAAGTGAGACATTTTCATGACGAAAGGTCAATAACCGTATAAGAAAAAGTAATAACTAAAGAATTAAAATAGGGTATAATGAATCCAAAGCAACTTATAATCATAATGTAATAAAATAACTATTGATTGTCAATATTCAGTGGAAGACATGCTAAATTAGTTTCTTACCATCTAAATCAAGCACTAGAGTTATTGACTTTCTTCTTGGAGATTGCTTAGGAACTAGAGTCGGCTGCCCATTTACTTCTATTTCTGATAGTTCTGGTAAATTCTTGATAAATGACTGCGGGTCAAAGCACTCTGACTTATCCAAGTCACTTTTAACATCAGACTCCTGGTTGCAGGATCTTATCTGACCCATTGCTGAATACAAACTAGCACTTTCTCGAACTATCACGGCTTCTTCGTATGATATGATATCAGAAGTACTTCCAACTTTAATATCCTCTTCAAGAGCAGGCAGGATCATGTACTGTTCAGATGCAGTAAACACGGATGGCTCAGCAGATCCATAATCAGATAGGCAGTTGGTTTCGCTGATATCATCATCAAAGGAATTTCCACCAAAGGGTAAGCTTGTAATGATCATGTCAGAAATGTAGAAGTCTGAAACATCACAAGTTTCATAACCACATATGCTTCTTCCCTCATCAGCTCCCACTCCTTCCATGTTTGTATCACCAATGCTCCCTACAATAGAGGCAAAGTAGTTAGCATATAAATAATAACAATCAAATAGTCATGATTCATGAAGTAGCCATACATTGTGATGCCCGTAGTTCAATGTAGAAGACATAAGCTTGAAAACCAAACACCCATGTAATTTGGTCCACTAGGTAAATTGGGCTGGGCACTGGGCATTAAATCTCATTAATTTACAGTTTAGAAATTTTAAGCCAAAACATTATATGTTCAATCATAGGGGTATTTTACTACTTTTTTATTAGGGTCTCAAATTCATCTTTTAGTCAGGTCAATGTACAGACTATGGTTTTGTGAGCTTTCTTTAACTTGAGCCAGTTTTTTGGCTGCCAGTTATGTTCTGTAATAACAAATAACTGATTTATTACTAAACTTTAGAATTATCTGTCCCTATGTTTTAACACATCCTAATTTTAAGGAATGTAACCAACATAGAGGACCCTAACCAGCATGTGATGACTATCATGCCTCTTTATTTTTTTGTTACAAACTTACAATGATTTAATGGAGATGTAAACCTATGACCAACAAACACCGCTAATTCCTATCTTCAATTCTTGAAATCAAAACCTTCTGAAGCCCTATGTCTAATTGTATGGCATGAACTATTTTCTTTAACTTTTTTAAGACTCAAATGACCCAACCAACAGTGTAGAAGACTAGGACATTCTATAATGATGAAAGAAACTGAGGACGAAGATTAAAGGTTCCCACCACCGTGCGCACGCACACACACATATATATCTATGTATATTGAGGGGGGATTCATTTACTCTAAGAGTAAGTCTACCTAGACTTACTCCCTTTAATAACTCATGTTGTAAATCAAATTTTAATAATTCAACCATTGAATTAAATGTTCTTAATATTTGGTCAAGTCAGTTAATTTTAAAAAAATTTAAAAACTATTTGATACTCCATTTCATTAAATCAAATCAACATATAATATGTTTCATGATTATCCGTCAATTTGAATTAATGAAATGGAGTATTAAATAGTTTTGCAAATTTTTTAAAACTTTACAGACTTGATCTATGCATTAAGAACTTTTAATTTAATTATTGAACCGTTAAAATTTGATGTAGAACATAAATTATTATGTGGAATAAGTCTAACCAAACTTGATCCACACACACACCCACACCCACGCACACACACGCAAACACACAATGAGAGCAATTCATAATATAAGAATGTGAGAACTATAAATCTAATCCATATAAACCAAATACAGACAATCAAGATTAAAATTTAGTTAGTGGTCACATGACCACTTAAAAAGTTGTGTGAATTTACTTGTTAATCTTGACTATTTAAAATTTGATAAAATGGTCTATATTTGACTAAATTTCCCTTGCCACAATCATGTATTTTTTGCTACGCATGGAATGTTTTTTAAAGCATACTTTTCATGCTCTAATCTTGCTCATACTTTTCATGCTCTAATCTTGCTCATACATGCATGATCCGACAGTCAATGTTTGTTTCATTCTCAAAATAAGTCACTACTCTCACTATGTTAACATAACAGAATTGTCATACCTGCATCTTTTTCAGTATAATGTTGTGAATGGACTTCAATGGGCTCAAAAGCAGGAGAAAAAATTGTTTCTAAGTTTGCTGTACAGGGGTTGGTTAGTTCCTAAAGAAAAAGAGAAATATTTGTCAGTCGTGCATTATAGAAAAGTTCAAACTTCATGGATGCAGTATAGAGTAATGGTTGACAAGTTATCAACAACAGCATAAAAATCTATAATTATTTTAAAAATGCCAAGGAAAATATTTAGCTTCCAAAAATTGAATTGAAGCATCACAACCCCTATTAATGATCCTTTATTCTCCTCTCAATGTGTTCTAATATGTTATAACTTTTCAAAAGGAAAGCTATGTTACACTGAGAGCTTCTAGAATTAGTTCCTGTATGTTGTCACTAATCACTATAAGCAAAAGTAAAGCTTCTAGAAATATCTTTTTAGTTGGGAAATGGAAAATTTTCTTTTATCTAGGGGAGAATAATATATAACACAGATGTATCAGTACAGTTATCAGTACACATACCCCAAATTAAGTTGACTATGGGGTGTTTGCAAACCTTTGAAAGACAGATAATCAAGTGCAAAGGCAATGATCTCTAAAATAATAGAGGTCTTTAGTATTTCTTACAATTTGATATACTCATTCTAATTTAATGAATTTTTCAGGTCAAAACTGGTTTAAAACAAATCCAACATAAAGTTGGTTTTGAAATAACCCGAGTATATTTTTAATTTAGGTTTAATACATCAGTATGTCCCTAAACTTCACAAAAAATTTAATTAGGTCTAAACTAAAAAAATGTAATTGGGTCCTTGATATTTTACAATTTTTTGTAATTTAATCCTTCAAAACAAAAATAACGATTTGTAGCGATTTTACTAACTCTAAGGACCCAATTACAAAAAATGTTGAAGATTAAGGATTCAAGTATAATTTTATTCAATTTAGGATCTAATAAAAATTCTCAAAAAGTTCAGGGACATACTAATTTATTAAACCTTTAATATATTCCTCTAATTGTTTCTCATTTTTTTACTTTATCTATAATTTAAAAGATACAATAAGATTTAACAAACAACATTAAGTATTAATCTAGTTTAAAATCAAACTTCAAACAAACTAAGCATATCTGGAAACTAGTACCAAAAGAAAAAACTCTGCCATTAATAAATTAAGATGAAGACAATCAGATTCCACCTATAAAAAACACTTCTTACTTGGTGGGACATCAAAATATGAATATTATTGGGAAATGAAAGAAGCAAGCCTAAGGTCTTACAATGGAAAATCTAGATCAGCCCCTTAGAAAGAGTATTTCTATGTCAAAAGGGAGTGGGTGGGAGGACTTCTTAATTCCCAACCTATTTATATTTCTTTTAAAGCTTTAAAATAATGACACATACTTCCAAAAACTAACTGTTAATATACTCTAATAAATACAAAATCATAAAGAAACTTAATCACATCTTATCAAGTACATGACAACTAGAAGTAGAATTTTTTTGGAGTGTGACAAAAGTCTGAGAAGGAAAAATAAAATAATCATAGAGAAAGAGAAAGAGGGAGGAAAAAGAGTATTCCAGCTCACAAGCTCCATCACCCCTGAAAACAGCACTGAAGAAAATGTTGCATAAATAACATCATCAATCCTTTTAGTTTTAAATTATCCCACAAAATTTACAAGGCCAATAAAGTGTTCAGTTTTGATTATTGAGTTCTCAATTTATGTTTGTAAAGTTTTGAAAGACAATAGGTTCATAACCAACTAACATTATTACAAAAATAAAAAAAGAAGAAATTCAACCCAATATTGCAAGAGAAGGTCATGGGACACTTTTAGAAAGACAGCCTAGCAAACTAGATTTTTATAGGAAAATATTTATAAAGGGTTATCAAACAATCCACCTTCTATTTGTAGCATTTGTCTTTACCATTATAGAGATTTACACCAAGTTATTAGTAAATTAAACAAAAAGTAAGCTTCCAATAAATTAAGAATTAAAGATTGTCTGAAGCCAATACAATCAAACTCTACCATTTTTCCCAGGACAGAGGAACAAACAGAAAATTGGTGGTCCGATTCAGAGTTTTCTTTATCCAGAAATTCTTTGTTGTCAATAGATTGATCACATGCAACGTCTTTGGGTTGTGTCCTTGAGGCAACTATAGACAAATAGTAAGAACTATCAAATGTGAGGAATTGAAATAATTTCAGCATAAATTTAAACACAAAGCAATAAAATAAGGAGAATTGTATGTATACAGAAATTAATACCTAATATTACAGCACAGAAATAGATTATATCCAGAAAAACAGCAAGAAATAGATACACAATTCTATAGTTGGCCAAGTCAACTCAGTCAAAAGATTAAAAATTAGTTCTTTTATACCAAATGAATCTAACAAAAACAATTTCATCTATTCCATAACTAACATTAAGAAACTTTAAAATAAAAACCCTTAATAATGATTTAATATCTGTACATTAATGATGCCAGCGCAACTGCACTTTGGAAAACTCTGATCCAAAAGATTCCAATACCTTACATAAAGAACAAATTATGACTATGAAGAAACATAAAGGCTATATGTTCAGAGTTACTTAAAATGCTTATCAGGAATCAAATTTTAACTGCTTCATATCAGATCATAAATCCATAGCCATATCACATAAGCAAGTTCGTTCTCACCTCCTCATCTAAGTGGCTCAGAAGCCTCAACTCACAATACCAAGGCAAAGACTGGTAAGCCATTTTATCTAAGGAAGGACCACCCTAATGGTAGTAAAGTAGCTACACTTTTCAGTCAGCTTGTTTTCATCACATCTTCCTTATTTTTTATCTGTCATTTACAGAAAGGATTTATATCTTCTCGCCTGAGTTTCAAGTTTTCCACATGACTCTACCATGTGGAAAGAGACTGACATAACATAAGACAATTTCTGAGACCCTGCGTAGGGGTGTGGCACCCAGTGCAGGAGGGCCTTATAATGCCTTTCTCTTTTTTGACATGACATGGTCATTTGAAAAACTAACATGAAAGGATCCACATCCCTAAGGAAAACATAATGAGATGTTCTTAAATTTATCTTTCCTAGTAGAATACCAAAAGTTTTATATATCACATATAACTCCTTTTCTTAATTAAAAAGATAAATAAATAAATGAAGATAAGATAACTATTAGCGAGGTAGATCATCGAGAACTGTTCAGTAACTGGCTAGTTTTTGCAAATTATGAACAAAAACAGTCACCAATTTTCCATAATAAAGAAAATCTCAATATCATAAGCTAATGTGATTTTGCAAGTTGCCCACACATAAAAGTTTATAATTGTGGCAGAGCTTAATGTGTTAAGAAAATAATAGCAAAAATAAGATGAAAAAGAACAAGAAGTGAATCAAAAAGCACAAAAAATTGATAAAAACACTGAATAGAAAAATAAAAAGGAATTTAGATAGATACTAAGATAGAAATCTCAGACAGATTGAAAACTTCCACTTACCATCTAGGCAATTTTGAACATTAGTGTCTATTTCAGCCTTTTGAGTAGAAATCATGATTTTAGAACATGGGTTTTTGGAAATTATTTTTGATTTCGGACACACATGAAGATCCTGTCTTTCTGTTAAACAGCTCACGCTTACTTTGCTCTTCATTTTTAGGGATGGCATTTGATTTGTGCTTACAATAGGTGCAACAATCTTGCTCTGGGCACATCTGTGGGGAACCAAGGTCCTTTTAGACAGTCAAAGCAGCAGACCCTGTTGCACAAGAAGAGAACAGAAACCCAAATTACCAATTAAAAAATAGGTAGAGGTAAAAGTATACATCAAATTTTTTTGAATAAAGGGGAAAAAAAACAGTAATACAAGTAGCAAGCAACATTTTTAAAAATCAGAATTAAGAAGCATGCATTAGCAAATTGGAAACTAAAAGCCCAAGTCTTCTTTTCTTGTAATATAAAAGAAAACAATATCATCAAGAAAAGAGTGATTACAAAGTAATACATAAGTATAACAATTTTATAAAATATTAGATGTATAATAGAGGCCTAAAAGAGACAAACTTAAAACCAAAGCACGAAAACTGCAAAATTTTCAAAAATATTAGCACTCCTTGCCAATTAATTACATCAAAATACTCAAATACTGAAGACTACCAAAACATCGAGTGCACATAAAAAATGATTTTTCAAGAAGCAAAGAAGCCTAACAGCTTGTTTGGAACCATAGAGTGACATAAAAATTATTTCACCAAGAAGCAATGAAGCCTAATGGCTTGTATGGTAAAGAAATAGTGGGGAAGATTAAGAGGAAGGAGAAGAAATTGAGGAGAGAGTGGAAATCTCTCTCATTTCGTGAAGCAAAAATGGAGGGAAGAAAAAAACGTTGTAGCAGTGCATATAACCAAAAATAATCAGTTTCATAAAAAATAAAAAATAAAAATCAATTGTTTTGAAAAACAATTAATTTTCTAGCTTAATTGGTTAAGCAAAGTGCACAGCTGTAGTAAACGCTCTTGATACCCGTGTTTGATTCCCATGATCAAAAACAATTAAAGGAAAAAACAAAGCAGCAGCCGTATAGATTAACATCTTCAAACACAACTTGACTAAAGGATGCACAGTCAGAACCATAACATTATCGAGGTAAAAAAAAAAAAAAAAAAAAAATCTTAGGCAAAATAAAATTCAAGTTTAAATTAATTGGTCTCTCATATATATTCGCAAATTCCAAGGCTGCATCCTTGAGTCCGTCATCTAAACGAACTCCAATTTTTTTCCCCATCCTCCTTTTAGGTTCTAATCAAATTACAACACAAAAGAAAAACTAAAATTAAGAAGAAGAAAAAAACATCTCTTGCTGTTTTTAAAACCAGATTAGAAAATCACTTTTACAAACCAAAACCAAACAAACAAACAAAAAAATCTCACTCTTCGACCGCTTTCTAGAGCTCGACACTCCTAGTGATTTTCTAACGATAATAATCACCAAGAAGACAACCAGAATTACACGTTCAAGGTTCAACACAATCCACGTCCTCCAAAACGCAAAAAATCTGAAAAGTCAAAACCCAAAACCCCATGCCCCAAAACACACACACACACACACACGAAACTCATGAATTGACGCGCCAAATCGGAAGTCAACCCCGAAAATCATCCGAACAAAAATCAAAATCAAGCAAATCGCAATTGCCACACACCAAGTCACAAAAACCGCACCATAAAATGCTCCGCAAACCACAAATAATAACAACAACAAACAAGTCCTCCTTTCAGTTACGCACGCACCAGCATAACTAACAAACAAACAAACACACAAACAACCAGTTCCCGAAAAAACCAAAAGCAAGCTGAAAAATCACGTTACAAAGTGAGAGCAGAATCGATAGCGAAATTGGGAAGGAGATTAACGATTATTACCTGTGCGATATAGCAACTGAACCAAACCAACCCTTAGTTTCTCTCTCTAGAGTTCCATTTGGGTGTGTGTGTGTGAGAGAGAGAGAGAGAGAGGGAATGGACAGTGCGAACCTGCAAGTAGTATATGTGTTGTTGGATGATGCTTCTGACGGCTGGGATGGGATCTGTGCCTTCGACCGTTAGGAGAGTGCCACGTGGCGCGTGGAACCAGCTCAGCGTGACGCGTTGACACGTGCTGTTTCGCGGAAAGAGAGGAACTTTTGGAGGGCGGGGTCATGCCGCCACGCGCGCCCGAAGGCGCGTGGGGCACGCTCTCTCTGTGTGTTTGGTCCTTCAGAGTCCAGCGCCACCTTTTTACTCGCTTGTGGCCGTTGTTGAAGTTTGAGGTCAACTTCGTCCAACTCCGACTGCACTCTGCATGTTTCAGATGCAAATTCAATGTGAAAATTAAATTAGTGGAATAATCTATTCTTGTTGTAAGTAACTAAGCATGGAAAAGAGAGATTATTTGTCTCTATATGGTAATTTTTGAGGAATTTTAAGAAAAATGATGATAAAAAAAATTAAGGTTTTAAAATAGTTAGTATGTTGGTTTTTTTTTTTTATATATAATAGACTGTGGGTAATATAAATTTAGAGATAAAAGTGTTTTGGTTAAAACATGAAAACAAAATACATTGTTAATTACTAAACTATACTCTCTTTATAATAGGCCTTTATAATATGTACATGTAACATAAAAAAGAATAAAAAATAAAAAATTCATGACAATTGATCTTCCCAAAATTTGAAGAAGTCTTTATATTGATGGGCAAAGCAATTCAATGATTTCCTTCTTTCTTTCTCCATATAGGTTACTGCAAAAGTTTGTACACTAGTCAAAAGTAATTTTTATTGATATAATTGTGTATTGGATTAATATATATATATATATATATATATATATATATATATATATATATATTTTGTGTTGATTAGAGAATTAAGGTTGTTCTCTTAATTATGATAAAGGATGACTATTTTAACAGGGATTATTCAATTTAAAGATAATAAAAAAGAATTTTATTATGATTTATTATTTTTAAGGATTATGTGGTTATTTATTAATTATTTTAAGATATTGATAGGCATAGTTATTCATAAAATTAGGATTGTTAAGATATTATTAGGTTCTTATGTTCAATTTTTATTTTTGGACACAAGTTTCTCAAATTCTAAGCTTTAAAATAGTGAAGTAACTTAAAATATTCTCATATAACTCAAGCTTAGTTTGGTTATGATGTATTTTGATGTTTAGATTTAATCTTAACCTTTTATAGAATTAAGCTTTGAACTCAATTGTTAGATAATAGGTTTGGTCTCAACCTTAAATTTGAATTCACCATTCTAGAATAAGTTTGAACTTGACCTTTAGCAAAATTAAGCTGAGATTTGATACCTAATAAAATTAAGTTAGACCCAACTTTTGTAGAATAGACTCAAACTAGAACTTTAGTAAATTAAGTTCAAACTCATCTATTATAGAATAATTTCATATTCCATCTTTAATAAAATTAAGGTTGATCTTAGCTTTTGTAGAATAGGATCGAACTCAATCTATAATAAAATTAAGCTCGAACTTAGCTTTTTGTAAAATAGGCTCAAACTTGACTTTTGAAGAATAGGTTTAGACTTGGTTTATAATAAGATAAAGTTCAGACTCGATTTATAATAAAATTAAGACCATATTTTACTTTTGTAGAATAGGCTCACTTAGCCTATAATTAAATTAAATCCAAATTCAGGTTTTGTAGAAAGGTTCAAACTCAACCTTTAATAAAATTAAGCTCAAACTCAACTTTTATATAATAGGCTCTAACTTGACCTATAGTAAGGTTGGAGTCAACTTTCAGAGAATAGACTCAAACTCAACCTTTGATAAAATTAAACTTACTCGACCTACAATAAGATTAAGCTCAAATTCATCATGTACTAAGATTAAGCTCGGACCCAACTTTGTATAATTGGCTTAGGCTTAGCCTGTCATAAAATTAAACCCGAACTTGGCTTTTATAAAATAGGCTCAGACTCGACCTATGATAAATTAAGCCCAAATTTGAATTTTGTAGGATAAGCTCGAACTCAACATGGAATAAAATTAAGCTTGAGCTTGACTTGTAATAAAATTAAGCTAAGACTCGACTTTTGTATAATAGGCTAAAACTTTGCCTGTAATAAGGTTAAAAACAACTTTTAAAGAATAGGCTCGAACTCGACATTTAATAAAATTAAGCTCAAATCTCAATCTTTAATAAAATTAAGTTAAGACTTGACTTTTTGTAGAATAGGTTCAAACTTGGTCTTTAATATAATTAAGCTTGGACTCGACTCTTTGTAGAAAAGGATTAGACTCGACTTTTGTTAAATTAACTCAAAATTAACCTTTAATAAGATATTAAGCTCAGAATCAACTTTTTTACATTAAGATTAAGTTTGGACTCAACTTTTGTAATAAATTTTTTATTGAAAATTTGAAAATACCTTAACATTATTGGGCAAGAATTTAATGGATCCTTCCTCCCATGTCTATTTACAAAAACATTTCAATGCTCAAGTTAGCAGTAGTTTTATAAAGATAATAGTGAATTATGTTAAAATGTAACTAATGCTCCTTTTTTTTAGATGAATGAGTGTATAACTAACTATACGAGTTTCATCGTATCTTTTTTAATATATTTTGTTGATAAAAAAATCAAGGTTGTTCCTTAAAGTATAATAAAAGATATATATACCAAAAAAATATAATAAAAGATATGTATTTAAATAGTAGTTACTTGATTTAAAGATAGTGAAGAGATTTATATCATAATTCCTTATTTTAAGGAACATGTGGTTATCTTTCAATGGTTTAGATATTAACAAACATGGTTGTTCATAATATTAAGATTGTTAAAATATTATTAAACTCAATTAAGCTTATTTCCTATTGAAGACAATATCAATTTACAATAACTCATACATTTGCTCAATCAACTAAGTTAGATCTCCTTATAAATATAATTTATTTTAAATATATAGTTTATCTTACTTGAATTATATAAAAAATATATTTCTCATAGTAACATTATAAAGATAAGATATATGAAATTATTTAAGGTTAAATATGTTTTTGGCCCTCCAAAAATTGATCCGATTAGTTTTAGTGCCTAGAAAAAAAGTTTCCTTGATTTTATGTCTCCAAATTTATACACCTATTTGTAATCTCTTTTAAACAATGCTAACTTTTGTTGTTAAAATAGGTCACCTTTGCACTCAAATCACCATTAGTTTTACTGGCATAGAACTTTTTTAATTTAAAATATTAATTATTTTTTTATTAAGTTAATTTTAAGGGTAAAATTAATTTTATGGCTAAAACTGTTTACTATTCACTCTCGGACCAAGCATGATGGTTCCAAAAGTGTTCTATTTTGTTTTTTGTTTCTCTATTTTGCTTTCACCCTTAGTGGAGGAAGTCAAGGGCCTCCCGTTTTTGAAACGCAGCATCTTGAAGCTCGGGGATGGAGAAGAATAAGCATTGTTTAGAGTAATTCACATGTTGAGGGCTTCGAGAGTCACTAAGGGTGAAAGTGTCATTAAAAATTGAAAGTTTGGAACTTAGAAGGTTGTCGACAAAGACATGAAACTGAATGTTTATGAGAATTACTAGAACCTCCATACCTATGTTCGTATGAGAGTGAATAGTAAAAAAATTTAAGTAAACAATTAGTTTTTATCCTAAAACTTAACTTAACCATGAAATAATTAATAATTTTAATTAAAAAAATTCATGTCAATAAAAAGTTATCAATATTTAAAAATGGTTAAAAATAGGTATTATATAAATTTGGAGGACTAAAATCAAGGAAAAACAATTTAAGGACTAAAACCAAATAGAACCAATTTTTGGAGGATAAAAACATGTTTAACCCAATTATTTATAGCAATTAATTTATATTTAAGATTTTAATTTTTATAAATAAAATAAGAAAAAAGAAGTTGATTAGAAACTAAGTTAGTAACTTTTAATCATTGACTCTAAAATCTTGCTTGTTTAGTTTGTTAAAAAAAAACTTATGCTTAAATATGTTTTTAGGTCTTATAAAATGATTGAGTTTTGATTTTGGTATCTATTATTTTTTTTATTTGTTTTCTATTTTTCTAAAACTTGTAAATATTGTTTTCAGTCTCCATAAAATGATAAAATTTTACTTTTGTACACGGTAAAATATTTTTCTTTAATTTTAATCATTGTATTTAAAATCATCATTATTTTTTGTTCTTAATGATCATTTTAAGGTATATGTATATAACATTTATTTGAAGGATATATAAAAGAAATTAGAAGTGTTATACGCTAACAAGGTATCACAAACAATTGTTGGTACCTCAAATTGTCACCTAACCTTCTATTATCTAGTATATCTTATGCTTTAGAATCTTGTTTTTGTCAAAATTTAGCATTTTAATTTTATCTTGTTAATTAGTAGAGTTCTTTTAGTTTTTGGTATTTTTTTTTAATGATTTTTTGTTAGTTTTGAGATACAGGGAGGAAGTAACTAATGTCAAAGAAGCTAACACTAGAAACATTCACTCGAGGCGAGAGGGAAGCACACTCTATGCAACTTCATATTCACTCAAAGCGAGTCATATGGACACTTTGAGTGAGCCAACTCAAAAGACACCCTTAAAATACTATGAATAACTCGCTCAAACGAGTCATCTAAGCGCTTTAAGCGATAAGAAATCACAAGCTCGATTGACGAAAACCCATTTAAAATCTTATAAAAATAAGATTTGGAGAGAATAGAAAATCACTCCACATATTGCATATTTTAGAGAGATTTGAGAGAATAAAGGGAGCCGTTATTAATGATTGACATAACTAACTTTACTTCATGTTCCTATTCTTATTCAATAAATATTTTTATTCGGTTAAATGTTCTTTTATCTTTAATGTTTGTTTTTCCTTGATCACCTAATGGATGATCTCATAAATTTAATTGAAGTTGAGAAATACTTTTGAAACTATGATATAGAGAATAACACTAATAATGCTTATCATTTGAAATATATAAGTCTTATTAGTCAACATTTTATACCTTTAATCTTAATGCGGGTTGCTTAACAAACTTCACGAGGGAATTAGGATTTTCCTTAAACAACCTAGAATTTCTCACCTAAAGAATTACGATTAAAATATTTTTGTTGGTTGTTGAATTAACTTGATAATTACTAAAATCGAATAATAATTGGAAAGAATATGTGTGAGTGTGAGGAAGGTTAGTGAAATCAATCACTGACATCTTTTACTATAAACTTTTAATTATCTTTTCAATCTCTTTATTATTCAAAATCCCTAAAAAAATTATCTTTAGTGCATTTTTCAAATAAAATCTATCTTTTTCTTTTTCCTAATTATTATTAGATTAGATTAATTAATTGCGGTGCAAGTCCTAATAGATTTGATACTTAGAAATTTGTCCATTTTACTACTTGTGACAATTGATACACTTGTCAAATGTCTAAGTTAATGGTGTCATTGTCAAGGACTTGTGTCCTATAATTGATTAAATTCTAATTTTGTACTAATTTTAGGGTATTAAATTTCTACATTTAAATTCTGCAAATTTTTATGTTTCTTATTTAATTTGATCTAATTTTTATTTGATCCAATTTGATTTGATTTGATTTGATTTTTATTTTTATTTTTTATCTTTTTGGAAAAAAAAAAGATTTTAAAATCCTTCATTGAAGCTAGGCATGTTGTTTGCTTAAGCAAGGCATGTTGTTTGCTCAAGCAGGAAAATAGTCACCTAGAGTAAGAATAGTCACTTGGAGCTACGTTGATTTTCATTCTAAGCAAGAATAGTCGCTAATAGATACCTCAATTTTTGCTTAGAGCTAGCGCCTCAATCATAACTATCATCAATTTTCACTCTTAACAAGAGTACTCGCTCGGAGCTATTGCATATATAGAGTGTATTTCAAAAGAAGTCTCACATTGTTTAGACCTATTAAACCTTAAGTATTTATATATAAAAGTGTTCCTTACACTTCTAAAAAGGCAAGCAAGAGATGGTGGGCTCACGCACATGAGAATAGGCTTCATAGGTCTGTTGTAGTGCAAATCCCTCGATTTATCCCCCTACACATGTGATTCTGGGATCCAAAAATACTTTTATTTTAAATTACTTTTATTTATTTTATTTAAATGAGATTGATCTGAAATATGACCATTTTAATATTACATTTTTAAATATTGACCCGGTCTAAGTTTCTTATCTATTTTCGTTATCCTTATTCGTTGTTGACCTGATCTATCAAGATAAAATATTTTATACCTCAACGGTCATTTTTCAATAAGTATATCCCTTATTTTTTGCACGGGTTATGGGCTTACACATCTTTTACTCACTCAAAATCTCTCATCTCTCTTTGGATTCTCTTCTTACTTTATACTATTGTCAGTTTTGCTCCTCATCTTTGCTGAGATGACCCTTTTGTATCTTGGGGGCTTGCGCATATACTGCATATAAGTCCTTAAGGTCAGTATCATCACATGTCTAAGAGGGAATATTGCTAAAAATTTGTTTTAATGTTTCAAGTTCTTCAACTTTTGTGTTCGCCATTTAAAATAACAATCTTGAGGACTTATTATGGTTAATGCTTCTAATATTATCGCTCTTGCCATTGTTGCTATTGTGGTGTCTTCGACGACGACGAAGACCATTACGCATGCCAAAACCTTGTTAGGCGTCTCTAAAGTTGAAATCGTTGTTGGCCAAAAATTTTGTCGGTACGTGGTAGGAACACATTCACTCCATACTAGACATGCACGGAGTTACCTATGCTTTTACGACTCTGAAGCTGGATTCCACTACTTTGTCAGTCACTACTTCTAAAATGGAAGATTGGGAAATGACTGAAGAAAATGACATTAAAATGAACATAAATGAATACCATAAGCTACTTGAAGACCTCAAATCAAAAAAAACATCTCCCTCCTTGACGAGTTCATTTTAGAGCTGCTCATTGAAAAGTGGCCAGAAAGTTGGACCGATTGTAAGCAATAATTGAAGCATAGGCATAAATGTAACACCCCATTTTTCATAAAATATAATATAGGTATTTTATTTTTATTAATAAGAGTTGATCAATATTTATTTTATTATTAATTACTATATTTTGTGCTAATTAAATATGTTGGTTTTAGTAACTATTGGTAATTATTTTTTTATGAATATATTGTGAGGTTTATAATGAAATATTATATTATTTAATTATTTATTAAATAAGGGAAGGAATTTTAATTTGGGATAATCATGATTGACGTGTTTAACTAAAGGATTAAATGGAAGTTACGTGTTTTTTTGAAAAAGAGGTTGATCAATTTTTACATTCTCACTTTTTACATATGTGTTTATGTTTCAGAGTTCGGAGAACCTGAAGGAGGACAAAACCACCTTAGAGTCGATCATCCATCTTTTTCTGCTCAACAAGATAAGGGGGAGTGAGAAATCTCACTCTAGGTATGGGTTTGTATGTCGGGTAGTAGAATTGGCCCCCCTGATCTCTTCTCTATTGCTTGTATTGTATGAAGGGGTTTCCACAATTGATTTCATTGTGTGTTTTTGATCTTCCATATGATTCCTTATAGATCTATTTGACGTGGTGCAATTGTATATGTCTCCAATTTCATGATTAAACATATAATTTTGAAATTTAGATTATTTGTGGGTTCCTATGAGAACCCTAAATGGTTATTGTATGAATAATTAATAGAGCTACGTAATAAGAATGTGAAATTGATGTTTTATTTGAGTAATTTATGGTATAATATAGTAGTATTAAGTTTAAATTATAATTTTTACCAATTGGATTGAGAGAAGAGAGTTTGAATGTGAGTTATTTTAGATTTTGAAAATTCTGGTATGAACATACCTAGGTATTTATCTGATTTCTCTGCGTATGATTAATGAAATTGAGTTTTTATTGTTGGGTTTCAAAGTAGACATTTAGAACTATAACTTAGACTTAAGAATCACATAAAAATGTTAAGGAATGACCAAGTTATGTGAGTTAAAAGACAAATCTCATATTATGTGCGCAAAATCTAACGTGTGTACATTGTAAACTTTTCGAGTAGACTAAAATGGAAAAATTAGATTTTGTGATTTTCATAAAAGTTATAGCCTTGGATATTATCTTTCAAATACAGTTAGAATCAACTAAAAAGGAGGTCTATAACTCAAGTTATGATCAAATTAGTGAGCAAATGTCAAACTATCAAATTTATGCTGAAACGTTGTGGTTTTGTATTATTTAAAATAATAGATTACATATTTAGCTTTTGAGGTCAACATAGAAGTTGAAGATAATTGTCTTTTCTTTCTAATAATATTAATATCAAATTAATAGCATATATATAGCTCTAGCTAAGGTGTTTAGACCATGCGATGTCATAGAAGATTAAGTTATAAAAATGTAATATGTGAGTATACCATTGATATGACATTGATGCATCTGATGTGTATGGATCCTGTGAGGATAATATGATGAGAAGTCTAAGTGAGGCTTAGCCATGATATGATATGATAAGTTGTGTGATGTGTTATGATATAAGACCATGTGAATGTAATGCATTAAGTCTATTTAACATGCATCATATACATAAAATGTTTGCTAAAGGGTACGATATGAAATACACCACCAAAGAAGGTCCTTATGTAAAAAGCTTAGGAACCAACCTTGGGGATAGCTCGGTTTGGAAGTCTTACTCCTACCCTTGTGAGCATGAGATGTATCTTGCACGACTTAACTATCCTAACCAGACCCTAGTAGTATGTTCTTTTAGTGAGAGTGCGTAGAGGGTGTGACCCGGTATTAGGGGTGAGCAACGGGTGGGTTTGGTCGGGTTCGGATGAAAAATGTCCAACCCATTGTAAACCGACTTTGGAAAAATGTGACCCATATCCGACCGACTGAGCTTTCGATTTGAGGCGGTTCGGGTTGAAACAGATTTGGATTTGAGCGAGTGGGTACAATCGGGTTTGAATTTTTTTGTAGACCAAGTTATCTTAACAAAGATGAAGCTTAAAATGATAAAAAAAAATATTTTAAAAATAATGTACAAAAATAGAATGAAGTTGACGATAGATGGTGTAAGTAGATTCGTAGATTAAACATTTACAAACTAAAGAAGCAAAAATAAAAGATAACAAAATCCATAGTTGTTACATGCAAAAGAAATCTAAAGTTAGATTACAAAACCCATAAGAAACCACAGCCGCATAAGTTGTACTCAAAATGGAGATAAGAAGATGGAAAAGAAAGACAAAGAAAGAAGCAAAAAGAAAACTCTAAAAATTGACTAGTGTGTTGAGAAGTTGAATGAGGAAGGAGAAGACAAAATAAATATCTAAGTTATGAGAAAAAGGAAAAAAAATAAGTTACAAATTGATGGCTATATTATACTTGAAATAAAGACTTTTAAGTTTGGACCATTGTTGTTTAGTTATACAAAAGTAATAAAAATCTAAACTTATCTCATTTTTGGTTGGGTTCAGTTTTTAGCGGGTTTAAAAATTCAAAACCGAACCCGCCCAATATAACCCGTATAAAATCAAAATTTTAACCCGATTTACCCATAAGACCCGCCCGAACCCACCTAAAAGTAATATTTTTTATCGAGTTCGGTTCGGGTCTTGGTTTAATGCTCACCCCTACCCGGTATGTACTCCTAGACTACTTTATGTGTATTGCTAGTAGCAATGCATAACTGTCATATGTGATGTATTACTAATGCCACATGCATGATAACATATAATCTGTGTCCATTGCATATGCATTATATCTTATCTGTCATTGGTTACTATGCTATGAATAAGTTAAATATGATGATGTATAACTGTGTAAGCTATATCACGTTGTATTTATTATTTATGTTTGATTAGCTTATTTGCATTCTTGCATCGTGAGCTAGAGTGAGATATTTCTCACTCCTTTTTCTTTTGGATTGTCTTGTTATGATTTTTATAGGTAATCATCAACATGATGCTGAGGATGTCTGTGATGAGGCTTAGTCCTCAACATTGAGTTTTGCTCTGATAGGACACATGATAACAAGGAATTAGTTAGGATTTGATTTATATTATTTACTTTGAGTAGTTTAATTTTAATTCCTTCATAATTAAATATTTTCACTAAGTCTAGTTTATGTTAAAATGCTATTGTTTCTACTTGTGTGAACTTTGAGTTTATTTATTATGTTGAGGTTATTCAATTTTATATTATATTATGACATGCGAGATAGAGGGTGTTACAATAAACAAATGTCACTCACAGATTTGATCACCCACATCATAATGGAGGATACAAATCGAAAAGAGTGTGCTACATAGCAAAGGCTAAATCATTGGTAGCAAAGGCGAACGTGGTGCAAGTGTAAGACCAACCAAATAAAAAGAGGTATGATAAAAAAAATCTAATAAAAAGAAAAACAAATTCAATTCTAAGAACTCTTACCCTTTGTGCTTCTAATCCCACCTTTTAGAAAGAAAAAAAAAAGGTAATTGCTTTATTTTTGGAAAGTTAGGCCACCATGCACCTTAATGCTAGTTTCAAGTGTCTAGAAATGACAACCCTCCTAAGGCTAAGGTCAACCTGGCTAAAGGGGATGATGTTATTGTTGTGATCATTTCTTAGGAAAACAGTGTGACAAATGCGAGTAAATGAGTGGTAGACTCTAGGGTATGTGCAAGCAAAAAATGCTTTTGTCTCCTACATTATTATGGGGGATGGAGAAAAGCAAGTGTACCTCAATGATTCTAGGATCATTATGATTCTGGGTAAGGATAAATTCACTAACCAAATTAGGATTTATTTTTAGTTAAAATTTGTAAAACAAAATAACAATAGAGTTTATTGTGATTAATAGAATTTAACCTTAATATATAATTAGTGTAACATTATATAAACTTTTTGAAGTAATTATTACATAATTTATTACTTTTTAATAATATAATAATTCATTTAGTTTATTAATGTCTTCTTTTGTTGTTCAAGGTGATCGTTTGTTGTGAGAAGTGAAATTTCTATTTTAGGTTTTTATTGATCTTCAACTAGAGCAAATTCTTGGGTTAAATTGGACATTATTGAATTTCAACAAACCACATAGTGGATAATAATGTTTGGTTTGAAGATCTTCAAAATGTTAATGACTTTCTGACCAATAATTGAAGGGTGTCATTTCCTATGTACCATTTTACTCATTAAAAAAATATCTTCTAGTGTTTCAAATTTTCTGAAAAAAAAAATTGGGATAATATTTTTAATAACTATTAGTGTTTGCAATTAATTTTGAATTTACATTTTAATAAAATAAGAATTTGAAAGAGTTCGTATTTATTTGAATCTAAAGAAAATTACATAACATCAAATAAATTTTTTATGGAAAATTGAATTTTTATAATTTGTGTTAAAATGATTATGAGGGTGATTGCATACACTAATTAAACTAATTGATAATTAGTTTTTATCAAATTCTGTTTGAGCTTTTTTTGTGGTATTTTCTCTTTTTAAACTTTTGTAATTTCAAAAATAAATAAAAGTGGTAACTTTAATGCTTGTTAATACTTTGATTATTGAGCTGTCAAAAAAGTAATTGGGATATTGTTTTATCATTCGTGTTTGTAATTATTTATGAAGTTATAATTTTTTTTAAAAAAATAATACAAAGAATTTATGCTTAATATAGTCTTCGGATAAGATGTTATAAAATATAATAAATAAAAAATAAAGATGAATTAAAATTTTAATAAGGCTAAATATTGAAAGGACTATTTAATTTAGGAATTCTTGTAATACTTAGGAAAGTGTTAGATTTAATTAATTAGATTAAATCGATGCATAATTGTTTTTATTGACTAGAATTACATGGACGAAATTTAAATTTAAGATTTTGTATATATTATTTTATATTATTTATTACATTTAATATATATATATAATATATATTATCTATTAGAATTATCCTGATAATAATATAATTCAAATCTATGACCCTATCCATTCTATTCCAACCCATCCAAAGATGCATATAATCCTGAATATAATTTCTTACATTATAATTCTATGACAACAACATTTTTTATGATATAAATTTTGTGAGAGGATTGTGATCCATGTTTCTTTTCCACCCTGAACCTCCTTAAAATCACACGACCCATTACTTTAGTATTTTTTTTTCTTCTTTATGGATTTGGACCATACTAGGTGAGCTTCACTCATCCAATGGCTATGAGGGAATCATGAAATTTTTCCATCTGATTGGTTGTGATGGTTGTCGCAACCCGAAAATTTCTGATCTTGCGACCTATGGTTTAGACATCCTTTTAAAAGTCTCATTAATTAAGGAATGCCCGAACACCAGATTAATCCTTAATCAATGGTTTTGAAAATAGGTTCATGGAGTCGCCACCAATATTTTACTCAAAACATTGGAAAAAGAAAAGGTTTTTAAAGATCCAATAATGGCCTTGATAACCAGAATTGGGTTCGGGGGTCGGTTACGTGTAGGGAAGGTATTAAGCACCCCTACAACGCCCTCAATCGGTACCCTATGATGAAGTTAATATGATAAAAATTAATAAATTAAATATTGAATCCCCTTTATTAATATTTATTTACATATTTAAAATATAAATTAAACGATTAACCCTAAAATATCTACATTATGAAGTTTGTTATAACAAAAAAAGAGATAAAGATGAATAATAAAAGAGAGAGAGAAAGATTGACTGAAATACCTCTTGAACGAGCTTTATTGAATCTTCAAATATGGAGAAGGTGCTTTGTGGTGACCTTTCACACTACAATATGCCTCACAGATCTCAAGAAATACAATAGGAGGGAGAGAGAAGATAGAGATGCGACACAAATCTCAAGAAATACAATAGAAGGGAGAGAGATAGAGAATTTTCGTGCTCAAAGGAGTCTTATTCGAAATTTCTCTGGCCCCCCTGGCGAACTGTGCCCAAGGCTTCAATTTATAGGGATCAGCAGTGGGCCAGAACGGCCTGTTCCGATTTCGGAACGGCCCGTTCTGGCCCAATTATTATGTGTAAATTTCGTACTCTAGAACGGCCCGTTCTGAAAACGGAACGGCCCGTTCCAGAGTAGAAAATAACATGAACTTAACCTTTCCAGAACGGCCCGTTACAAATTTGCCTTGTTTGGAACGACCCGTTCTGGTATTGGAACGACCCGTTCCACACAAGCCTCTTTAGGTGTTTTTAGATATATTGGAACGACCCGTTCTAATATTGGAACGTCCCGTTCCGGGGTTCAGAACGACCCGTTCTGATTTTGGCACGGCCCGTTCTGACATTGGAACGGGGCGTTCCGATTTTGGAACAGCCCGTTCCGGGCTACTAAAAACACCATATTTAGCCTTTAGGCCTTCTGATGTCCTGTCTTGTTATTTGCCTGCTTCGGAAGCTCCTTTCCTTCATAATGGATGTCCATTTCTTTGTTTGTGTGCCCCCCGGATGAAATTGGGTGTCTACAGCTGCCCCTATTTACTTGTCCTTTGGAGTAGCTATGTGTTGCTTTTCCAAAGGCAAGTAAAGACGTAGACATTTCGTCAGGGTCTCCTCCTCGTCTCTTTGTATTGGCGCTTCTACATTCCTTCTCTTGGATAGGTGTATTTGCTCGTGTCCTCGCCCTTTAGAGTAGTAGAGTGTTGGTTGCATACTCTATTGGGTAACAAGGCTAACAAACTGTACACCTGATCTTCAATCTTCAAGTAGATGCTCCATTGTGTCTCTTGTGATAGTGCGTTCTTTTATTTGTAGCTTGTTGAAGAGGGAGTATTTTCGTAGCTCAGCTTCCCTCACGGCTTTGTCATATACCGGATTGGGAGATGACTACAGTTTCTCCAGACCTTTCCCTCATGGCTTTGTCGTATACCGAATTGGGATGCGAGTATAGTCTCTCCAGACCTTTCCCTCACGGCTTTGTCGTATACCGGATTGGAATGCGAGTACAGTTTCTCCAGACCTTTCTCTCACGGCTTTGTCGTATACCGAATTGGGATGCGAGTACAGTCTCTCCAGACCTTTCCCTCACGGCTTTGTCGTATACCGGATTGGGATGCGAGTACAGTCTCTCCAGACCTTTCCCTCACGGCTTTGTCGTATACCGGGTTGGGATGCGAGTACAGTCTCTCCAGACCTTTCCCTCACGACTTTGTCGTATACCGGATTGGGATGCGAGTACAGTCTCTCCAGATCTTTCCCTCACAGCTTTGTCATATACCGGGTTGGGATGCGAGTACAGTCTCTCCAGACCTTTCCCTCACGGCTTTGTCGTATACCGGATTGGGATTTGAGTACAGTCTCTCCAGACCTTTCCCTCACGGCTTTGTCGTATACCGGATTGGGATGCGAGTACAGTCTCTCCAGACCTTTCCCTCACGGCTTTGTCGTATACCGGATTGGGATGCGAGTACAGTCTCTCCAGACCTTTCCCTCACGACTTTGTCGTATACTGGATTGGGATGCGAGTACAGTCTCTCCAGACCTTTGTTGTATTTTGAGGAAACTGTCGGTGCCTTCATTGGTTTGCTTGAACTTTGGTAGATATTGCCCCAAGGATGTTGGGCATGAGGTATGTCGTGATGCCTCTAATTTGGGCTGCTTTTGTCTTTTGTTCAGATGTTGTCAATTGGAATGTGTTTCCCTTTCTTGGCTTTTCTTATTGGTGTTGTGGGATGAAAGACTGCCCCTAGGTGGATGGGCAGGAGATGTTTGATGTGCCCCTGTGTTGGTGGGCAGAGAAGTGGATGGCTAGCAGGGATTCCAGTGTTGCCCTTGCCACATGAGTATTGTGATGCCCCTCCAGGCGTTTGTTGTGGAGTCCTTTTGATTCATGGATGATTAGTTGTTGATTGTTGATGGATGGTTGTGGATGCCCCATGGTAAGTATGGATGCATGGATGTACATGAAAATGCAAGACAAGAATGGATTGAATTTGTTTATTATATTTATTATTATTATTTTTTTTATTTTATTTATAAAATGGAGTTATACCCTTTTGTGCACGCTTGTGCCCTATGCATGCTATGCAATGATGCCTCTATGCCAATGCTTAAATGCAGATTGATTTTACTTTCAAGAAATTAATCTATGCGCATTGATCAATGACATGGATTGTTAGCCTTTTAGCCGTGTCGGATTTAGCGCTGCTTTTTTGAACCTGAGGTTTGTGTAGTTCGGCCTTCTCGCTTGTACCGAATATGATATATTAGCTCTTAGATTAGGTGTACCTAGACTCTGTTCTAGGACACCTCCATCTTTTCCTTGTGAGTATTCACTGTGCATATTCCGTGTATCTTTCAAATTTATCTTAATGCCATGTAGGTCAAGAGGAATGGGATATACATATATTTTTTGTAAAAGTTTTGTTAGAAAGGATTTTTTTCAAAAATGGTTTATAGAAGAATGGCTGGCCGAGGTAGGCTAGTGGTTTAGGCTGATGAACAAGCACATTCAAAGTGAGGAAATCATTTTCTGCGTTTAGCTTATTATTTCCTTCAAAGTTAAGCGATGACTTGGGATTGCATATTGATTAAATGATCTTCTAGAGCCGCCTTTTGGTTTTCAGCTCGGGATGCTGCTTTGTCCTAACTTTTGCCTAGGTTACTTGAGATGTGTTCCCTAGCGGACATTTTTTTTTTGATCCTCACTTTTGTCTAGGCTACCCTTTTTGTTTGTGGGTCTCCAAGCGGACCTTGTCCTAATTTTTGCGCAGCCCCCTTAGTGGGTTTCCTGCCAGGCTTTTGTCTTTGCAGCATTTGTGATCATCTTTCATTCTTTCATGAAAGGGGGATGCCCCTTTCATTGATTTCATTCAGACTTTTATCCACAAGTCATTCCCAATTTGATTAATCTTTCTGTGTTTTTTTTATTGTGTTTTAAGCCATTGTTTCTAATGACGTCCTTATTTCAAATGTACTTGTTCATTTAAGGTTTGTTGACGAGGCTTAAAGTAGATAAAAAGGAGAAGAGAAATGAAGTAGAAAAGTGTATGGCATTAAAATAGAATTTTCAATTTACACGTGCCCATTTAATGTAGCTTGAGGGCCCGAGCATGCCCCAAGTTTGTGATTCATACACAAAGAAGTAGAGGGAGGTTGCCCCTCAGAGAGGCCTAGGTTGTCTGACTGTAGGGCTAGTCTTACACTTGCTCGGATGTGGCAATTCAGAAGTTCTCGTGTAGAGGGAGGTCCTTTGGCTTCTTCTCTCGTGAAGGTGTTGTCAACCCATATCTTGAGCATTTCCTAAGAAGTAGGAATGAGTAGAAGCGATGATAGAGCTTTCCATGGAGTCTTGCTTCTCAAGAAGAACATGATGTCTCTCAATTTTCAGCTCGAACAAACATTGCTTCTTAATTTTTATTTTTTATTTATTTATTTTTTTTACTTTAAATTTTTTTTTTTGCCTAGAACGTCCTTTGCGGGTTTTCATTCTAGCAACTTCTTAACAAGCAATGTTTCTCTCTTGTTGAAATCACTTTTCGAGAAAGCTCTATTCACTTTGCCTTAGTCCTCCTCAGATTCTCTTTATTAGCTTGCAACTCATTAAGAATGTGGATCCATTCATTTATAGTCGTTTCTCCTATTCTGCTTGGATTTCACAGTTGTACGACACGACTTTATCTTCTTTAGGCAGGAAGTGGCGTCTTGAAAACTCTTTATGCATATGGCTTATGTCCCAACACTTTCGACTAATGCACATAGGTTAATTTTCCTTTTTATTCTTATTTATTTTTTTACAAAGGGGGGATTTGTGTTGAATGAATGTAATGCAGAATGTAGAGAAAGTTGAGAAAAATAAATATCAGTCTCATTGATTTTTATTTGTGAATGCTCAAATAAATTTCGACAGTATTAAGCGAGAATCTTTATTAGATTATAAGAAGACTTACTTCAACAAACATATCAAAGCAAGGGCCCAACTATAATATTTTTTTTTTAAAATTGATTTGGGCTTTTCTTTATAGCGCAGATACTGTCGTATATTAGAGCATTCACTTTTCTTAACTTTCTATACGTACTGCAACCTAATGCTCCTTAGCTAATAAAATAAAATGAATGAAATTAATGAGCTAATCTAGAATTCATGTCATTTTTTTTAATCTTTATCATGTTTCTATTATCTAAAGGGGAATGATGCATGATGGAGATGAGATTTCTTTTATTCAATTTTTTTTTAAAAAAAGAAACTACCTATATGATGTTAATGGAATGCTGACCTAAGAATGTACAAATGGGTATAAAATTTTTATTTTTATTTTTATTTTTTTATTTTTTATTATCTGTTTGCTTATTTTAAAATTCCAATCCATCTTATTAGAACAAAATAATACAAACAAATGCACACACATATGCTCAATCAACGTACACCCACGAACGATCATGATCAAATCCTTGGTCTGTGGTCCCTGTCAAGAAAAGTGCGTTGTATAGGGCGGTTCTAATCTCACTGGTTTTTAAGGCCCCCAAGGTGCCCCCATTATAGGGACCCAGTATCTCTGTTGCCGTCACCTGGCAAACTCTAAGGTTTGTCGCAGTATTTCGGGCTAGAGTAACCGGTTATCACCTTGAGTGTGATTTTCGACAAGGCTTGCAGGCTCCAAGGCCAAACTTGGGCCAGTCGTACGTCAACCACTCCCTATTTTTAATACCCTCATGCCCCCAGGTGTAGGGGGAACTGTTGTGTGCAAAGGTTTGTGTATAATTTTATTTCAAACAGGTGCGGAATTTAAATAAGTAAATAGATATCAGAGCCAAACAAAGAAAACAAATAAGGTAAAGAGGAAAAATATTTAAATTGTTATTCTTATTTTATTAACTTCATCATTTATTTGGGCTTAACCCTCTTAAAACGTCCCCAATGGAGTCGCCATCTGTCGCAACCCGAAAATTTCTAATCTTGCGACCTATGGTTTAGACATCCTTTTAAAAGTCTCATTAATTAAGGAATGCCCGGACACCAGACTAATCCTTAATCAATGCTTTTGAAAATAGGTTCATGGAGTCGCTACCAATATTTTACTCAAAACATTGGAAAAATAAAAGGTTTTTAAAGATCCAATAATGGCCTTGATAACCAGAATTGGGTTCGGGGGTCGGTTACGTGTAGGGAAGGTATTAAGCACCCCTACAACGCCCTCAATCGGTACCCTATGATGAAGTTAATATGATAAAAATTAATAAATTAAATATTGAATCCCCTTTATTAATATTTATTTACATATTTAAAATATAAATTAAACGATTAACCCTAAAATATCTACATTATGAAGTTTGTTATAACAAAAAAAGAGATAAAGATGAATAATAAAAGAGAGAGAAAAAGATTGACTGAAATACCTCTTGAACGAGCTTTATTGAATCTTCAAATATGGAGAAGGTGCTTTGTGGCGACCTTTCACACTACAATATGCCTCAGATCTCAAGAAATACAATAGGAGGGAGAGAGAAGATAGAGATGCGACATAAATCTCAAGAAATACAATAGAAGGGAGAGAGATAGAGAATTTTCGTGCTCAAAGGAGTCTTATTCGAAATTTCTCTAGCCCCCCTGGCGAACTGTGCCCAAGGCTTCAATTTATAGGGATCAGCAGTGGGCCAGAACGGCCTGTTCCAATTTCGGAACAGCCCGTTCTGGCCCAATTATTATGTGTAAATTTCGTACTCTGGAACGGCCCGTTCCAGAGTAGAAAATAACACGAACTTCACCTTCCCAGAACGGCCCATTCCAAATTTGCCTTGTTTGGAACGACCCGTTCTGGTATTGGAACGGCCCGTTCCACACAAGCCTCTTTAGGTGTTTTTAGTTATATTGGAACGACCCGTTCTAATATTGGAACGTCCCGTTCCGGGGTTCAGAACGACCCGTTCTGATTTTGGCACGGCAGAACGGGCCGTTCCGATTTTGGAACAGCCCGTTCCGGGCTACTAAAAACACCATATTTAGCCTTTAGGCCTTCTGATGTCCTGTCTTGTTATTTGCCTGCTTCGGAAGCTCCTTTCCTTCATAATGGAGGTCCATTTCTTTGTTTGTGAGCCCCCCGGAGGAAATTGGGTGTCTACAATGGTGAATTTGTTTTCACTATTGCGAGTTTTCTTCCATTTTTGTTCTCTAATATGACTGGAGACAGTACTGCTATTGAATTTAGTTGGTATCAGTAGAAAAATATTGCTTTTGTGATGTTATTGACTAGTTGTTGTCAATTGGCTTGATTGGTGCTCAAATTAAAATGTGTATTCGTTGACTTGTTGCCTGGTTAGAATGGTGTGAATTCAAATTGCTTCTCATTTGTTCCATTCAAATGTGTGTTTGGTTTAGTGATTTTTACTTTTTTTCATTTTTAGCTTCCTTTGATTGCTCTTGTGAGAGGATGAGTGCAATTGATGCTAGAAACTTTCTGCTTAAGCTCGACCCAAGGATGGAAATTTTGGAGAACAAGATTGCAATATCCAATTTCGTGCATGGGTTGGAGAGGAAAATGTTATGTACACCATCCCTTTTTAATAGATGTAACACCCCAATTTTCAAAAAGGTTAGTATTATTATTATTAGATGGTATTTGGTCATAATTATTTTAATAATTATAGAGGAATATTATTTTGTACGTTTTAAATAATTATTATTTTGGACAATTATTTTGTACGTATTAAATAAGTATTTTTATTAGCATTTTTAAATAAATATTTATATGTTTTAAGAGAAGGTTGATTTTATATGATATTTTGTTATTGAAATTATATTATTATATTTAGGGTCAGAAATATATTATTATTATAGAGAAAAAATATTTTATAATATACATGTATTTATTTTATTTAATTATTTTGAGGAAAATTAGAAGTGAGTTAGAAGAGAAGGAAAATGGGTTGGGTTGACCCAGTCCAATGGATTAATTTTAAGAAAGGAGTCAGGTGGTGTTAACCCTATCTGCCTCATTTGCGTTCTGAAGGGTTAGGGAAAAAAAGAGGAGAAACAAAGAGCTCTAAGGAAGAGTACTCAGGAACGATCTTAGATCACACCAAGACCATTCATCTTCTGCTCATCCAGGTACGGGGGAGATGGGTTTCTTCATATGTGAATATAGGGGTGTTCGGGTAGTGAGGGCAATCCCTAAGTCCCTCTAGGAACTCTATTTAAAATTCTGAACGATTATTTGTGCAATCGATGTTCTAAATTCTTAATTCATTTGGAAGAACTTATTTCTTGAATTGTCTTTGAATTCCATTGGGGCTTTCTTGTTAATTCTTTATCCTTAAATTTGATGACTTGAATTTTATGTGTTAAGAAGAGTTTAGATTTTTTTTGTAAAACCAATGAAAACCAATTTTTGAGGCTTGAGATGTGTATGGATTGATTTGGAACGTATGAAGAATATAAATGGAGTTAAACTGAACCAACGGGGTGTAGAAGTAGTGAAAATTGGTAAAAACCTTGTTGAAACTCGTAAAACGCAGGTTTAATTTCACAGAGGGAAATCTGGGCAGAGATTTGGGCGCTCAGCGCCAGTTTTGGGCGTCGGGCGTCGGGACCCCGACATACGTTTGTAATTTTGCGATATATTTCTGTGTAGTTATCCAAATCGAGTTCCGTTTGTTTTTTTAGAAACTAGACATCTGGGGCTTCCATTTAGACACAAGAATCGTGTAAAAATATTAATATTTGATCAAGTTATGTGAGTTGCAATTTGAGCCTTCCAATCTGTGTGCGAACCACAACATCAATTTTTGTGAGCCCTGAATGGTAACCTAAACGACTTTATTAGGATTTGTGTTCTTCATGAAAGTTGTAGATATTGATGTTAGGATTCTAATGGATCTGGGATCACTTAGAAAGGATATGTATATCTCGAGTTATGGTTAAATTATTAACTGAATGTCATAGATATTGTGATGTGTGTGAAGAATTATGTGAAATTTGTGGTCTATGATGTTGATAACTTAATGATAGGTACCTAGCATGTGAGGATGATATTGCATGGATTGTTATTGACATGTGATGATGTTATATAATGGAGATGCATTAATTATGAGTTACGTGGGATGCATGAGTTGCATGAGACTTATGAGTTGCATGTGGTGCTTGAGAAGCCAGACGTGACTATATTGCATTGGACCCTGGGCCCAGAGAGGGGTTGAGACAGGGGGGACCATGACGGGAGGCATTCCATGCGTGGGCCGTTGGGTGTTTAACTGCGCAGCTCACTGGCCACAGAGGGTTTAACGGTGGGTGGATTGCCTTTGCACGGGCCGCTGGGTGTTTAACCGTGCAACATACTGGCCCTGGGAGGGTGTGAGAACGGTATGCCCGCATTGGCAACAACTAAGGGAATTGACGAGGTACGCCCATTGTGCGGAGTGCCAAGTTGAGACTCTTAGGAGAGGAGATGTGTATGAGCATATAGTGAGCATGTGTATGAAAGCTTGTATGATTGAAAAAAAATGATGTTTGGTAATTATATGAGATGTATTTGTTATTTATAGTTAATGATGATATTTTGGTGCACGGTGTGGGGTGGGAATTGGATAGCTCTATGTTCATATATGATGTTATCTATCTCTCACCGTCCTGTTTTTATGTGGTTTTCTTTTAGGTGAAGATGAAGGCACTCATAGTGTTGAGTTCTAAAGGGAAAGGGTTCTGCTCTGATAGGATGTGACATTGGGGCATGAATTTAGGATGCTTTAGTTATGAATTGTTATTTGTTGTTTGAGGAGACTTATTTTTAGGAGTTTTATATTCACCTTATATTTGTAAATTTTGGATCCCTTTCATTTTTCTTTAGAGACCTTGATAATTTTCTTTTAAGAGTAAAACTTTATTATTATTATTATTATTATTTCTATTTATTTCGAGACTTGTGAACCTATGAGTTTTTATTAAAATATGTGGACCCTTCTTGATGTTATATTTATTGAATTATTCTTATTGTTGTTACTTATCTATTATGGGGTAGAAGGGTGTCACATTTAGTGGTATTAGAGCAGGTCGATCCAATCGGCCGTGAGTTATGAGTCTACTATGCTTGTTTGGTAGATGAATGATGGAATATGTTTTGCTTTATGATGAGGATAATGATGATGATGATGATGTTTCCCTTGTGTTGTTAGTGTTGTGCTTACACTTATATTGTTTTCTCAGAATTTGGCTGAAAGACATGATATAGCTTAGTTGAGGCTATTCATGATTGCTTATTAGTTTTGATACTTCTTGCTTACGTAAGAAGTAGTGGTTGAGTGGTATCGCTCGTATTGCAAGCACATGTGCCAGTAGTAGTGGACGAAGCCTTGCTAATCAACTAGAAATTATTTGGACCTTAGATTTGGGTGAGACATTGATTTGTCGAGAGTTTACGGTTAGTGGAGTTTCTAGAATCTATAGTTGTAGCGATTGAATCCAAGGAGGTTGTATATGAGAATTGGAGTTTTGGTATCCTTGATGAGAGATTGAAATGTTGGTAATTCCCTTGAGTGTTGGTGTTGGCATGTTTACCGTTTATGGTTTAGGTAGCATGTGAGTTTTATTTTCTAAGTCTGTTGTGCTAAATATGTGAGTTGTTTGGTTTAGGATTGTAGTGGGAAGCTTGAATATGAAGTTGAGGTGTGAGTTTGGAAGGGTTGATGTATTTTTGTGGCCTTAGATATATTGATATACTATTGCTGTTTGGTGTAGAGGATATTTTCGCTGCAGTTTTGTTGTGCCATTATGACTACCATATTGACAGATTTAGATTTTATGATCTTCATAAAAGTTGTAGCCTTAGACTTTATCTTTCCAATGGAATTGGAATCAGGTAAAACGGAGGTCTAGAACTCCAGTTATAGCTACTTTGGTGATCAAAGGTCTAGCTGTAAGCGCCGAATATATCTGCTGCGGTTTTTGAAATTTTTAGCTAAGAAGAGGATCTTTTAGAATTTTATGTCTTCATAAGAGTTTTAACTTATTCTCTTAGCTTTCTTTTGAGATAGGTTTGAGATCATTTGGATGAGTATAACTCTCTAGGTATCATTTTCTTTGATCATTGTTGAAGGGATATGTATGGTGTCATGATATTTTTGAATCGTTAGACAATGCAAGGATAAAAATTGATTTTTGTCATGATTCTAAGATGTTAGGTGGATTGAGAGGTTGTTTAAGATTGTATGATGTTATGTGGTAAAGTTGATTCATGCTTTATGGTGTAAACGATGATTGATTCGTATATGCTTAGGGATAGTATATATGAAGATTTTATAGTAGGTATTCTAATATGATTTGATATGCATGTATGTATATATGAGGATAGATGACTTTATGGATCAATTAGTGGATGTTTGTGTATTAATGAGATTGATCTTAGGATGTGATATCACCATATTAAGAGTTAAGTGTGAAGATATATCCAAGATAAATTTAGGATAGATTATCTAAGTATGATTTTTGACTGTATGAGATGAGTGTTCTAGGCCATGTAATTTTCTTGCGGAGGTATAACGTAGATCTATCTAAGATAGAAGTTGTGCTTAAGTGAGAGATACATGAGTCTATTAGCGAGGTTATGAGTTTCTTGGATTATCTCATTGTTGTTAGATATTTATTGAGTAACTTTCTAAGATAGCATTACCTTTGAACATATTGAGTAAGAAGAGTGTTATTTTTGTGTGAGATAGTAAGTGTGATAGTAGTTTCCAAATTCTTAAGGAAAGATCGACTAGTGCGCTAGTGTGAGCATTGGCCGATCTTAGTAAGCCTTTTGTGATATATAGTTATGCTTCTAAAGATATGTTTGGGAGGAGTATTGTGACAAGAAGGAAAGGTAGTAGGTTATGATTTTAGGCAATTGAAAATTCATGAGAGGAATTTTCTTATCTATGACCTTGAGTTAGTAGCTTTAATATTTATACTAAGATTTGGAGACATTATGTATATGATTCCAAGCTTGAAGTATTTTTTGATCGTTAGAGCCTTAATTATCTGTTGACTGAGTAGTTAATTATGTGACTAAAGAGATAGTTTAATTTCTAGAGGACTAATATTTCAAACTTAGTTGTTAATTGAGTAAAGCTATTGTGGTGACCGATGTTTTGTGTAGGAAACCTTTATATTTATCTTCCCTTATGATTAGAGAGATGAATCCTTTTGGCTCAAATTAGAGATTTAAGTTTGGCTTATAAGGTTACTCTTAGTAGTGTGAGACTAAGTATGACTTGAGTAACGAATGGATTGTTGAAGGAAATTGGAGAAGCACAATTTTGGTGACAAGATATGAGGCTATAGGATAAGGTGATGGATAAGAGTTTGACTTGGGTGTAGATGGAGTGGTGAAATTAGAGATCTGATATGTATACCTAGTGAACTTACGCTTAGGTGCTTAATCTTTAGAGATGATCATAGAAGTAAAACCAATGTTGTAGCAGATGCCTTGATTATGATAACCTTTGGTATATTGTTTATGATGATTTAAGGGTTGGATTTGATTGAAGAATTTAGAGACTTATGCTTTGTGTGTGAGATTATCCTTAGGAGCATTGAATTGATTATGTTGAAAGTGACTAGTGAATTAATGGATGAGATTAGAGAAGCCTAGGAGTTAGAGCCTTTCTTAGAGAACCAAGTGGAAAAGATTGGTAGGAGTGTAGATAATTTTTTTGAGTAGAATCGATGTTATTTTGAGGTGCAAGAACAAATTTGGGTGCTTAGTAACCTTCAATTAAGAAAGATGATTTTAGAGGAAGGACATTCATTTAGGAGCTACTGAGATGTATCGGGACGTTAGGAGGATGTATCAGAGTGGTGCAGCGGAAGCATGGTGGCCTAAGGTGAAGAGAGGAGTAGAGAAATTGTATGCTCGTGTTTAGTATGCAAGAAGTCTTTTGGAATTTTGTAGCACTTAGACGTCCCATTTTGGAACTGTAATGGTGAGTGGATAGACCTTAATTATAGGTTTGTCTGAGATACTTAAGAGATCGATTCTATTTGTGTTTTAGTGGATAGACTCGCCAAGTTTACTTGTTTTACCGTTAGATATCCTTTGGTGAAATTGATAGAGTTGTACATCAATAAGGTAGTGAGGTTGCATAAGGATTAGAAAGTAAGAAGAGAGAAGTCTACCATTACAAAAATTTCGGGGACGAAATTTCTTAAAGGAGGGGAGTATTGTAACACCCCAATTTTCAAAAAGGTTATTATTATTATTATTAGATGGTATTTGGTCATAATTATTTTAATAATTATAGAGGAATATTATTTTGTACGTTTTAAATAATTATTATTTTGGACAATTATTTTGTACGTATTAAATAAGTATTTTTATTAGCATTTTTAAATAAATATTTATATGTTTTAAGAGAAGGTTGATTTTATATGATATTTTGTTATTGAAATTATATTATTATATTTAGGGTCAGAAATATATTATTATTATAGAGAAAAAATATTTAATAATATACATGTATTTATTTTATTTAATTATTTTGAAGAAAATTAGAAGTGGGTTAGAAGAGAAGGAAAATGGGTTGGGTTGACCCAGTCTAATGGATTAATTTTAAGAAAGGAGTCAGGTGGTGTTAACCCTATCTGCCTCATTTGCGTTCTGAAGGGTTAGGGAAAAAAAGAGGAGAAACAAAGAGCTCTAAGGAAGAGTACTCAGGAACGATCTTAGATCACACCAAGACCATTCATCTTCTGCTCATCCAGGTACGGGGGAGATGAGTTTCTTCATATGTGAATATAGGGGTGTTCGGGTAGTGAGGGCAATCCCTAAGTCCCTCTAGGAACTCTATTTAAAATTCTGAACGATTATCTGTGCAATCGATGTTCTAAATTCTTAATTCATTTGGAAGAACTTATTTCTTGAATTGTCTTTGAATTCCATTGGGGCTTTCTTGTTAATTCTTTATCCTTAAATTTGATGACTTGAATTTTATGTGTTAAGAAGAGTTTAGATTTTTTTTGTAAAACCAATGGAAACCAATTTTTGAGGCTTGAGATGTGTATGGATTGATTTGGAACGTATGAAGAATATAAATGGAGTTAAACTGAACCAACGGGGTGTAGAAGTAGTGAAAATTGGTAAAAACCTTGTTGAAACTCGTAAAACGCAGGTTTAATTTCACAGAGGGGAGTCTGGGCAGATATTTGGGCGCTCAGCGCCAGTTTTGGGCGTCGGGCGTCGGGACCCCGACATACGTTTGTAATTTTGCGATATCTTTCTGTGTAGTTATCCAAATCGAGTTCCGTTTGTTTTTTTAGAAACTAGACATCTGGGGCTACCATTTAGACACAAGAATCGTGTAAAAATATTAATATTTGATCAAGTTATGTGAGTTGCAATTTGAGCCTTCCAATCTGTGTGCGAACCACAACATCAATTTTTGTGAGCCCTGAATGGTAACCTAAACGACTTTATTAGGATTTGTGTTCTTCATGAAAGTTGTAGATATTGATGTTAGGATTCTAATGGAGTTGGGATCACTTAGAAAGGATATGTATATCTCGAGTTATGGTTAAATTATTAACTGAATGTCATAGATATTGTGATGTGTGTGAAGAATTATGTGAAATTTGTGGTCTATGATGTTGATAACTTAATGATAGGTACCTAGCATGTGAGGATGATATTGCATGTATTGTTATTGACATGTGATGATGTTATATAATGGAGATGCATTAATTATGAGTTACGTGGGATGCATGAGTTGCATGAGACTTATGAGTTGCATGTGGTGCTTGAGAAGCCAGACGTGGCTATATTGCATTGGACCCTGGGCCCAGAGAGGGGTTGAGACAGGGGGGACCATGACGGGAGGCATTCCATGCGTGGGCCGTTGGGTGTTTAACTGCGCAGCTCACTGGCCACAGAGGGTTTAACGGTGGGTGGATTGCCTTTGCACGGGCCGCTGGGTGTTTAACCGTGCAACATACTGGCCCTGGGAGGGTGTGAGAACGGTATGCCCGCATTGGCAACAACTAAGGGAATTGACGAGGTACGCCCATTGTGCGGAGTGCCAAGTTGAGACTCTTAGGAGAGGAGATGTGTATGAGCATATAGTGAGCATGTGTATGAAAGCTTGTATGATTGAAAAAAAATGATGTTTGGTAATTATATGAGATGTATTTGTTGTTTATAGTTAATGATGATATTTTGGTGCACGGTGTGGGGTGGGAATTGGATAGCTCTATGTTCATATATGATGTTATCTATCTCTCACCGTCCTGTTTTTATGTGGTTTTCTTTTAGGTGAAGATGAAGGCACTCATAGTGTTGAGTTCTAAAGGGAAAGGGTTCTGCTCTGATAGGATGTGACATTGGGGCATGAATTTAGGATGCTTTAGTTATGAATTGTTATTTGTCGTTTGAGGAGACTTATTTTTAGGAGTTTTATATTCACCTTATATTTGTAAATTTTGGATCCCTTTCATTTTTCTTTAGAGACCTTGATAATTTTCTTTTAAGAGTAAAACTTTATTATTATTATTATTATTATTATTATTATTATTTCTATTTATTTCGAGACTTGTGAACCTATGAGTTTTTATTAAAATATGTGGACCCTTCTTGATGTTATATTTATTGAATTATTCTTATTGTTGTTACTTATCTATTATGGGGTAGAAGGGTGTCACAATAGATATGTTCCATTTCATTTTTTTAAAGAATTTTCTTAAATATTATTTTTATTTATTTTCTTTTAAAATAAATTTTATTTCAAAAAGTTGTCTTACTAATTCACCTCTTCTTCATTCACTCCTTTTTTTCTCCTACTCTATCTCTCTCTAACCATTCTTCAAATGTCTCCTTCCAATTTTACTTTTAATTTCCTTTTATTTAAAATAATTAAGATACTTATAAACTCATCTTTATTATTATTTAAATTCTATTTCTTTTGCACTCTTCAACATTTTTAAGCCTATTTTTCACGTCATCTTGGTTATTGTATACATTATATACAAGATTGTGGATTTTTGAAGACTTCATTTTCAAAGGTATAATCAGCTAATTTAAGATGAATTATTAATTAGAAACAATATGCTTTTATAATTAACATTTTGAAATTGTGCTTTTGTTCTTAAAATAAACATTGGAAAGTTCTAGTAAGAAGATAATTATTTTTAGTCTTTTAGAAAGTATTTTCTGAAAGTATATTTTTGTTTTCTAGAAAGTATTTTTTAGAAGAAAAAAATGTAGCACTGTGAATTTTAAGATTTGTTTAGTTAATTTTATTAATTATTTGATTATGTGATTGATTGTTTAGTTATTGTAAAACTCTAAGGATTAAGGAATTCTTATGAGTTTAGTTATTAAGGAGTTGTTTTAAGTTGAGAGCAAAGTTGACCAAGTTTAGGGGAAAGTATATAAGGTTTTCTTAAGACTTGAACTTTATAAATTCATTTCATAAGGAAAGTTAGAGAGAAATTAGAGAGAATGGCTCTAGAACTAGAAAGATTATTTCCTTCTATCAAAAGTTGAGAATCAATAGGAGATGTCGTCACACGAGAGTTTGGTGTTCTACGGCCTTCTTTCTTCTTCTACCTCCTTTCTTGGCCATTTGAGATAAGAAAAGCTTGTTGTTTAATTTTCTAAGTTGTGAATGTTAAAATTTATTCATTAATTCTTGCTTTGGTAAGCATTTCAGTTGAATTTGAAGATAGAACTTGGTGCTCTTAGTTTTCATGGAGTTTCTTGGCGAAGGTAGAAAATTTATGATCTTATGATACTTTTATTATTGCGTATTGTATCTCTTTCAAATTTGAGTTGTATATTGATAATAAATGATTATTCTTGAGTTGCATGCATGAATCTTGTAGCTGAAAAAGATAATTTGGAGTTATATGTTGGTACTTGTGAGTTGTTGAACCTATTCTTTAAGATTGCATGTTTCCTAGATTGACTCACTTAGAGAGAGAACTTAGTCACTCAAAACGAGTTGGTACGACAATTTCAAAGGTGTTCTATAACTTATTTTGCTCAAAGAGAATTTTGGTGGCTAAGAGAGAACTTACTCACTCAAAACAAGATGGTGTGACCATTCAAGGGCGATCTTTGATTTGGCTTGCTTGGAGCAAATTCTAGAGTGCTTTGAGCGAATTTTGTTCACTCAAAGCAAAGGTTTACTCACTTAAGCGAGCTGATTGGGACTCCCAGGGGAGCTCTCTGTTTGAGCTTGCTTAGAGTTAATTTCAGGGGATTCAAAAAGAATCTCATTCACTTAGAGCTAGCTTTAGGGAGCTTGAAGCCCCAATTTTCCATTTGATCTTGTAATCTTCTCAACATATCTTGACCAGTTGATTGATTACATGACGCATGATGATGATTTAACTTAGGTCATTATGTATTGATCTATGATGATATATGGTGATGTTTTAAGTTGTTAAAAAATTGAAGGTTGATTATTAGTTGAAGATGTGTGAAGTAAAGTTGTATGATGATAAGTTTTTCAATGTTGAATGGAGTTGCGTCATGAATGCTTGATGCATGTAGTTGTTGACTTAGGACTAGAGGAGAGACGTTGATTTTAAAAAGATGAATATCCCATTGTGAGGATATGTGTTGTGGTGCTTTAAGAGCCTAGTTGTTGAAAACTTTTCTTTAGTATAGTCTCTTGAAATGGAGTGTTGAGTCTCCTCTAGGTTCTTAGTTGATATTGTATAGGGCAATGTCAAACCATACTATTTTAGAAGTGACCAATCGAGTAAGGTACAAGATCAGAGGCCAAAATCCCTAAATAAGTAATGGAAAGGATGCAATACTTGGAGGGTAGTCACCAGACTAATTCCATATAGGTTTAGTTATGCTTGCTAAGGTCGTGGTAGACTCACACCAAAGTTGTACTATTTCTGATAGGGATATTGGATTTTCCTAGTCTACGTGACAAAATTCGAGAAATTATATTGTGTTATCGATTGATATATAAATTTTTTGTTAATCTAGCAAGTCCAATAATATTGCGTTGTTAAGTTGGTTCAGTAGGGTCAAGCTACTTAGAATGTCCACCTCGTTGTAAGAGATCTCTTAGTTAAAATGTGTGACAACACATTATGTTATTGTGTTGTTATGTTTTAGTGTTGTTTAATTTGTTATGTTGTTGAGTAGTTATGTTGTTTAGTTGTTGTGTTGATCATATATATGTCGTGTTGAAGAATTGTATTGTTGATATACTACATTGTATATTGTTATGTGTTGCTAAACTGGGCTTTTGGCCATGGTTGTGAGGAAAGGATGTAATGTTGTGTAGTATTGAAATGATGATATTGATGGTATAATTGTACTTTACTTCTATATTGTGTGTTGCCTTTTTATTTGTAAGCTTATCCTTGTATTTTCCTTGTTGGACTACCATGATCATATCATTATGAGAATAAGACAAGATTAGGTTAGAGGGTGAGCCGAATTTTAAGGCTCATGCTGAAGATGACAATGTTGGTTGTGTTGTTCTTACACAACTTGTAGATAATATTTGCTTGAACAATAACCTAAAATCTATATTTTTAGTCTAAATTATTATTGTGTGTATGAGTGTAGTTTTAAGTTATAATCTCACCGAGGGATTTATATTTATGATTTCAATTGATGAGTTTTACACACACACATGTGTGTGTGTGTATATATATTGTTGGATATATGTATCCAGGGATTGTTTGCATATTAATCTTATGTAATTAGATTCATGTTTTTCATTGCTTAGATATTGAGTTGTAAAGTGTAGTAACCTACTAGATTGTTACATATATATATATATATATATATATATATATATATATATATATATATATATATATATATATATATATACTTCCTTCCATGTTATAGTTGATGGTGACATGTGCTATCTTCACATATAGGCAATATTTTAAAAACTAGATCACTCATCAAATGGGTTAGGGTACTAGGTTAAGAGTTGAATTGATAGGTTACTAATTGAATTATATGAGTTGATCTCTATTAAATATTTTTTAAAATTCATGTCATACACATATATATATATATATAGGGAGCATATCAAGTGAGAGAGAATTTATTATGAGAGATGAGAGGGTTAAAATATAACCCTTAGATTAATTTCCTCTCACTTGATTAAACCCCAAATTTTTTCTCACTTGATTAATCTAAGGGTTATATTTTAACCCTCTCATCTCTCATAATAAATTCCCTCTTACTTGATATGTTCCATATATATATATATATATATATATATATATATATATATATATATTTAATATCTATAAATTTTAATAAATTTTATACCATTCCTTAAAGAAACTAAAAAGAAAATTATAATCTATAATACTAATAAAGTAATTAAATTATAAATTAGTTGAATTGCATAAACTAATATCACTTTTAAATTAATAACATTGAATATAAATTATCTAAGTCAATTTTATAATAATAGAGAATTTGTTTAGTGACCACTAAAGTGCTAAATAATCACATTCACTTGAATTCAAGTCTCATGTTATTCAAAATTGTCATTATTTTTGTTTCTAAGAAGAAATACATAATTTAAAATTAAAATATACTATAATAATTATTTAAACAATATAATTATTAAAGACATTAAATGAAATGTCACTTGAAATATATATATATATATATATATATATATATATATATTATATTTTTTGAACATATTAACAAATGTTTCAAACGGTCCATTTGTTTGGACATTCTCCCAAACTTGATATAGGCATGATTTGATTCCTATCAATGGTAACATTTTGTGTATTTTTTTTTACTTCATCAATGTAATTCGTACTTTATAAGTAAAAAAGCAACAAATTACTAATGGTTGCACACTTGAAGCATAGAGCTAAGAGCTAACACAAGCCTTTAATGTAGTGCGATTTTTGAGCCAATAAATGCACACTTCTCAAGCAACCAGATAATATATAAAAGGTCAAATTAGTCCATTCAAATCGATTTAACTCAAGTTTTCACCAATTTATACTAGTTTGATGACATCATAATCGGCTCAGTGACACATCTAACCCAACTTTCAACTCAACCTAACTATGTTTTTAGTCTCGGTCAGATCATTTAACTTGCCGATTTAAGTTAAGTTTTAAAACTATGCATATAGGACATGCTTTATGCCCTATAACACTATACCCACACAAGTATACTATGTTGGAAAGTCATTCAATGTATAGAATAAGATGGTATGCAACTTGAATTACTTACTTGAATACCTATTAAACAAATCAAGACCTTCCTCCCACAACATCTTCAACTCCTTAACCAAAGGACTTAATAAACACCAATGTCATTTCCTAATTGTCTTGGATTCAACATTATCATAGATAACATAATGTTTTTGCACTTCAGGCACAACCAGAAATGTAAGTTGTAAACAAGCAAAAAACACATGCCTGTAGACCCCTAAAATTGTCCGGGTCGGAAATAAGACTCGAAGACTCTCGAAGACCGAAGGAAAGTCAGCTGAAAGGACTCCTGGAAGACCCTGGAAGACCCTAGGATGATTCTTCATAGGTTTGGAAGTCTTAGAGTAGCTTAAAATAAGGATGTGGGAGGATTGGAGCTCAATACGGCCTCCTAGAAGTTCAGTACGGCCGTATTGAACAATTTGAACTACAATACGGCCGTACTGAAACCAATACGTCCGTACTGAAGTTTTTGAACTTCAGTACGGCCGTACTGAATTCAATACGGCCGTACTGTAGTTCAAAACTTCAGTACGGGCCGTATTGATGTCAGAGGTCGTACTGCGCCTCACTCCTATATATAGGACGTCATTTGGACGTCATTCCACACATTTGGACACTTTTTCCAGATTCTTGGACCCTCTGGCTGAGTATTCTGGGGTTTTTGAGCAGTGTTCTGCCCTAGAAATCTCTCCGAGAGCCGATCCGACGAAGTTCTTGAGTTCTGAGCATTTAGCTTGAGGATTCGAACTAGTCGAAGGGAAATCTCTTTGATTTCCGGAGTAAAAATTATTTTTAGGGAAGGAACGAGTGAGCGTGTAGTGGGAAGGAGCGCCAAAAAGCCTCCTAACGTCTGTTTAAATATATAAAAGCACGCTTCAAAGGTTTCTTTTCCAAATCCCTTCTTTTACCGCTTTCTGATTGTTGCATTGCATATTTAGAATTTTCATCATGTAAATTTTCCGCTTATAATCGTTTCTAATAAATAGGGGTAATTTAGTAATTTTACACTGTTATTTATGAAATAATCCGTCATAGGGAACCCGAAAGGGGCGTTGTGGGGTGCTAACACCTTCCCCGCACGTAACCGACTCCCTTACCCAACTCTGGTTGTAATGGCCAAGGTTGATTTGCGAAAATCAATTGCCTTATCCCTTTTTCCAATGTTTTGAGTAAAACATTGGTGACGACTCCAAGAACCCTTCTTTTTGCGAAAACCACTAATCCATGGAGGGTCCCGCTTGGGATTAACATGGATTGGTGAATCATTTAATAAAATTGTTAGTTCGATGAGGTCTCAGTTTGAGAATAAGTCGTTCTAACAATCCATCATTTTTCAAAACTTAGAAAGAGTCCGACCATCGTCGCGAATGCCAAGGTCCGTTTCGGCGGGTGGCGACAGATGGCGACTCCACTGGGGAAGCCTCGAGAGTCAGTCCCATTTAGTGATGGATTATTTCTAAAATAATAGTTTAAAATTACTTCATTAGCCCTCGCTTGTATGATAATATGTTTTATCTAGCTGGCTTTAATAACTGTTGTATGTTTAAATTTTCGCAATTGTTTGAAATAAAAACTGCACACAAACCTTTGCACACAACAATTCCCTCTATACCCGGGGGCATGAGTGGAAAGCCATAGGGAGTAGATGTTAGTACGGCCGGTTGTCGAATGGGTCTATAGGTGCCCGTAGACCGTTGTTGGAAAACATCACTCAAGGTGAAAACCATGAACTCGAGTCCGACAGTGCGTTGGAGCTTTCCATCGACTTACGACGAGAGGAATTGGGTCCCTATAATGGGGGCACCTTGGGGGCCTCAGACCAGTGAGAACAGTTAGAACCTCCTTGAATATGCACTTTTCTGCAGGATACCCCTACCTCGTGATTCGCTCGTGACTGTTCGTGGATGAGTGAATTGTTTGTGCATTGTTTATGTGACATTGTTTGAGCATACATTGCATTCTTTAAACATACAACATTCCTTTTTAAAATAAGAATAAATAGGAATAAGAATCTTCCATTACATGGTGTTAACATCTACCTTCATCACATTCATATAGGCAGTTTCCCTTTTCACCCAAAAAATACAAAAAACAAAATACCCCAAAAAAGAAAAAAGTTATTCATCCAAACCAAGCAATTATCATGCATCATCTTAGGGACATCCTGAAAACATGATAATGCTTAGTTGAATAAACACAATGCATGCATATTCAACGCCATCATCTCATATCATGCATTCTTATCGAAGATCATGGAGGGATCTAGGGGAGTGCATTGCATACATCCCTCCCAATAAATCATTAATAAACATTAATAAAAAGAAAGAATTAATCGATGCGTATGTTCAGAATGGATCGCACACCATTTGTTATTAAATGCAAGCCAACAACCGCGCCAAGCGAACGCACGTCAACTCCGTTGTTGGTAATGAAGACGAATAAAGGGGAAGGTCCGACACCGTTAAGGATCACTGCTCCAAGACCTTTCCCCTACGAATCGAATAAGGCTGTGCCATGGATATACGACATCCATTCTTCTGCCGACAGCGATATCTCTAACATCGCTGGACTTGGGGGCATGACTAGGAGTGGCAGGATCTACACTCCCGAAGATCTTCATGATAAAGCTCCCAAGAATAAAGGAAACGAAAAAGAAAAAGAAAAAAACCGAGGAAAATAAAGAATCCGAGGAGGAGACTGACGAGCTGTTAAAGTATATCCGACAGAGCGAGTACTCCATCGTGGATCAACTTCATAGGACGCCAGCAAAGATCACTCTGTTGTCGTTGATCCTAAGCTCCGAACCGCATCGACAAGCTCTGTTGAAAGTCTTGAACGAGGCATATGTGTCGCACACTATCTCCCAAGACAAATTTGAGGGGATTGTTAGTCACATCACGGCTAATGATCACCTCACTTTCACCGATGAAGAAATCCCCGCTGAAGGGCCGAACCACAACAAGCCCTTGCACATCTCTGTAAAGTGCAAGGAATATCACATCGCTAAAGTCTTGGTGGATAATGGATCTTCCTTGAATGTGATGCCAAAAAGAACGTTCGATCAAGTGGCAATCAAGGGAATCCAAATGCGCCCGAGCAACATGATCGTCCGAGCTTTCGACGGTTCTAAAAGAGAAGTGGTGGGAGAAATTAATCTTCCAATCCAAATTGGACCCACCATCTTTAATGTCGAATTTCAAGTGATGGACATTACTCCTGCATACAGCTGTCTCCTCGGCCGACCTTGGATTCATGATGCGAAAGCTGTTCCCTCTACGCTCCACCAGAAAGTCAAATTCATAGTGGGTGACAAGCTGGTGACCGTACAAGCTGAAGATGACATACTCATCAGCAAGCCATCTGCCATACCTTACGTGGATGCAACAGAGGAAGCTCTAGAGACCGCCTTCCAAGCATTGGAGATTGCCAATGTCGAAACGTTTCCCCGAGAAATGAAGAAGGTAGCCTACATGCTCACCAAGAACGGATACTTGCCTGGACAAGGACTTGGCAAGGATTCCCAAGGAATTCCCGAGCTACCCATTATTAAGGATAATCCGGGGAAACAAGGGTTAGGATACAACCCTAATAAAGATCAAAGGACAAAGAGGAACCAAGATCCTTCTCGACGTTCTTTAAGCCAGATCTTTAGGAAGGCCGGTTCACAAGCGTCAAGGCCGGTCGTCGTCATCAAGTGCTCTTCTCCTTCCGATAGGGATGTATAGACCTGATGACTATTAGAGATCACTCCTCGGGGAGAGCCCGACCCCCGAGCCTCGATAGGGCACATGTTTCCGCTAGAATTATAATAAAATCATTCTTTATTATTTCTTATTGCTTCTTTTCTTGCTTGCAATAAATTTCTAGACCACATTATTTTTAACCCTGTTTGAATAAGCATGAATGAGGTTAAAATTGTCTTAATAACAATAAACCCGCATCATTTTTATGTGGAAGTGTGTATGACAACTTGGAGCACCATTCCTTGGCCTCGACAAGTGCCATCATGGATAAAAAAAAGAAATCCTAAAAACAAAAAGCTCGGCAGGAAACCCAAAAAGGGGGCTGCGCAAAAATAAGAGCAAAGAACCCGCTAGGAATCCCACAAAAGGGTGACCTAGGCAAAAATTAGGGTTGCAAAAATAAACAAAAAACAAAGGTCCGCTAAGACGCCACAAAGGGGTGTTTTAGGCAAAAATAAGGACAATCAAAAAAGCAAAAGAAACCCATGATGGTACCATGAACCGAATTCAAAAAGAAAGGTTCAAGGGAAGCTATCTAAGTTGTCAAATCACAACGTCAATAACAAGACTTCCTTAACTTCATAAGTGTTTAATCAAACAAGCCTAAACACATAAGCCTACCTTGGCCAGCCATTCTTACAAAAACCATTTTCGAAAAAATAATCCCCTCTAAAACACAAACTTCTGAACAAAAAATATCTTTCCTTTCTTTTCTCTCTTGTCCCAAACGATTTTAGAATAATCTAGTGGAAACATGGAGATATAGTGGTCAATAGGAGGGTTGACATGTCTTCTAAAGGAAGGGAAGGATCACTTGGTTGATGACACCAATCTCGATATAACACGCATCATTCCTCGGTTACAGAAATCGGCAGCGCACAGCCCGTCTAGAGGAATGGCAAAATCCAAGCAAAGAAACGCATCGGTTAATTCTTTTGAAAAAATAAAATCAAATAGAATTAGGTGCATCATACCGCATACATGCATACAGATGATAGGTGTACTGGAAGATCACTTATTCTCTGTTTATTGAAAAAACCAAAAATAAAAAAAAATAAAAATAAAAAAAAATAAAAAAATCAAACTTCAGAAAAAACAATGCGCCCGTACCATGTTCAGTACGCCCGTACTAAAATTAGGGTTATGAACAAATTTTTAACTCAATACAGGCGTACTGAAATGGATACAGCCGTATTGGCCTTTAGTTGCACATTTAAAGACCTTATCATGAGGTAATCGCATAAAATAGAAAAATAGAAAAAAATTGCTTGTGTATGACAGCAGTCAACAGAAAAAGCCAAAAAACGACAAAAAAGGAAAAAATTCAGAAAATCAACCGCATCATACAGAATAACTGAGCCTGGAGAGGCTTGCCAAAATAATACTCCCTCATCATACAGAATAACTGAGCCTGGAGAGGCTTGCCGAAATAATACTCCCCCATCGTACAGAATAACTGAGCCTGGAGAGGCTTGCTGAAATAATACTCCCGCATCATACAGAATAACTGAGCCTGGAGAGGCTTGCCGAAATAATACTCCCTCATCATACAGAATAACTGAGCCTGGAGAGGCTTGCCGAAATAATACTCCCCCATCGTACAGAATAACTGAGCCTGGAGAGGCTTGCCGAAATAATACTCCCTCATCATACAGAATAACTGAGCCTGGAGAGGCTGGCCGAAATAATACTCCCTCATCATACAGAATAACTGAGCCTGGAGAGGCTTGCCGAAATAATACTCCCCAATCGTACAAAATAACTGAGCCTGGAGAGGCTTGCCGAAATAATACTCCCCAGAGACATCTCAGCTTGCACTCTTGGGCCGAACTCCCAGTGAAAGCTATCAGCGCAAGATCAGCAAGATTCCCTAATAGAAGCATGATCATCCGAACAGAATATCCGAGTCAAAGGACTTTGACTTCCTCAGTGGAAGATAGCTTTCCAACTCGAGCGACGAGTGAAGCTAAGCCTGAAGAGGCTTTCTAAATAATACTCTGGGATACATAAGATCTTCAATCCCCATTCGCCTACTTAGAGGCACTCCTTCAAAAAAAGAAAAAAATCAAAAACATCAACAACCATTCCCCGAGCGGAATCCGGCACTCAGCCGAACACCAAACATCAAGATAATTCGCCTACTCAGAGGCACTCCTTCAAAAAGAGAAAATCCAAAAAAGATCAATAATCATTCCCCAAGCGGAATTCGGCATTCAGCCAATCATTGAACGTCAAGATGATCCGCCTAACAGAAGAGGCTAATCAAAATTAACGACAGAATCCCCCAGTGGATAACAGCCTACGCAGAGGCAACAAAACCAAGAAAATCAAAAAGAGTCACCCGAATAAGGATAATCGGGATACTCCACCAACGTCGAAAGGACGTCAGCCAATCATAAGGCATCGCTCACCTCAGAAAGAGCATCTTTGTGTCTGCATCCCCAAGGAATCAGAATTTCCCCAGTGGGCACCAACTACGCAATAGAGAGTTGGGACACAAGAACCTATGAGTAACTGCACATCCCCTAGACGGATCCCTGCGTTATCCAGCCCTCAGCGGCACCAAAATCAAAAACAACCGTCGAAGCAGCATCGTGGACTGTGGAGACAAAATCATCACAATAGAATCCCCCAGCGGATAACAGCCTACGCAGAGGCAATAAAACCAGAAAATCAAAAAGAGTCACCCGAATAAGGATAACCGGGATACTCCACCACCGTCGAAAGGACGTCAGCCAACCATAAGGCACCGCTCACATCAGAAAGAGCATCTTTGTGTCTGCACCCCCAAGGAATCAGAAATTCCCCAGTGGGCACCAACTACGCAATGGAAAGTTGGGACATAAGAACCTATGAGTAACTGCACATCCCCTAGACGGATCCCTGCGTTATCCAGCCCTCAGTGGCACAAAAATCAAAAACAATCGTCGAAGCAGCATCGTGGACTGTGGAGACAAAATCATCACAAATCCCTGGAGAGGGCAAACTCACACTGCCAACGTCGTCAGAAACACGGAGGCAGACCCTGGGGAGGGCAAACCGCAGACCCTGGAGAGGGCAAACTCACGCTACCAAAGTGACCAGAAGCACGGAGGTACGCAACCCTGGGGAGGGCAAACCGCAGACCCTGGAGAGGGCAAACTCAGCTGTCAAGGTTGTCAGAAACACCGAGACAGAGCCTAGAGAGGCGGTACTCAGCTACCCCGTCTTTAGAAACACGGAGGTATGCAACCCTGGGGAGGGCAAACCGCAGACCCTGGAGAGGGCAAACTCAGCTGCCAAGGTTGTCAGAAACACTGAGGCAGAGCCTGGAGAGGCGGTACTCAGCTACCCCGTCGTCAGAAACAACGGAGGTATGCAACTGTCAAGGTTGTCAGAAACACCGAGACAGAGCCTGGAGAGGCGGTACTCAGCTACCCCGTCGTCAGAAACAACAGAGGTATGCAACTGCCAATGTCGTCAGAAACACAGAGGCAGAGCCTGGAGAGGCGGTACTCAGCCACCAACGTCGTCAGAAACACGGAGGTGTGCAACTGCTAACGTCGTCAGAAACACGGAGGCAGAGCCTGGAGAGGCGGTACTCAGCTACCGAGGTTGTCAGAAACACCGAGGTATGCACGAGCCTGGAGAGGCGACGACTAATACTCAACCTGGAGAGGCTACTCAACAATTTTCCACCGGAAGACACTACAAGTCGGAAGGATGGCTTATTCCCCGGACAATTGGGTCAACTCCTTTACTTGTCAACCGGTACACCAAAAAGCCGTTTGACTAAGTAAAGGGGGGGCAGCTGTAGACCCCTAAAATTGTCCGGGTCGGAAATAAGACTCGAAGACTCTCGAAGACCGAAGGAAAGTCAGCCGAAACGACTCCTGGAAGACCCTGGAAGACCCTAGGATGATTCTTCATAGGTTTAGAAGTCTTAGAGTAGCTTAAAATAAGGATGTGGGAGGATTGGAGCTCAATACGGCCTCCTAGAAGTTCAGTACGGCCGTACTGAACAATTTGAACTACAATACGGCCGTACTGAAACCAATACGGCCGTACTGAAGTTTTTGAACTTCAGTACGGCCGTACTGAATTCAATACGGCCGTACTGTAGTTCAAAACTTCAGTACGGGCCGTATTGATGTCAGAGGCCGTACTGCGCCTCACTCCTATATATAGGACGTCATTTGGACGTCATTCCACACATTTGGACACTTTTTCCAGATTCTTGGACCCTCTGGCTGAGTATTCTGGGGTTTTTGAGCAGTGTTCTGCCCTAGAAATCTCTCCGAGAGCCGATCCGACGAAGTTCTTGAGTTCTGAGCATTTAGCTTGAGGATTCGAACTAGTCGAAGGGAAATCTCTTTGATTTCCGGAGTAAAAATTATTTTTAGGGAAGGAACGAGTGAGCGTGTAGTGGGAAGGAGCGCCAAAAAGCCTCCTAACGTCTGTTTAAATATATAAAAGCACGCTTCAAAGGTTTCTTTTCCAAATCCCTTCTTTTACCGCTTTCTGATTGTTGCATTGCATATTTAGAATTTTCATCATGTAAATTTTCCGCTTATAATCGTTTCTAATAAATAGGGGTAATTTAGTAATTTTACACTGTTATTTATGAAATAATCCGTCATAGGGAACCCGAAAGGGGCGTTGTGGGGTGCTAACACCTTCCCCGCACGTAACCGACTCCCTTACCCAACTCTGGTTGTAATGGCCAAGGTTGATTTGCGAAAATCAATTGCCTTATCCCTTTTTCCAATGTTTTGAGTAAAACATTGGTGGCGACTCCAAGAACCCTTCTTTTTGCGAAAACCACTAATCCATGGATGGTCCCGCTTGGGATTAACATGGATTGGTGAATCATTTAATAAAATTGTTAGTTCGATGAGGTCTCAGTTTGAGAATAAGTCGTTCTAACAATCCATCATTTTTCAAAACTTAGAAAGAGTCCGACCATCGTCGCGAATGCCAAGGTCCGTTTCGGCGGGTGGCGACAATGCCATGAATTATGCTTATTGCTTAAATTACCACATATATATATATATATATATATATATATATATTCATTATATTTGTAGCTAGTCTAAGTCTAAGGCTCTTTGGTTCATTATCAAAATGAAGAAACGTCAAATCCTTTTTCTTCCATTACAAAGAATATGCTAGATACCTAAGTTGTACATCACATTTCCTCCCATTTGTAGTTCATCTCACATTCTTGCATCTTTAACATTAACTATCGCTTCAATTTTTGGAACTATTGACAAATACCATAACACCTTAGTGAGAGAACCCTTTGTACTCTCATCAAAATCATAATCACATCCTTTTTTTTGTATTGTTATACCTCACACCTTGGGGAACTCATGCACCTTTTTCATCTCCTCCGATACCATATGCAATCATTCGAGCATACATGTATTTTCTTATACTCCATACACATGGGACACAATACCTTCTTCACCTTATAGTTACAATTCAACAATGTGTTACCTTTTAGAACCATTTCTCTAAGGAACTCTAACAATTTTGTTAACCTTTTATCACTCACCCATTTCTTGTATTCAAATTAAACAATTTTAATATCATTGACATGTTGGATCTAGCCCTAGTGGTCAATCCTTTGTTCTATAATGACTTTAATATTTATAGATATCTTAAAGGCATTTGAGTTATTATGTTAATTGTTGTTTAAATTTAAACCATAACAATGTCCTTAAAATAACTGTTAGTTCAAAGATATATTATGTGTGACTTGATTGTGGGATTCTTTAAGCAAAAGACGATATTCTTAAACCATTCATAGTCAAGTATTATTGTTAACTAGAACAACAATAATACATTGAGGGTATTGTATGAGTTCATTGATGATCACATCTCACAGGCCATGAATATGAGGATATAAAGTCAGACATACAAATGTAAACATTAGGAGTAATATTTTACAAGATGAATCCACTATGAGAAGACTTCATAATAAGCTATGCAAGTTTCATAAGCACTTCTCATGGACACCATAGTAGAATAGTTATTTGACTTGAAGTCACTATAAATCTTACATGTAGGATTTGTTGGATTTTATGCTATCAAATATTATCTATAATAGGATAATTATATAAAAAAAAATTAATTGGGTCTGCAATGAATCATGTGAAGGGATGTGAATGATGTAAAAATGATTCATCCTTTCTACATAATAGGAGTTGTGCCTCAGGCTTCTTGATAAAGTGAGACATGAAATATGTGTGGTCATGCAGAAATGGACCAATATGAAATATTGGATTTATTTGTGTTTGAACATTTACTTGAATATCAAAAACATATGATTGAACTTAACAAGAATAAAACTCTTATTCCTCATGTTCATTCAAATACATCTAAACAAAGAGAAAAAATTACCATATAGATTATGTACGAAAGGTTGAAATTGGATCATCGATTTATTCTCATTAATTGGGTGACAATGATGTACTGCTAGATGTCAAACTTTATCTGTAATATTTAATATAATGATATTTAAATAATATTACTTAATAAGTGAGAATCTATGAGTCACACATATAGAGTAAATGTTTAGAGTCATTAAATTTAATATGATTTAATTTAAGGGCCAATTAATTAAATATGATTTAATATATTTAATTAATTGACAACAAATTCAATATTTAATTAAATAGACATGATATTGGATTAGTATTGTACAAGCACAATAAAGAGACAAATTAGGTCAACAACAGTCTATTAATAGACAACTTAAACTAATCTTGCTTATCCTATCCATTTAAGAGAAATAAAGTTTCTTAAGGTTTTGTGCTATCTCACAAAACCTTATCTTATCCACCACGTGGTTAGCACCAAAGTCCTATTACCACGTTGCTTGCATGGGCTAAGTAAAGGCACCATATCCTTCGGTACTTGGTGATCAAAATGAGACAAGTTGTTCATCCTTCAATCAAGGAGAGGACCTTCTAAGAATAACAAAAAGTGCACTTCAAAGGAAAAAAAAACTTAAATCTTTGGATGATTTTTGCTTTTAATGTGATCCATGGGAAATGGATTATTCTACTCATAGTTCCTTTAAAATAAAATGCTTTTTTATTTATAAATTTACCCCATGAAACCCCTAACATGAAAATATTGTGAAATTAGAAATCTTGTGAAATTAGTTCAGTCTAGATAGAATGACTTTTGTGAATCACTGCATAGAATTTCATACATATGTGCTCGCTAAAAAGATTCTTATCCAACATCACAAATTATGACCTATATAGTCAATCATTCATATCTAAATTGACCTCAATTGTATACAGGTTTAGGTTTTGGACAAACTTAGCATATCTAGGAATTCACCCTACCATGTCCAACTTGTATAAGTCTTTAGAAACTTACCCTAGAGAAAAGCCTCGCTCCTATGTTGTTTACGTGGACTGAGTAGAGGCACCATATCCTTTGGTGTTTAGTGATCAAAAAGAGACAAGTTGTTCATCCTTCAACCAAGGAAAGGACTTTACAAGAGCAACATAAAATGCACTTCAAAGGCAAAAGCCCTAAACATTAGTGTGATTCTTGCATTTAGTGTGATCTGTGAGAAAAAGATTATTCTGCTCATGGTTCCTTTAAATAATTTTTTTAAAATTTATCCCATGAAAATCCTACATGACAATCTTGTGAAATTTGTTCAGTATAAACACAATGGTTTCTATGAATCATTGCATAGGGTTTCATACACATGTGCTTGTTAAAAAGATCTTGTCCAACGTCACAAATCATGACCTATATATAGTCAATCATCCACATATAAATCAACCCCAATTGTGTATGGGTTTAGGTTTCGGACAAACATGGCATGTCTAGCCATTCATTGTGCCATGTCCAACTTGTATAAATCTTAAGAAATCTATCACAAAGAAAAAACACTTGTATAACTTTAATTTCTACTTGTATGTCATTCAAACAATTAACACAATAATAAAGATTCTTTAATATCTATCTACAACATTCCTATATGCAACATTCCTTTTAGAAAAGTCTAGAAATTAACTCTGCACTATATTATGATACTCTTCACTTATGCATGTTGAATTGATCTAACATGCATAACTACATTGTACACTCTATTAGAAACATATACATGCATGTAAATTTCACTTTTATATACAAGATGAGACCATTCTCGAAAACATTTTTAATACTTGGTTAATAAGTTGATGACAAGTCTTATATCTTAAATTTGACAAAAAAAAAGTTAGCAACTAATATTTTGCATTGATTTCCAAGTATACAAAATGAAAATAGTAACATCAAATTCATTATTATCAAGTATGCACTCAAATAACAACATAAAATGTATATTACATTAAAATTTCATCAAATTTAAGGTGAGAAATATGTTTATTTGATATATTATTTATTTATAAGTTTTAATATTTTAGGGAAAGGAAAATATAACTATGGTTAAAGTATTTTTACTAAAGGGTTAGATGTGAGTTAAGTTTTTTAAAAAGGGGTTATAATAATTATTTTATTTTTACCTTTCTTATTTTCTATAATGGGAAGCAGAACCAGAGTTTGTAGAAGAACACCCCAGAGATCCATGTCCTTCATCAAACATTCATCGAGGTAAAGAGGGAGTAAGTAATCTCGCTCTAGGGCATGTGGTAATCATTGGGTAATGAGGTTGACCCTTTGTATGTTGTAAGTGTCGTATGAAGGGGGAAACCCAATTGTTTTTTGTTGGTGATTTGTTGTCTGTTTTGTGACTCTTCAACTCACCTATTGATGTTAATTGTAATTTTTTATAGTTAATTTGGTGTGATTCCCTTTTGATATGATTTGAATTATCCATGGGTTCTCGTGGGAACCTTAAAGGAATTCATTTGAGAAATTGTATGAGGAAATGTTATGAGTATGCAATTATGTGAAATTGAGATTGAATTTGAATAATTGATGGTATAATAGATTAATATTAGGCTTTAATCTATGTTTTTACTGATTGGATTGAGAAGAGAGAGTTTGGAAGTCAGTTGTGCCAAGTTCTTAAAATTCTCATAAGAACATACCTCGGTATTTATGCGATTTCTCTATGTGTGATTAATGAAATTGAGTTCTGATTGTTGGGTTAGAAAGTAAACATTTGGGGCTAGAGACTCAAGAATCAAATGAAAATGTTAAGGAATGACCGGGTTATGTGAATTAAAAGATGAACCTCATTATGTGCTTGAAATGTAACGTGCGTACATTGCAATCCTTTTGAGTAGACCTAAAGACCTAAATGAAAAACTTAGGTTTTTTAATCTTCATGAAAGTTGTAGCCTTGAATGTTATCTTTCAAATGCTGTTGGAATAACCTAAAAAAGAGTTATAGAACTCAAGTTATGGTCAAACTAGTGAGTAGAAGTCGAGATGTCAGATTTAGGCTGAAACATTGCGGTTTTGTATTTTTTAAAAATAGTAGATGAAATAATTAGCTCTTAAGGTCAACATAGGAATTGGATATAATTGTCTCATATTTCTAATAAAAGTAAGATCAACTTGATATCATATATATAATTCTAGATAGGATGTTTGGATCACACGATACCATAGAAGGTTAAATTGTGGAAATGTAGTTTGTGAATGACGATGATGAATAAATTTACCCTTTAAGTGTTTGATATTATAAATGGTTTGAGGTAGTTATAAATGTTTAGGAAGGATGAATTATGATAGAAAACAATTGCTAATAAGTTATGATATAAGTTGATTGTTAATGACTTGAGGTATTTTAATGATAGTGATGTTTAAGGACTTAATGTGTGATAGTGATAAAGTTGCTAGACTAGTTAAGTTATTGATTTAAATTCTTAGTGACATTGATCTTAGTGACTATGGTTGAGGTGCTAACATATGATTAAACAATCTTGTAATGATTCTTACTTTAAGTGTATCGGATGATGTGTAATCATTGTACTACTTAATAACTGGATGTAGTGTGTGAGTATGTCATTGATATGATATATTGTGAGCTATGTATGAATTGATTGGTGTGCTTTGACATTGATACAATTAATGTTTATGACTTGTGTGGGTCATATGATGAGAAGTCTAAGTGAGGCTTAGCCATGATATGATATGACAAGATGTGTGATGTGTTATGGTATGAGATCATGTGAAATGTTATGCATATAGTCTATTTGATATGTATCATATGCATAAAGGTGTTTTTATGGGTATGATATGAAATACACCGCTATGGAAGGTCCCCTTGTGTAAAAGCTTGGAAATCAATCCTTGGGGATAGCTTGGTGTGGAAGTTTTAGTCTCAACCTTTGTATGCATGAGATGTATCTTGTGTGACTCAACTATCCCAATCAAACCCTAGTAGTATATCCTCCTAGTGTGATCATGTTGAGAGTGTGATCTGACATGTACTTATAGGCTACTCTACGTGTATTTTTAGCAACAATACACAAGTGTGATATGTGATGTTTTTACTGACGTCATATGCATGATAACATATAGTTTGTGTCCATTCCATAATGCATCTTAATGTTATGTGGTATTTAATTATTATGTCATGAAAGAGTGAAATGGGTTATTGTTACCAATTTTTTTATGTTATGTATATATGTATATGTCTTGTTTGTGTTTGACTACCTGGCTACATCTTACACCATGAGCCAAAGTGAGATATTTCTCACTCTCCTTATTTTGCATTCGTCTTTATTATATGTTCTTGCGGGTGATTTACAACGAGGTTGAGGATGTTACTGATGAGACCTAGTCCTTGCAATTGAGTTTATGCTCTGATAGGATGTTACATCGAGACTTAATTAGGGATTATCTTTTTTTGTCATGTTTTGAAATAATTATTAGTTTTCTTGTAATAGATTTCATTTGGATATTAGTTGGTTTTATTAGGTTAAAATGTGATAATCTCTATGTTGAACATGATGGATTTTCATTATGATAAACTTATTACTTCAACTTGATTTTATTCAAATATTATGATATGTGGGGTAGAAGATGTCACAAATCTCAAATAAAAAACTAATAAGATTCACTCATAATATATAACCCAGTCATTAATTTATCAAGAAAATTAACTATATAAAAAAAATAATTCTCAAGCCATATATTTTGGTACTTTCCCTTGTGATTTTATCTAGGGGTGTGCATGGTTTGGTTTTTTAAAAAAACCGCACCGAACTGCACCACACCATTTTAATAAAATGAACTGGTTTATAAATTATGTGAACCACTTTAATAAACTATTTTAAAACTGAATTACTTTAAAAACAAGTTTATAATTGGTTTAAAACCAGTTTCATAACCAAACCAGTTTTTGAACCGATTTTAAGAAATAAACCATTTTTAAATAAATTGTTAATATGTTTTCTTTCAAAGGAATTCAATATTTGAGAGGTTTGTTGGCCGACTGAAGGACATTGTTCGATATACATGATCAAAATCTGCATTGTTTGATATTTAAAATTAAAACCTGTATCTGTGACACCCTCTACCCCAACATACATATATAGTAATTGTATAAAATAAATAAAATAAAATATAATTCTTCAACATAAGACGATCAAATCTCCAACAACATAAGGGCAAAGAGTTCACATTCATGAACTTAATCCAAATAACATGTAGAGAAATTACAAGGAAATGAAACTGAGTTTTTTTCAAAATGATTTAATAAAAATAACATTCCAATCTATTCCTATTTAAGCCCCGATGTCACATGTTCTATCAGAGCAAATCCCAACATAGAAGCCTAAGCTTCATCACCAACATCCTCAGCCTCATGCTGATAATAACCTGTATGACAGTTAGAGAAAACAACACAAGAGAAAAGGGGGTGAGAAACATCTCACTCTGACTCACAGTGTAGAAATGTATGCCAAATGGCCAAACACAAACAAAAACAAGTATAACATAGATAAATTAATAATAACATCACACTCATCCAAGAAATAAACCATCACTTTATCATATAACATTAAGAATGCATATGCATGGACACGGACTACATATTATCATGCATGTGGCGCCAGTAAAACATCACATGGCATATTGGCGCTAGCAATACACGAAGAGTAGTCTAGGAGTACATGCCGGGTCACACCCTCTGCGCACTCTCACTAGAAGGATATACTACCAGAGTCTCGTCGGGATAGCTAAGCCGCGCAAGATACATCCCATGCACACAATGGGCGAGACTAGGACTTCCAAACCGAGCTATCCCCAAGGACTAATCCCCAAAGCTTTTACACTAGGGGGCCTTCTCTGGCGGTTTATTCCATATCGTACCTTTAAAACACTTATGCAAATGATGCATGTCACTCAAGACTCTATGCATTCTCATATCTCATTATCATTTCTCATGGTCATTTTACATCATATTTCATTATCACATTTCATATCTCATGTTTCAATCACATTTCACATTATCTCATCATATTCACAAGGCCTCCACAGAGTACTTTAATTTATATCAAAACTCATTTATTTATAAAATTAAATACATATTTTTACATCTCATCAAACAAGAAATATAATAGAGCAATCAGAAATCAAAATAGAAAATATTTATATTTTGCCTATTTCTCATAGGGTTTCCCATAGGAAACTATAGAGCACTCTAAATCATATCAAAACATATTTATTCTCAAAATTAATCACATACTTACACATCACATTCAACAAGGAACATAATAGAGCAATCAGAAATCAAAACAGAAAATATTTATATTTTGCCTATTTCTCATAGGGTGTCCCATAGGAACCCATAGAGATCTCAAATGATATAATTAATTGCATATAAGAAAAATAATAAACAAAACAGATACAATTGGGAGAAACCCCTCATACATGAGCATACAAAAAAAATACAGCAAACACAGGATTGGGGGCCAATCCCACTACCCAGCATATATTCCCACACTCAGAGCAAGATTTCTCACTCCCCCCTTACCTGGATGAGCAGAAGACAGATGGTCTTGGTGTGATCTAAGATCGTTCCTGAGTACTCTTCCTTAGAGCTCTTTGTTTCTCCTCTCTTTTTTTTCCTAACCCCTCAGAATGCAAATGAGGCAGATAGGGTTAACACTACCTGATTCCTTTCTTAAAATTAATCTATTGGGCTGGGTCAACCCAACCCATTTTCCTTCTCTTCTAACCCACTTCTCTTTCTCCTCAAAATAATTAAATAAAATAAATACATGTATATTATAAAATATTTTTCCTCTATAATAATAATATATTTCTGACCCAAAATATAATAATAAATTTCAATAACAAAATATCATATAAAATCAACCTTCTCTTAAAACATATAAATATTTATTTAAAAATACTAATAAAAATACTTATTTAATACGTACAAAATAATTTTCCAAAATAATAATTATTTAAAACGTACAAAATAATATTTCTATATAATTATTAAAATAATTATGATCAAATACCATATAATAATAATAATAACAATAACCTTTTTGAAAACTGGGGTGTTACAGTATCCTCTAAAGTGTCAAACTTAGAAACAACAAAAGTTAGTCACAGTTAGTCAACCTGGAAGGGATATAAATAAAAAAACAGTATTGTTGTTGTTGAAGTAATCTACTATTAAGATAGCTAAGTGCAACAATTTGATAACAGATGTTCCTAAATTTCACTTGTGGGATTACTACTTTGGAAAACAGCCTTCCATGTTGTAAATAAAGAACCATCAGAATCATCCGTAATCAACCAACCAAAGAAGAAAAACCATAGAAACTAAAATGACAACCACCAGCCAAAAAAATCATCACAAGGACTATTTTCCAAAAGTTACTCAGTATTTGGAATTGAAATAATCGGGAGTTCAATATCAAAATAACCAGATATAACCAACAACTCTATGAAGTTATCATCAGTAAAGCATTATCTTTCCAAAATGAGATGTTCTCACATTGCCCACACTATAGCATATATGACAATAATAACTTCAAATTGCATTATACTTGACATTGTATTAACTTTCACAAATATCCCAAACCAAACATATGACCTTGACTCTGCAAAATGAGAACCCATGCAACACATTCTGCGTTGCAAAAGCCCCCACAAAACTATTTCCATCATCCAACTCATTTATTAACCCTTTTAAATAAAAAAAATCCCAGAACATGATCCGAAGCTGAGTTCATGGTAACATGCCTTCCTCAAGGCCCAAGATCTTGCAGGAAACATCAAAGTTGCAACACATAAGTGCAAAGTTTATTCACTGTTGACACTCCATAATCGATAGAAGAGCCAAATGTATGGCATTTACATAATGAATACATAGCAGATCTAGCAAAACCCACAACCGTATACTTAAAATCAGTCAAAAGCGAAAATATTATAGGAGAGGAACATCTCTATGTACCTAGATGGAATTACTCTGCATTCCCAGAAAAGTAGAATTTGTCAATAGGAGACTGAAACATTCCTCATGAAGAAATAAGACAATAAAAAATTACCTAGAACAAAGTTAATAAACTAAAGGCTGTCAGTAGGTAATATACAATTCAATTAATAGAAAAGCAACCAGAATATTTTGATCACTATCAAGATAACCTTACTTCAGTTATGCTTAAATTCCACATATGACAATCTCTATTCAACCTCTAATTGATTGTATTGAAAGTTGTTGTGTGCACATCTCAACAAATCAACCACATCTCAACCAAATTATTATATTAATCATAGTAATACAAGAAATTCAACAGCAAAAGGACAAATTATGTTGTGTGCACAACATTTTACAGCAAAACAGGCAGTACAGGCCCACCTTATTAACAATAGCACGCCCAAAGCCACATGGAACTGCTGCCACATCAATATCCCCAACATGAAATCTAATGTTGGTTTTAACCCTGAAGAAGAAAAATTAAAGTACTATAGGTGAAGAGAGCAGCAAAGAATAATTTATATAACAATGACATAAATTCAAATTGAAGGAAAATAGTTCATATTTCAAATTAGGACACAATTAAGAATCCAACCGCACGAGAATCCATAATAGTACTTCATGCTTTATTTGATAGCTTAATGAAATATAAAACAACAGAAGCAATAAAAAACAAATATCCTGTTAATCTCTCTCACACATAGATGCACAGACATGAACACAAATGTAAATTATAATGTAAGTGTTTCTCTAATCATCATCAAGTCTAACGGATGAGGCTGAATAAGCACCGTCTTGTGAGGGGACAATATCTGCAACATAAAGAAAAATATTTAATTAGTATCTAGTCATGTTATATTAAGTAGATAATAAAATAATAGTTTAAGGCAATTAAAAAAAATTATTACCTTGTTCAAATTTCTCAAGCTCCACAAAATCCTCTATTTCATTCAAGGACAATGGTGGAAGTGTCCCTTTGAGCCAATCTTGCATGAAAATAAGTGCTTCCACCATTTGTGGGGTAAGAGAACTACGATATGCATCAAGAACTCTTCCTTCGGTACTAAAAGCAGATTCAGAGGCCATAGTAGAAACCGGTATAGCAAGCAAATCTCTTGCCATGTTTGAAAGAATTGGAAATCGACCCAAATTTAGCTTCCACCAATTTAAAACATCCAAATCTCCTTGACTCTCTTCTAAGGCTTCCTCTAAGTATTTACTTAATTCAGATTTATGAGATCCAGTTGATTTGAAAAACTGGTTGTAGCCATAAGGATCATCACTTTTCTTCATTGAGTCGAGCTTCTTGTGAGTTAGCTTCAAACTCAATTCTCCCACCATTATACTCTTCAAAAAGTAATCTTATACTTGATTCCACTTTGTCTTTCAAATTAGATGTCACAACACCATCAAAACTTTGATTAATCAACCAATGCATGAATTTTAACTTATATCTTGGATGCAACACAAGAGCAATCAATAATAACATGTTCAGTCGATCAGGATTGCTCCAATATTTTTCATATTTCTTTTTCATGTTTTCAACCATCATACTTATAATCACATCCTTGGAAGCACACATTTGCTTAATCTTTATTCCAATCCCAAAGGCCTCAAACATGTACATATTGCTAGTCACATAAGATGAACCAGAGATACACATAGTAGCATCATAAAACAACTTTAAAAATGGAAAGATACCACGCACAAACTTCCAATCACCAAATGTAGGAACACCCTTCACTTTTTCTAACTCTTCAATGTATTTTTTATCTTGCATCTCAAGCTCTTCAAATGTCTTTTGATGTTTTAATGCAGCTTCCAACATTAAGTATGTAAAATTCCATCTGGTTTCAACATCTAGGCAAACAAGCCCTTTAAATTCAATGTTTTGTTGCTCAACATGTGAGACCCCTTTCTCTCCTTTTTCCTCCTTCACTTTCCCACACTCATTCTCTTCACTCTCCCATCTTCTCAACTCTCCCTTTTTCTCTATAGCTGAAGTTGTGGACTCCTAGAGACGGAGATTCTCGAACGCAAGCCGTGTGGAGCTAGCCGGAAGCTGAATTCCTTCTCCATTTCTTCTCCTTCTCCATTGTCTTCTTCCCGGAGCTCGGAAATCCTTGTGCCGAGGTAAGGGAAGTTAGTTTTACTGCGTTTTTGGCTGAAATGAGTCTAGGAACTCATTGTGATTGCTGATGATTGATGGTTCTTGGCTGATTTGGTGAAAAAAGGGTTTATAGGGAATTTCGGGGTTTGAAGAAATTTTGGGGTTTTTAATGAATTGTGTTTGCATGTTGGAAATGAGGCATTTTAATTGATATCTGATGAGAATGGAAGCTTTTGAATGGTTTGCATGTTGGATTCCTGGTGTTTTTCGCAGGTTTTGATGAGATTTTCGAAGTAGGTAAGGGTTCCTGTTTGAATTTGCGCCGGGCGCAGTTCTTCGTGCCGGGCTCGAATTGAAAAGGGGAATCTCTGGGTGAATCGCGCCGGCCTCGTGTAGAACCACGCTGGGCGCAATAGACATCTGTAGGTCTCTGGTTGGTAATTGCGCCGGGCGCAATTTTTAACGCGCCGGGCGAGCATTTGATTTTCAGAATTTGACTTTATATTCTTCATGAAAGTTGTAGCCTTGGATGTTAGCTTTCCAATGGCGCTGGAATCACCCAAAAAGGAGTTTTAGAACTCTAGATATGGCTGTTTTAGTGAAGAGGGGTCGAGCTGATAGCTTTGTTTATAGCTGTTGCGGTTTTTATCGTTTTTAACAAGGTAGATGAAGGAATTAGGACTTGGTGTCTTCATGAGAGTTGTAGTAAATCTTCTTATCTTTCATATGAGATGAGGATGATTATGGTAGGAGTAGTATAACTCCTTATGCGCTATTTTCTGTGAAGGCTGCCATTTCACTTTCAGTGATTTGGTTAAGTTGAAAGTTGTTTAGGTGCGTAGGTGTACTCTTGTTGTTTGGGTGAGTAATTTGACAAGATAGATGAGTTGTAAACAAGATGGTTGGGTCGTATTATGTGTTGATCATGCTGTTTTAAGCTGTTAATGATGAATGTTGTTGAGCTGAGTGATGATATTGATGTGCTGTGCTGAGCGCGGCCCTTGTCGCGCTGGGTGTGAGACTCCTTGGGAGTCTCTGCCTCGAGGGCGTTGGGCGCAATTTGGTTTGCGCTGGGCGCGAGACCAAGGGAGGTCTCTACCTTTCCTGCGCTGGGCGCGGGTTGGAGCATGTCGGGCGTGTGAGACTCCTTGGAGTCTCTGCCTGGCCTGCGCTGGGCGCAATTGGGTATTGCGCCAGGCGCGAGAGAGCTTTGGACTCTCTGGCTAAGTCTCGCCGAGCGCAGGCACGCTTGCGCCGGGCGCGCTGGCCCCTGGAGCCCTCTGGTTGTGCCACGCCAGGCGCGACCATGAGTGCGCCGGGCGCGTATGAGGATGTAAAGTTATGTGCTGAATTGCTGATAATATTGTTTTATGCTGAACTAAGCCAAAATTGAGGAATATGATGCGATAACTAGCTGAAATTGCTGTTTGAGGATGTTGAGCTATGTTAGGTGTATATTGCTGTAAGATGCTTATAAGTGCTGTAAGACGATAGGATGTACTATTAAGCTGAGCCGTGCTGAATGTTGTTTATGCTGATTTATGTTGCCAATGCCGTGTGATGAAAAGTTGTGTTGTGCGGTATGTTGTTAATGATGTAACGCTGAGTTGTGATATGTGATGCTAATGCTAAACTTTATTATTTGAGTCGAGCTGAATTATATGCTGATAGTTGTTGAATTATGCTGTAATTGCTGAGTTGAGATGTAATTGATAAATATGTTGTGCTGACTAGATGTAAATGCTGAAAAATGATGTTAAGCTGTAATAGATGTATCTCGCTATGCTGAGCTGGGCTGTTATTGATGATTTTAAATGTTGATTTATAATATGGCTGTGCTCTAGAATGATGAGCCGAGTTGTGAGTAGTAAGCTGTGTTGAATACTACTTAGCTGTGCTGTATGCTGTGTTTAGCCACTATTGTGGTGCTGTTATAGCCACTAAGTCGGTGCTGTTATAGCCGCTAAGTCGGTGCTGTGCTCCGTGCTGATAGGAGCTGTTGTAGGCCGTAAGGCTAAGCTGTGGTAGGAGATCTCCGAGCTGATATGTGTGACGACGCATTGTGTGTTTACTACTATTTATCGATGTGTATTGTTGTTTACGGTTGTTATTGCTAATTGATGTTCGGATAGCGGTAGCTATTTACTATTCTTAAATTTATATATTTGTATGTTGTTTCTTTTCACTAGCTTACCCTTGTTGTTTCCATGTGGTTTGGACTGCGATGATCATACTACGTATGGGAGCAGAGCAGGGATAGGTTGGTGGCTTACGGCAGGTCTGCAGCTGGCAAATAGAGCTTGATTCTTGTGGATGTCTTGGTGTTTTAGCTACTAGGTGTAGTAGCGATTGATATATTTTGTACAATTGAATCTAGTCAGACTTGGGCCATGTATATATGTATATTCTAGACACTATATATATACACTTGTTCCTTTCTGTCCGGTTTTCAGGTGTATTGTGTAGTGTGTAGTGACCAGCCGGGTCGTTACACAACACATGCCTTGAATTTAGATAGCCTAGAAGGGGAAGATCTTACATATTTGATAGCGGCACGAATTCTCATAACAGCATCAATATTTTCTTTGAATCCATCTTTCATAATTAAATTCAGAATATGTGCACAACAACGCATGTGAACATAATCTCCCTTCATAACCAAACTGTTCCATGACATTAGTCTCTTCTTGAGATATTGGATTCCAACATCATTCGATGAGGCATTATCAACTGTTAAACTAAGGACCCGATTCAAGCCCCAAATACTCAAGCAATGCTCAACTTTCTTAGCCATAGACTTTCCCGAGTGACTTGTGAGTTGACAAAAATTTAATATCTTCTTTTGCAACTTCCAGTTATTATCGATGAAATGAGCTGTCAAACACATGTAACCTAGATTTTGACGTGAAGTCCACATGTTAGTGGTGAGGCAAACCCTATGACAGTGTCGAGAAAGAAACTCTTTTAGCTTTTCTTTTTCACTATCCCAAAGTTTCAAAATATGACGTGCTAGGGTAGTACATGAGTAGACAGTAAGAGAGGGTGCTATAATGCTTAAAAATTCTCGCAAAGCTTCATGCTCAATATTTCGAAAGGGGAGTTCCATTGCTATGAACATTTTGACCAATGCATTCCAACATGCTTCTTGGTCAATTTTAGGCCTAGCCAAGGAAGGAGAAGAAACAACATTTGTGGATGAATTTGACTTTTGCTTCTTTCTTACTTCTTTAGCTGGGTTATTTTGCCATCTACATAGATGAGCTCGCATTGCACTTTTTCCATTGTCAAATTTGATCAACTTATCACAATAGTTGCATTTAGCTATCTTATCTTCATTGGATTCCTTAGTTAAATGGTCCCATACTTTAGATCAATTTTTACGTGAATCAAAACTACAAGGAGGTGGCATTTTACTTGTGTTAGAGACAACAGTAGGTGGAGGAGAAACTAAATGATTTGTTGTCTCAAAGGGAAAAATGTCATCTTGATCAGCCATTGATTGATGTAGCTGTCTTGAAGATCTATAGATTGAATAACAACAAATTTAATCACAATAACACATTAATAAAACTCCTTCATAGACCTGAAAATTTTAAATATCCATATACCAGCTGTTACTGTTCACACACAGACAAATATCCTCCTTGGACAAAAACTAGATTAAAACCCATAAGCTAATCAAAGTAACAGAAGCTAATTAAAACCCAGAAGATACGTACAACAAAAACTAGGGTTCCGACAGAAAAGGAAACGAAAGCTAACCTCCTTGAACTTGTGAAACAACACCAAATATTAGGGTTCTTCCTCTGATTTCACTTGGCAATTTGGGGCTTTGGATATTGCCATTGCCAATTATTGAGAATGGGTGATGCGAGTGCGAGATTGCTGCGAGTGCGAGAGACAGAGAGAGTGCGAGAGTTTGAGAGACAAAGTGAGTGCGAGAGACAGAGAAAGTGTGATTGTGCGAGAGCCGAGAGTCTGAGAGACACTCAGAGTGAGTGCAAGAGAGAGACAGAGAGAGTGCGACTGTGCGAGAGGCCGAGAGTCTGAGAGACACTCAGAGAGAGTGCGAGATTGCGAGTCCGAGTCCGAGAGAAAAATAGGTTCAGTTTTTAGTGCAACCAAACCTTTAGAAAAAATAGATTCAGTTTTTAAGTTTTATTTTAAAAATTAAATTCTGTTCAATTTTATTATAATTGGTTCTGATTTTTTTAAAGTGGTTCGGTTTGATTTTAAATTCAGTTTGGTTCTTTTGATTTTTTTGAACACCCCTAATTTTATCATATGTATAAAAAAAATCAACATGCACACAATTATATAATTTATACCAAGTAAATATAATATTTAGGCTAAGTTTTATTGTTTTAGTTGCTAAGTTTTAGTGGTAAATAAGTTTTAATTAAGCTAAGTTTGAATATATCCTAAACTTATAATATTTTAATTGTTATGTTTAAATAATGGTTGTTTTAATATAGGCTAATTTTTTAATAATTGTGTTATAAGTTTTAATATAGACTAAGTTTTAATCTAGCCTAAAATATTAATAATTTACTTGCTAAGTTTTAGTTTAGGATAAGTTTTAACTTAACATATGTTTTTAATATAGCCTAATTTAGTTGCTAAATTTGAATAGTTTTAATTTAGGTTGAGATAACATGGTGTAAAAAAAAAAAGAGAGAACTAATTAATTAAACTAATTTATAATAAAATTAATTATTAGTTAATATTAATGTTTATTTAATACTTGATTAATATACTAAAATAAACTAGTTAATTGACTCTTGTATAGTTAATATGAAACTAAACTATAGTTATACAACTTATCATACTAATCACATTAAACTAATTAAACTCAAGTTATTATATATTGCTAAGTTATCTTTTGAGTTGGAACAAACTATCTAACAAAAAAATTGATGTCTTCAATCTCATAATTATTTGAATATTGTACATGTATTTTTTTTATTGTAAAATTATTAATAATTCATTCATGATCAAGATTCTATAAAAAAATATTTTGAATAGAAATTAAATCAAGATTTTTAATAAATCTACATAGTATATCACAAATATGATTTTAACATTTTTAATTTAAAAATTTCTTTCAACAGATGCAACCTTAATAAGAATAGTCGATATTATTCTATAAGTTACACAAATAGATTTATTGTTTAATTTTGAGATTTTAATAGAATATAAGAGATCACAATTAAGAAGATAAAAGAGAATAAAGAAGATTGAATAAAGGAAAAGAGAGAAAGTTAAATGTGATCTTATTAGTTAACATTGAAAGGGGTTCAAATCGAGAAAATAAATCAGTAATATATCATATTTTTCTATATACATATAATATCATCAATTTATTTTTCTAAAATTATGGATAAATTTTTCCAAAATTATGGACAGATTTTTGCTGAGAAATAAAAACATCACCTATCAATTAATTAACTTTTTATCATTAATTATTTTTATAATATTTTTTTATATATAATTTACTTATGTAAATTTTATTATAATAATTATGCAAGTTAATTTTTTTTTTCTATCCTTTTAAAAATGAGATCTAAATAGTCATTTATTTTAACCATGCTTAAAGTTGTCACTGCATGCCCCTAAGTTAAATTACCTACTAAAATCATTAGGCTATCCAAACTAATTTAGTCTTTGAAACATTATAACAAACACTTAACTAAGCTGTTAGGCCAAACTAAACTAGTTAGACTAGCTTTGTCTTTAAGAACATTTTAAAGAATCACTGAACCAAGACACACACTGTTCCTAAACAACAAACTTTATCTTTGGAACATTTTCAGAAGTACCTAATGTCCATATACCAAAACAAGCAAAAATAAACTCATTGCAGGAATATATATCACATCCTTAACAACCAAATCAACTACAAGGACAAGCAAATCACGATCAATAAACTAAAAAAGAACAAAATGGAAAGAAATGTCAAGAACCTAAGAGCCTCAAAAATGTACAGACAAACACAAACCAAACAATTTGGATCGGTGGTGGTGTAGGAATCGACTGCTGAAGGCCTCAACAGTAACAAAAAAAAAAAAAAAACACTTTGAAGGTGAATTACAAGATGTCATAAGTGATAATCAGGCTATGAGTAAGAATAAGGATGAGAATAAAAGTTAGACTAAACTTACAATATACAGTTTTGAGGGGTGTTTTATAAAATTAAAATTAAAATTTAATTTATTATTTATCATTTTTTTTATAAAACATGATCTTTTTAAAAGGGTTTGATCAGATTTATTAATTCATTTAAAAGTCTATTTTATATTTAAAATATTAAATAAACTAATAAACTTGATATTATATAAGTAAATAATATTATTTTTAAATATATGTGTAAGTCTTTTTTTTTTTTTTATGTTACAGGATAAAAAAATGGTTTATTCAATTATTATTAAAATTTAGAGTTAAAAATAAAAAATAAAAATCAAAGTAACAGAGATATTTCATATAAATTCCTCTATACTAACGTACACTCGTGTACATGTATGTTGTTGGTAAGGATATAGTTACTACAGTTTTTATTTTTAATTTCTTGATTTCATAAATACATAAAATACAAAACGTACATTTAAGTCTAGTGAAAATATAAAACATATTAATAATTAAAAATTTTTGTATTACAAATTATTTTATTTAATTATATTATTCATAATGTAATGTATATTATTTTTTATTATATTATATAAATAAATAGATTAATTTATCATGTATAATAAATTTTTATAAGTCTAAACTCAATTTTTTTAAATAAATATATTTTTTAATAATATAAATTTGATTTTTTACTAAATAAATCGCTCAAATTTTAAATTCTTCAAGTTATAAATTTTTATTTAAAGCTTGACTTATTTTTATTTCATATATTGAGAAAGGAAAATGATACCGAGACATAAGTTTAAATTTTATTTACATTAGTTGTTTATTTGACTGACGCAAAAAAAAAAAAAAAAAAAAAAAAACCTCTTTTACATCAATTAAATGAACGAATGGTGTAAAAAGTCTTTTACACCTGTTGAATGTCAATTGATATAGTACATTTTTTTAAATTATAAAAAATATTTTACATCTGTTGAATGTCAATTGATATAGAATATTTTTTTTAAAATTGTAAAAAATATGTCACTGTGCATTATATTGTATCGTTTTTCATATAATCAATGTAAAATCATGATATAAAATACATTATTTGCCGCAATGAGTTGTGTATTCTCTGAGATATAGTAATTTTTTTTTAAATTGTAAAAACATGTCACTATGCATTATATTGGATCATTTATCATATAATCAATGTAAAATCATGATATAAATACATTATTTGGGTAATGAGTTATGTCCACAAGAAAATATCTCATCAATAAAATAAAATAAAAAGTAGATTCAAATATTATAAATGAACTAAAAGAAATGTGGAGACATCTCGATTCTCAACCACTTAAATTAAAAATAAATAATTAACTAGATAAAAGATTCATGTAATCTAAATGAGCAAAAAGGAGATGTCTAATATCTAAGTTCTCAACCATTTAAATACTTCAGTCAAGCCAAATCAACTTTTGATTAGTCATGATATAAAAGAATTTTCAAATACTAATCAATTTGTTAAAAACAATAAAATAAGGTACAATGTTAATTACTATATTGAATAACGAGATATGTCGACAGATACTTTAAGCAAAATAGTTAAAATAATTCAAAATACATATAATAAAAGTTTAATTATTATGTCAAACATATTTCTTATACAATAGAATAAACTAGATAGTGTCTCATAGGCATTCGAAATCTTGGACCATGAATAAAATACGACGTTTCGCACTCCAATGCGAATGGAAAGACAGCAAAAACATGCCTCGTCGTATTCAGTGAGCCACCGAACAAGACCCAGTGACAGCATTCATTCGCATTTCTTATCTCTGTTTTTGTGGTTTACAATTCATGTCATGGTCATCAAGTTTTTCACTTCAACATTTTATTGTCCTTTAAAGAACCCACACAAATTTACACAGAAATTGGAACCAAGAATAAGGTCAAGAGTTTAATATTTTTAATTTTAATTATATTTAATTTTTTACCAGCTTTTAATTATATTTGTAAGAAATTAATATTAAAAACATAAGTTTTTCCATTAATAGGACATATCAATCATTTTATGGGTGAGGAAGTTCATAAAGTTTCAGTTATTAATATTTTAATTATTAATCATATTTCGTAGCTTATAATGATCCTTTTGATCATGATTGTTTCTAAATTCTAATAGAGTATACATATGATCTAGAGAAAAAATAACAGAACTTATTATTTTTCATCCCATAAAATTCAAAGCAATGCCATGATTATTTCAGGGCTCACCCTTAAATAAAAAGAAGAGATATTGAACAGTGATTAAAGTAAACATAATAATAATTATAAGAGTAAGGTATGATTTCTGCCACCACATGTACTAAGTAGTTTTCCCGAATTTGTGGAAGAATAGAGAGAAGTAACGGTGAAGTAAGAAGATGCAAAGGAAAATTAAAGGGTCTTGTCCTTTTTGACAAATGAAGTAAGTAATTGGATGTTTAGATGTTAAGCAATTACAAATTGTTTTCCTAGAAGTGTACCAAAAGTGTTGTTTTCCTAGAATTTACTGCCACAGCTGGTTGGCTGAGGAATTTGATTCCATGCTTGTGTCTTTAGCAGTAAAAGTAAGATAGGGTAGAAATTTGCATGAATTGGATTGAACGAATACAACGTAGGAAAGACATTAAGTAGGGTGAGTTAAGGTGCATATGGCAATTCATTGTCGGTTTGTCACAACAGAAGAACAATGCGCTTTCAATATAAACTCCCTAAAATTTCGTGCAGAGGGTATCTGATATGTGTATATCTCCTTCACAAACCACAAGAGCAAAAGGGTGGAAACAGAATCAAGCTAGCTTCATAGAAGGTTCAACAAGGTAAGAAAATATATTTGTTTTTTTTATTTTGCACAGCCTTGAAAATGAGCTTTGGAAGTAGAGGGAAGGTGAAAGACACAAGCTTGAGCACATCAGCTGAAAGCAACATGAACACAAAGAGGGACAAAACACTGGCTCAGTACAGTGCAGATGCTGAGATTCTGGCTGAGTTTGAGCAGTCTGGTGTGTCTGGCAAATCATTTGACTACTCAAGGATGGTTCTTGACCCTCCCAGGTTAGTGTCTGAGGAGAAAATGATTGCTTATTTGTCCAAAATCCAAAGGGGTGGCCTTATCCAACCCTTTGGTTGCATGCTTGCAATTGAGGAACCTACTTTTAGGGTCATTGGGTACAGTGAGAATTGCTTTCAGTTGTTGGGTTTGGAGAGGAAAATTGACTCTAAGCAGTTCATGAGTCTGATTGGGGTTGATGCCACAACCCTTTTCACTCCCCCTTCTGGCGCTTCCCTTGCAAAAGCTGTGGCTTCAAGGGAAATTTCCCTTTTGAACCCAATTTGGCTCTATGCAAGGGCAACCCAGAAGCCATTTTATGCCATACTTCATAGGATTGATGTTGGGATTGTGATTGATTTGGAGTCTGCGAGGTCGAGTGATCCGGCATTGTCACTTGCTGGGGCAGTTCAGTCGCAGAAGCTGGCTGTTAGGGCAATTTCAAGGCTGCAATCTCTTCCTGGGGAAGATATTGGTCTATTGTGTGACACTGTTGTTGAGGAAGTGCAGAAGCTCACCGGATATGACAGGGTTATGGTTTATAAGTTTCATGAGGATGATCATGGTGAGGTTGTATCTGAGATTAGGAGGTCAGATTTGGAGCCTTACTTGGGTTTGCATTATCCTGCCACGGATATCCCTCAAGCCTCTCGCTTCTTGTTCAAGCAAAACCGAGTTAGGATGATTTGTGATTGCCATGCAAAGCCAGTTAAGGTCATTCAGAGTGAAGAATTAAGGCAACCTCTTTGCTTGGTGAACTCAACCCTTAGGTTACCACATGGTTGTCACGCACAGTACATGGCTAACATGGGCTCAATTGCCTCTCTGGTCATGGCAATTATAGTTAATGGAAATGATACAACAAGGCTTTGGGGTTTGCTTGTTTGTCATCACACTTCGCCACGCTACGTGTCTTTCCCGGTTCGCTATGCTTGTGAGTTCCTAATGCAGGCTTTTGGACTGCAGCTTTACATGGAGATTCAATTGGCATCTCAGATGGCAGAGAAGAGAATTCTTAAAACACAAACCTTACTGTGTGACATGCTCCTTCGTGATGCACCGTTTGGCATTGTGAATCAATCACCAAGTATAATGGATCTGGTAAAGTGTGATGGGGCTGCCTTGTATTATGATGGAAACTGTTGCTTGTTAGGCACAACCCCAACTGAAACACAGGTGAAAGACATTGCAGAATGGCTACTTAGTAATCATGGAGACTCAACAGGTTTGACAACAGATAGTTTGGCTGATGCTGGTTATCCAGGCGCTGCTTCGCTTGGTGATGCAGTTTGTGGCATGGCTACAGCAAGAATTGATTCAAAACATTTCTTGTTCTGGTTCAGGTCTCACACTGCAAAGGAAATGAAATGGGGAGGAGCCAAGCACCATCCTGAGGATAAGGATGATGGAGGAAAAATGAACCCAAGGTCATCATTTAAAGCTTTTCTTGAAGTAGTCAAAAGCAAAAGTTTGCCTTGGGAAATTTCAGAAATCAATGCTATTCATTCATTACAACTAATAATAAGAGATTCCTTCCAAGACACACAGAACACTGGTCCAAAGACTTTAAATTATGTACAGAAAAGTGACACTGCAACTGGAGGCGTTGATGAACTCAGTTCAGTGGCACTTGAAATGGTGAGACTAATTGAGACAGCAACTGTCCCAATTTTTGGGGTTGATTCAGGTGGCATAATCAATGGATGGAATTCAAAAATTGCTGAATTGACAGGTCTACAGGCCATTGAAACTATGGGGAAATTGCCGGTAAATGAAATTATACACCCAGACTCGTGTGACACTTTTAAAAATACTCTAAGCAGAGCCTTGCAAGGTAAATCAGTTCTTGTAGAAATGTTAAACTTAGAGTTTTATCTTTATTAACTCACTCAAATGTTATTCATGATTTATTGTTATTTTGATTCCTTCTGCCTCAGGGTTATGCACTCATAGCATGTGTATTGATTACTGATGATTTTTCAGGCCAGGAGGACAAAAATGTGGAGTTGAAAATAAAACAATTTGGGCTTCATCAACAAAAGGAAGTTGTATATCTCATGGTCAATGCTTGTACTAGTAGGGACTACACAGATGCTATTGTTGGGGTATGCTTTGTAGGCCAAGACATCACTTATGAGAAAGTGGTTCAAGATAAATTCATCAAGTTGGAAGGTGATTACAAAGCTATAATACAGAGTCTCAGTCCACTGATTCCACCCATATTTTCTTCTGATGAGAATGCATGCTGCTCTGAATGGAATGCAGCCATGGAAAGGCTAACTGGTTGGAAAAGAGATGAAGTCGTTGGAAAATTGCTTCCTGGTGAAATTTTTGGAAGCTTTTGTCGACTAAAAGGTCAAGATACACTGACTAATTTTATGATTTTACTATATCGTGGAATAAGCGGTCAAGATTCTGAGAAGTTACCGTTTGGATTTTTTGATAGAAATGGAGAATTTATAGAGACTTTTATAACAGCAAACAAGAGAGTTGATGCTGGTGGGAATATGTTTGGTTGTTTCTGCTTCTTGCAGATTGTAACACCAGACTCGAATCAGCCCTCTGAAGAAGAACACAGGCCTAGAGGCAGGGAAAACATTTCTGAATCTAAGGAGCTGGCCTATATACTGCAAGAGATGAAGAAACCTTTAAATGGTATAAGATTCACACACAAACTTTTAGAAAATACCAGAGTCTCAGAAAATCAAAAACAATTTCTTGACACTAGTGGTGCATGTGAAAGGCAAATCATGGCAATTATTGAGGGTACAAATTTAGGAAGTATTAATGAAGGGTAAGTGTTTTTGTTGCATTTTGATAGGCATAAATTCTCTCTGAATTGTACTTTCCTTTCCTTTCTTCATTTGTAATGGTAGATGTTTAAAATAAGGTTAAATATGCTTTTTGGTCCTTATAAATTTCAGATTTTCTATTTTAGTACTTATAAAATTTTTTGTTGCCAATTTTTATTCCCTCGCTTATTTCTGCCATCAACATCAGTCCCCATGAGGGACTAAAAATAGGCAAAAGTAGAGCAAAAATTTAAGTCCCAGGATTGATATTGAAGGCAGAAAATAAATGAGAAACTAAAATTGAATAACTTATTTTATAGAAACTAAAAACAGAAATCTGAAATTTTACAGGGTCAAAAAATATATTATAACACTTTTATTTATGTTCCACGCATACATACAGGCATGCCTTCAGATTACAAATATAAACATACAATACTACTGACTTTGTTTTTCATATTTTATGCTCGTACTTGCAGCACATTGCAGCTAAACATGGAAGAATTTGTTCTTGGAAATATTTTAGATGCCATTGTCAGCCAAATCATGATGTTGATAAGAGAAAAGAACTTGCAACTGTTTCATGAAATTCCTGATGAAATAAAGATGCTTTCTCTATATGGCGACCAAATTAGGCTTCAGGTGGTCTTGTCTGACTTTTTGCTTAATGTAGTCAATCATACACCATCTCCAAATGGCTGGGTAGAAATCAAGATTTCACCTGGTTTAAAGATAATACAGGATGGTAATGAGTTTATCCATCTGAAGTTCAGGTACAAAAAACCAAGAATTTATTTCTCCATAGACCATTCATAGATGATTAATTAATTTGGTTGCTATTAGTTTACCCTTCTGGTGATGTGTTTAGCCTTTGCCATATATTGAGTCTGTTTGTTTAAACTTTTTTCTTTTAAAAACACTTCTTTTTAATAAAATAAGCACTTATTATTTTATTTTTTTTGATGTGTTTGTCTAAATTTTTTTTTTTTTTTAAATAAGCAGTTTTTTGCTTTTTTTAAGAAACAACGCTTATCTGTTACTAACAGAAATTTTTTTTTTTAAAAAAAACACTTGTTTAGAAACACTTATTTTCAAGTTTAAACAAACAGACACATTATATTTTTTTGACTTAATGAAAGTTGAATTCTCCCATGTTTGTTATCCATGATATTTATGTTTGGTTCATGACTGAATCAGTTATGGTTTTATATTTAACATTTAGACCTTTGTGGCAAGTGTGGGTCAAGCTTCCTCTAACTTGAACTAACCACATGTTGCATTGCCTATATTTTCTGGTTATCAAATATTATAGATCCATTTGCAGTTCAGCTTTTTTTTTTTTTTCTCTCTTATTGTTTTAATTGGCTGCAGTTATCCGTTATGGAAATTGATATTGATCACATAGGTGTAGATAGACCTCCAAATTATGTTATGAAAAAGCATATTTACTAGACAAAAAAAATTCCATCTAGTCAACAACAAAGAAAGCATGATGCATTCAACAACAATGGAAGCCCACCATTGAGTGGCAAGTAAAATGTGCTATCATTCACTTTTAGGTGATCTCTGTACTATTTTAGACAATTTCCCGGACACTTGAAATTATGTTAAGCCTATGATTCCTTTTTCATTTACTTCAACTAAATGTCTCCTTATGGCTTGGTTTTGTCATAAGGCTTTACTTTTAGACCTTCTGGTCGTCTTGACTAGAAATGCCAACTTAGAAACAGTTTAGATTAGCCTTTAGGCTCTAGCTTATGGGAGTGTTTTTTCATTGTAGAACCTTACTGTCAAGACTTTCTAAGGCGAGAATATTGAACTCTGTTCGAGTTTATAGTTGGTTTTGGGGGAATTTAGAGAATTTAGATGAGATTTTAAAAAGGTTGGGTCGGAAAGGTTGATGTTAACTAATACAAGAAGTTTGATTGGTTTTACTTTTTTTATTCATTTTATTTTCTTTTACAAAATAGTTGAAAAGTGTTTCCAAAACTGCCCTTCACTCTTTCGCTTCTAGTCCTATGATATATATATATATAGGAGAGATCCGTTTACTTTAGGAGTAAGTCTAATTAGACTTATTCCGCTCAATAACTTATGTTCTATATCAAATTTTTTAATACATAGATCAAGTCTGCAAATTTTTAAAAAATTTGAAAATCATTTGATACTTTATTTTATTAATTCAAATTAACTTATAAAATGATTTTATGATTATTCGTCGATTTGAATTAATGAAATGAAGAATTAAATGATTTTCAAATTTTCTTAAAATTTGTAAACTTGATTTATGTATTAAGAACTTTAAGTCCAACGGTTAGATCGTTAAAAATTATTGTAAAACATAAGTTATTGAACTGAATAAGTATAGATAGACTTACTCCTGGAGTAAATGGAATCCTCTTCATATATATATATATATATATAGTTTATTTTTCTTTCTTTAGTTTGAATCTACAACAGTAGATAAAGGAAATACCATTTTTTGGTTTTCACTCTTCTTTACCTTTTAATGACTGCAACTTTTCTTTATTTTTCATTTTTACACTCTGTCCTTTAGTAACCGCAAGTCTCCTTTAAATCGAGCTCACTCACTTTCTATCATAACTGATGCAATACATGTATTAAACATAGTTCATTCTCTTATTTTTTTTATGTTTTACTTTTTTATTTAGATAAAATATATAAAAGTACGAAGTGTTTGACTCTATTAATAGTCAATAATAATGTTTTTTTAGATGATCGCCACCTTCTGTCAGTTTAGATTCTAAACATTACTCAGCTTTAGCCCAATCTACAAAGTTAAAGCCATAAACACATATATAATGCAAATAAGCCTATACTCGTGATTGTATGAACCATTTCATGGGATAATCATTCTTGCGTTTTAGAAATAGTCATAGTTTTAGCCTCAAAGTGTTGTGATGCTTACTTTGAAAATGTCCTCTAAATTAGAATATTAGTAGAAGCTCATTTTACTAAATTCTTCCTGCAGAATGACTCATTTCGGTCAAGGTCTTCCTTCGGATGTTCTTCATGATATGTTCGAAGGAGGGAATCAATGGACTACACAGGAAGGTCTAGGACTATATATGTCCAGGAAAATCCTCAGTAGGATGAATGGTCATGTTCACTACGTCAGAGAACAAAATAAGTGCTATTTTCTCATTGATCTTGAAATTAGAACAAGAAAAGAAAGGCAAAGGAATCTCCATGCAGAGACAAGCATGTTAAGTTAGTTTTGTTTTCTTGATGCTTTTACAAGTGAAAGGGGTGTGAAGGGTCATTCGCAGAGAGTGGTCTGTAATCCCTTGCTTTGAAGCTTGACAGATATGGCAAGTGCTCATCTCAACACCGGGATTGATCTTATAATACACACTGAAGGAAGTCTCTGCTTGTGAAGGAAAATTTTAGCCAATATAAATACCTTTGTAATATGTCTTGAAAATATTATAGTAACACAGAGTAGAATACTAGAATGCCAAGAGAAATTTTTAATATTGTATGCTCCTTCCTGCTAAGAGGAATTTTGAATATTGTATGTCCCTTCCTCCAAAGATAAGCATGGCCAATGATTGTTTGTAATACTAATATCTTATATATGTTGGAAAATCTTAAATTTCTAGAGATTCCGAGATATCCGATTTAAGTTATCTGGAATTATTTGATTTATCTTTTGAGTTATTTTGTTTCAAATTAGATAAGATAGTTTTTTGATAAGTTTTGATTTGATAAGATATTTTATTATCTTCTTGTTAGTTCAGTACGTTGTAAAATGGCTATTTAAAGGTCATCTCTTATTCAATAAAAAATACAGTGAGTTGCTACGTTCACCCACAATTTTAGTATTACTTGTCTCTCTTATTTTTTTTCTACAAATTGGTATCAGAGCTTTATGCTCTGAGTGCCGAGTGTGAGAGGAAAACAGTGTGCGCCTGTGAAGGAGGAAGAAAGAAGAAAGAGAGAGTAATGGCAAAGGTTGTGAATGGAATGACCGTACCACAACTGTCAAAGAAAACCAATTATGATAATTGGTGTTTACAGATGAAGACCCTGTTGGGTTCCCAAAGTCTATGGGATATAGTGGAGAAGGGGTTTCAAGAACCCGAGGAGGACGAAGACCAATCTGTGGCTCAGATTACCGCATTGGAAAAGACACGAGTGAAGGACAAATCGGCTTTGTATTTTTTGTACAATGCCGTGGATGAGTCAGGCTTCGAGAAGATTGCAAACGCTGCATCTTCAAAGGAAGCATGGAAGATCTTGGAGGTTGCGCATAGAGGTAACCACCGTGTCAGACAGATCCGACTTCAAACTCTCCGAGGAGAGTTTGAGTGTTTAAAGATGGAGGATAAGGAACAAGTATCCGAGTACATAACTCGGGTGGAGAAGGTGGCTAACCAACTCGGAAGGAATGGGGAGTCAATGCCAGCAAGTAGAATTGTGGAGAAAATCTTGAGATCATTAACAGATGATTTCGAGAGTATCGCATGCGTAATTGAGGAGTCAAAGGACTTGTCAGTCCTCTCAATGGAAGAGCTCGCTAGGTCACTCGAAGCCCACGAACAAAGGAGGAGGAAGATGAAGAATACACTTGATCAAGCATTACAGGTGCAACTTAATTTGAATGAAACTCGGAACACCCAGGGCCGAACATTAGGAGGCAAAGGACGAGGTGATATGGAGGACGAGGCAAAGGACGAGGTGATCATGGAGGTGATCAAGGACGAGGTAGAGGACGAGGTGATCATGGAGGTGGACAAGGACGAGGTGATCGTAGCCAAGGAAGTCAGCCGAGGTCCGAGGTGGAATGTTATAAGTGTGGAAAACTCGGCCACTACGCAAAAGAATGCAGATCGGCAAATTGCTACAACTGTGGCAAATACGGTCACATAGCAAAGTATTGCCGAGCTAAAACCCGAAGTGAAGAGAAAGAGAAGAATCTTCTCACAGAAGAAGAGGACGAGGAAGCAAGAATTTTGATGATGACGCAGAGCTCGGAGACCAAGCTACATCCGAGTTGTGCCTCCGAGGATGAGCTAAACTTGAGTTGCGTGGAGAGATCAGCAGTTGAGCTTCCAAGCTCAGATGAGAAGTCAGAAGCCGAGCTTGATTCGAGTTGCTTAAACAACTCGGTCTGGTATTTGGACACTGGGGCGAGCAATCATATGTGTGGAGAAGAGAGTTTCTTCAACGAACTCATCAAGGTGAAGGCTGGATTCGTGTCATTTGGAGATGATTCCAAGGTTGCGGTAAAAGGGCATGGAACCATCAAGTTTATGCAGAAGGATGGACGAGTTGGAGAAATAAGAAATGTCTACTACGTTCCCGAACTTAAGAGCAACATCTTAAGCATGGGGCAGATGATGGAGAAAGGCAACTCGGTTCTGATGAAGGATCGAGTGCTTTATTTGAAGGACAAGCATGATCGTTTAATAGCCCGAGTGGAGATGAAAAAGAATCGGATGTATAAACTGAAGCTGAACATCATTCAAAATAAGTGTTTAAAGCTGGACGTGAAGGATGAAGCAATAATGAGGCATTCTCGTCTTGGGCATTTAAACTTTGGAGGTTTGGTCGAGCTATCAAGGAAGGAGTTGGTGCACGGACTGCGTGGTGATGAGTTTGACAAGAAGTTTTGTGAAGCGTGTGTACTCGGAAAGCATTCAAGAACAAGTTTTCCGAGCTCGTCCGAGTACAAAGCAAAGGAGCAAGACATCTACAACTCCATTGACGAGTTACATGTAGTGTGTCTATTGACAGGAACAGAAGATATAAAGTTTGAAGAGGCGGTACTTGATGAGAGATGGAAGAAAGCAATGGATGAGGAGATCGGATCAATTGGGAAGAGTGAGATGGGAAGCAAAGCTGAGCTAGTTGAGGAGTTTAAAGAAGTGATGAAGAGGGAGTTTGAGATGACCGATTTGGGCATCATATTGAAGTATTTTCTGGGTTTAGAGGTGGATCAAAGAACAACGGGTACTTTTGTGTCCCAAAAGAGGCATCGGCCACCGCGGCGTCGGGGGTGCTGGACGTCGTGTGGCTCGCGAGGCCATGGTACGCGGAGGAGTATCGCGCTCTGGTGGAAGAGGCATCAAAATGAAAAAAATTTAAGCTTATGGGGGAGTTTTGTTGGAAAATCTTAAATTTCTAGAGATTCCGAGATATCCGAGATATCCGATTTAAGTTATCTGGAATTATTTGATTTATCTTTTGAGTTATTTTGTTTCAGATTAGATAAGATAGTTTTTTGATAAGTTTTGATTTGATAAGATATTTTATTATCTTCTTGTTAGTTCAGTACGTTGTAAAATGGCTATTTAAAGGCCATCTCTTATTCAATAAAAAATACAGTGAGTTGCTACGTTCACCCACAATTTTAGTATTACTCGTCTCTCTTATTTTTTTTCTACAATATATAAATAAGACACAATCTTGTAATATTACCCTACAGAATTGGTTAGTGCATGTAGGTGCATCTTTTTTTCCATTTTTGGAGCTTAAAAATTCGTTAAAAAAAAAAGCATAAGTCACTCCATCAACTGGATAAAAGGCAAAAGCATCTCATCACATGAAAACTAGGCCATGACAAAAACATTTACTTCCTCCAGCTATAGTAATTAACATTGCCACAATTTTTTTTTAATTATTAACAAGTTGATTTGAGTAATATTGGATTCAGTCTCTTTAAGTAATGTCTCGGTTTAAGTCACATAAATGGAAAAAATATAATTGAGGGAGAAGACTCTACAAAGGTAGTCAACGTCAGGTTTTACAACAAAATTATCGGTGAAACCAATAGATATTGTGTATCAATAATATGACTATTATTAAAATAAAATAAAAATTCTGCAGTTTCCTGAAGGCTGGAGTTGTGATGTAAATTTATCTTGAATAACTAATAAATCAAAGTTGCACATATATGAGAAGATCACCTTATGCCATTTTCTTTCTTTAAATTATTTGATTATATAGTAAAATTGAAAATTCCATCTTTGAACAATACTTCAAATAAGATTACAAATTGAAAATGATGTTGAGTTCACTCTGATGCATGTTTTTCGACATGTTAATTCTATGATTACAAGCTCCATTAACTTGATTTGTTGAATTAGTAAAGTCCACCATCTCATTGTGGAGAGTAAGAGTTCTACCTTATGAAAAGGTCAAAGGAAAGGTAAAACAGACATGGCTATGGCTAATAGACATGCAACAGGTGAAGAAAATTAAAATTCCAGTATTTTAAAACGTTATTTGTTATTAACTAAAAACCTAGAATTTCAAATTCCCTCGAAAAAAAGGAATTATAAAATTCACGACTCTTTCACAAAGGCGGACCTTCGGTATCTTACAGATGTAAGCATTGAAAAAAGGCCAACTTTCACTTGCAAATGTAAGAATTGAATGGTTGGTTGAAAAACATTGGATATCATTCATTAAATGTTTTTATTACATAAAAAAAATAGTGAATTTATATTTTTAAATGTAAAAGTATAATTTTAAAAATTAGCTCAAATCGACTAATTGAACAACTGATCTAATCAGTTCAAACTCTCACATTAAATTGGATATGTCATTAACACGTTTAAGATCTAGTTTAACCTGATCAATTTTCTAGTCAAACTGATAAACCACTAAATTTCTAGTCAAATTGGTTAATCTTTGGTTGTTGTGGTGGTACACTCAAAAGTCTTAAGTAAAATATCCACAAAAAATATGAAGTAAAATGTCCTTAAAAGTCTTAAAAGTGAGATTCAAACATAAACCATTTCCATGTATGAGTAAATATCTTGCCATTAAGGTAAGTGATTTCTTATTATCATATGTTGCAAATATAATATATATATATATATATATATATATATATATATATATATATATATATATATATATAAACACACACATTATATTAAAAATTATGTTTTATTTAAATATAGGAGTTAAACATAAAAGAATGAAATTATTTAATACTTTCTTAACCCCTAAACTAGCATATTCTATTATTATACAATTGACTTCAATAATTTATATAATATATTTTTTAATTTGAAATTATATATTAATTTATGCGATTTAAGGAGCCTATAATTTGGTTCTTCTATTAGTATAATATTGATTATAGTTTTTTAGAGACTTTTTTAAGACATGATATAAATTTTATTAAAATTTATTTATATAAAATAATGACATGAATACTTTTTTAGAAAAACTAATAAGTATCGGATCGTACAGTTTAATAAGTAACCCATAGGTTCGACCTTTGACTCATTAATCAAGTACCCTAATTGATTTTTAATTGATTTGATGATTAATTTAATTTTTAAAACATTGGGAAAAGTTACTTTTAGTCTCTTCTTCAAATTCATTTTTGATTCTCCAATTTTTTTTTGAACTAAATTAGTCCCTCTAAAATTATAACATGTTAAGGTTGTTCCTTTTTTTTTAACCCCATTAATGATGATGATGTCCTATGTAGCAAACAAAAATACACGTGGCAAGTGAAAAGGCTTTATAGTTTCCCAAAAAAAATTCAAATTAGTTTTTGGTTCTTCAATTTTTTTTTATTAAATTAGACTTTGTAAAAGTAGAACAAACTTAATCTAAGTCATTGAGAGATGTTAATTCCATCTTATTTAGGTTGGGTAGTAGATATAATTAGATTTTTTTTTATTTTATTCACTATTACGGTGGTTGTATATTTACAAGTTGTTATTATGGTGAAAATTATTTACTAACGAAACATATTTTTGGTTATGTCCATTATCAGTGGCATGGAAATCTTATTATTAATGGTGTATTTTTTTTAATGATATTTCAAAAGGTTAATTTATTCATAAAATTATTTTCAATTTAAATTCAAATTTAAAAATTTTATTTTATTAATTATAGGTTTTAGAGTCTAATTAATATTGGTTTTAATGAGATATAATATCTTGATCATTATAGTTTTAATTAATTTAAATTATTAAACACTTTAAAATTAATTATTTTTAATTTTTGTGGCTAATTAAAATCACAACGACCAATATTTCCTTTTATAAATATCGAGAATATGTAGGAGTTAGTGACAATGAACATTGGTATTTTATCTCTTTTCTTTATGTTTTCTCTTTTTTAGGTTAAAATCTATCAATTTTACATCCTCAATAGAGAGTACTGGTGAATAAGTACTTTAGGATGACAACAAGCAAAATATTAAAGTTATCTAATTATATCAACTATCAAATCATTTCTGAAAAATAATTTAAACAAAATGGAATTACCATCTCTTAATAACTAAATTTAGCTTTCTACTTTTACATGGACTAATTTAATACAAAAAGAATTGAAAAATCAAAAACGAATTTGAAGAATTTTAGGGAGACTAAAAGTAACTTTTACCCTATTTTTAATTTATAAGTACTAATTAGTGTCTTAAGGATGATTAATTGTAAAATTTATTTATTAAAAATCTAAAGATTGATAGTGTTATTATAACAACTATTAATAGGTTTGAACTACTAGGATCGATCTAGTGATAGAGGATTGAAATAGTATGCATAAGATCTTATGTTCAAACCTTGATGTCATCATTATAATTTTAATAAATAAAAAAGTTATTAAGAGATTTGTGTTTATTAGTAAAATTAGTTACAGATAAAGTTAAGTTTTTTTTCATGTTAAATAAAATTAAAAAAAAAATTAAATAATATAAATTATTTATAAATATTTATTTATTTTGAATAAAATAGTTATAAATGAAAGAAATTTAAATATTTTATTCAAATATAAAATTTTAAAAAAGAAGGAATTTGATTATCTTGTATAATAAGAAATTTTGAAAATGAAGAAAATTAATTGAAGCAATTAAATTTAATTGCTTTATCCAAACACAATTTTTTTAAATGAAGGAATTTAATTTATTTATTCAAACAAGAACATTTGAAAAATGTAAGAATTTTAATTGAAGCAATTAAATTCTCAAGAATTTAAATTCCTTTAGAATTCTAATTTTTTTTTTATCAAAACACAATTTTATATACCTCCGCCTTTTAGGTCAAGTCTTCTACTCACATTTAAGTTTTAACTCAATAACTTATGACTAGGTTAAATCTTAAGGACTTAAAATTAACCTAAATATCTAACCAAGTATTTTTACATGAAAAACGGGATTCATAGATACAAGAATCGATTGTCACTCAATCCACTAGTCAGAACTCAATTCAAATTAAGGGAATCAATTTTTAAAAGTTAAATATTTTTTAGAGAAATGATTTCCTCTCATAGGAACTCTTTCAAAATTAGTTCCAATTCTTAGAAATTTTCTTATTTACATTTAAAAAAAAATTGATAAATATGAAATGAACTGATTTTGGATATTTTTTGAACACTATACAAGAACATGGCTTCTCTAGTAAAAAATATATTAACTAAAAATAAACAAAAGACAAACTAGTGTTTTACAAAAATTCAATCTAATGAACCAAACAAAGACAAACTCTATTAATTGCTAGATTGTTAGGAAAAGGTTAGTGACGAGAGAATCATAAAGTTAAGTTATACCGTTATAATTTAAGAAAGAGTAAAGCTAGAAAAGAAAAGGATAAGGTTAACATAGGAAAATAAAAAAATGAAATCTCATACGTTTTATTTTCATATTAAAGAGAAAAATAAAAGAGAAAGACTTTGGGAGACAAAGACTTCATTTCTTCTTCTTGTCATCTTATAAACCTTGAGTCTTCCCCTAAGTTAGTCATTCGAGTCCTTAATAGCTAAAGGATGTTAAATTAAAAGACAATATTGAATCTCTTAAAATATAAATTTTAATGCTAACAAACTTGAATGTTTTGGGTAAAAAAATGATTTTTAGATTACATAAGAAGACAAATTTAAATACATTATTAATTACAATGATGTGTAGTTTATAAGATGAATGTATTAAATATATATTATTTAATATATCTGATGACTAAATTATATTTATCTATGTTATTCCTTAACATATTGAAAGAATGAAAGTTTTTTTTTGGTACTTAACTTCAAAAAGGAAGAGATTTACTTTTTGTCATAGAAATGACAAGTAGATATCTCGAAGTGTACAAAGTTTTAGATAAAGTCATTTTTTATTAACATACGCAAAAGTTCCTCTCATTTTGTACCTTAAATGTGATAAGTAGTATTCTTGATTAGATAAAAAGTGACAATTTGGTGAAATGTATTAATTATTCGTCTTTATTGCACTAATAGACACTTCTCTCTACAAGGAAAGAAGACAAAGAAAGATAAAACAAGCCTATGAGAGAAACTCAAGAATTTGCAATGATTATCCTTATGAATCACCTATATAAAGAAGTTTGAGAACTCAAAGAAAAAAGAATGACTATTGTAAAATTCATTTCATTCTTTTCTGTAAATCTTTGTACTTAAATTGGTTGTATCACGTCTTGTGAATAAGACAAAATAACAAATGATTTCTTAGGTTTAACTTTGTGTTATAACTTGAAGTCTTAAAAAACTTTATTATAAAGAATATTTGGTTGTTGAAACTTGAAACCTAGAGAGACTTTATTCCTCAAAGAATACTTAGATAGTTACTTGAAAAAGCAAGTTAAAGAATACTTAAGTTGAATCAAAAGTAGATTGTAAAAGAATACTTGTATCTTTACAGAAAAAAAAAAAAGAAAAAGATAGTGAAATTTGATTAGATCGATAAATAATTAAACATAGTCTTAGTAATTGAGATGAATCGATATAAAAATGCAGTCTATTCTTTGCTCTTAATTCTTCTTTTACATTCTTAAGTTTTTTTACTATACTCGTTTTGAAAAGGTGGAATTTTCATTTAATACCTATTCAATATTATCAAAACACAATTCAAATGTACTTGTATCTCTGCAAAGAAAAGATAGTAGAACTTGATTAAGTTGATCAAGAATTAAACATAGTCTTAGTGATTAAGATAAATCAATATAAAAATACTACCTATTCTTTCCTCTTAATTCTTCTTTTGCACTCTTAAAATCTTTACTATGTTCCATGTTTCTCATTTTAAAAAGGTGTTGAATTTTCATTTAATACCTATTTAATATTATCAAAGCACAATTCAGATGTAAACCCTTAAACCCCTTAATGATTCTTGGTTAATACTTTGTCTAGTGGGATGAGATTATCCACTCATGGAATTTCTTAAATAGTTTTTTGAAATTCAGTGATTCCCAATCCTTCCCCTTCATCCACGTCTCATCTATACTAAAACCACCGCCGAAAAGAACCCAACCCAAACACAAAACCAAACACGTACCCTCATTCCTTCACCCCAAACAATTATCCTTTCTGATTCTAGTTCATACTTTGAATTTGTTATACCTAAACCATCCTTTTTGTTGATACTTATTTAGATGGTTGTTACAAATGCCATGAGAATTTTTCTTGTTCCACTTGAGAGAACATTGTTTAAGGATTAGTGTGATACCATGGGAAAATGTTGTTCCAAGGAACCCTTACCCTACCAAACCTTCAACAATCCTTACACCACAACCCTCAAAGTTCCTTCTGATGTGACTAGACCAAGACCTTAGACTGTCTTGAGTTTCAATAAACCATCACTTGGGCCTATTCCAGTGCATCCTACTTTTCTCCTTGTGTGGGTTGAGTACCCCAAATATGAGAAGTATGTGAAGCCACTTCATATGAAGCTTCTTCCAGGTGCAACTTCCAATTATAATGAGGATGATTAAGAAAAGATAGAACCAGAAAAAATTCTCTTAAGGCTTTATGATGTAAGTCTCAAGTTCAGACCCTTGGACCTCTTGGAAGCAGATTTCTTTCCAGACCCTTTACATGTTGCAGTGGTTGCAACTTAGGGGAACATCTACCGAAGAATCATATGCATATGTTTGACGTCGTATGAACTGCATGGAGATGTGAGTGCCTTCCATGACAATGGAAAAATTTAATATATAAAATTGACCTTCCTTACTTCAAAGAAGACATATCCTTATCTCATATCAGGACAAAATAAACCTATCAAAACACTATTTTTCTTTCCTCTTTGCTCTTATACTCATCAAACGACAAAAATATTAACGTCTCTTTTTCTTTTACCTTTCATTTTTCTCTCAATTTGAACCTAAAATTTCTTTATTTTAGAGTATATTTACTTGTTTATTTTCTGTAAACTACCACCTTATTTTCAATGTTGCATGTTTTTCACATTTGTATTATAAGCTACCACCTTATTTTCAATGTTGCATGCTCTGACTTTTTAATTATAAACTACCACCTTATTGTCAATGTTACATGTTTTCACATATTTGTATAGGAAACCCTAAAAATAACATTTTCTGCTACTGTTCCCTGTACATATCTTCGAAAGCCGAAAACAATTAAAAAAAATAATACAACTTTGTAATTAAAAAGTGAAAATAAAAAATAAAACAGAAATTGATCGAACAAAACAATTTTGTATAGAGACCCTTATGTTCTCTTACTTTTTATCCTATTTTCTTCCTCTAGACTTCTTTCCACATACGAACAAAACAAAGCATGCGTGTTAACTTTGAGAAGGGACTTTTTGACTAGACGTGTCAAAGTTGCACTTACCAAAAGAATCAAGTCTTGATTGAGATAGTGAGCAACTTGAACACCATCATATTTAAATATGCGTTTTACACTTGGTTTTCAAGAGTACTAATACATTAGAGGAAACATAGAAACAAGTCTTTATTTCTCCCTATACAATTTGTACCCCCACTTCTTACCAACTTCCAACCTCCAACCAGACTGAACTCTACCCATATTAACATTTTTCAGAAAGTAAAGAAAAAAAATGCTCAATCACAAGACACCAAAATGCAAAAATGAGCAAACCTCCCTCCCTCAGAAGGAAACTCCATTTGCTCAACTCTTTAGCCTTGACCTTGTGTACATAATCAGATCAAAATGCTCCTCCAAGCTTCTAAAGCTTGCTGGCAAAATAACTATGGTACAAAATCTACACTTCCTTCTGTTATCCTTCCTAAATATATGCAGCAGCACCAGCGACATCTTTGAAAATGTTAACACTTAACAGCAACCAATTTGGACTAAGCAACTCTGCATCTAATATAAATGTTAATTTATATCCAAGCCTGACTTTTGAGGACTCCCAGCAGAATCACTTGAATGTAACTCACTTGACCTTAATGCCTGAATGTTTAGATTGTTGGAGTTGGAAGGAAGATGCTCTTGTTGTACGGCCTACAGGAAAAGTAAGAATGAGCAGTTTGGCTATTATTCTATGTTGAAAAGGATCGAAAAGTTTAGTTAATTATAACCTCAATCATCATTACACTTGAGCAGACATCAAAACCGAAGGAAAAAAGAAAGATAATACTTTATCTCTTTTTATTTGTCGTTTAAGGTTAACTCGTGGATTAAGAAAGGTAATTAAGGTATATTTGGGTAAACTTATCTTGAAACAGTTCTAGAAGAGAAAAATATGAAGAAAAAAAATGAATTACGTTTCTTCACAAACTAAAATTAGCTTAAACATAAATTAATTTATAGAAGTTCTCTCTTATTAACTTCTCTAAAATCTTATTTTTTAACTGATGCATAGGTTAAATTAAGTTTATGGAGAAGCTTATTTCAATTTTCCTTATTTTTTTCTCCTCTTAGTATTAGAGAAGTTTATCTAATCATATCCCTAGTTTTCTTTGATTTGCCATTATTAATCTTCATGTTTTTATAATTATTTGAAATTTTCTAGCATGCCCTATATGTATCTTATTTATTCAATTAACATTTAATATATTTTTATTTATCTCCCTTATATGATAAGAATATAATTGAGAAAATAGAAACTAATGTAATGTCATCTTGGAATTTTAAAGTGACAGGTAAAAATAGAAGCAATTTTTTTTACAGAAGTAACAGGTGTAAACAAAAGGAGGTAGTAAAAAGCTGATAATTTCAAATATAAATTTCCTGTGAAGTTAATATAAAAAATGCTCGAGTCAATGTTTTCCAATTACCAGATCACCAGCCTCAGAACCTTCTGAGTGGAAGAGAATAGGGCGGCATCGTTTATCTTCATTCATCAAGCTTGAATTCTGGAAGTGGCTCACAAGGGCAGACTTCCCTTGGATTCGAGCATATGCCAAAGAAGCAACTTTTTCACTATTAAACTTCTCCCATTTCTTCCCGTTGAATGTCTGCAAAATCAGATACATTGCTGCCATTTAGTCAACAAGACAATTAATTTCTTAAATAAACGTCAGGATATCATTAACTGCTAAATTAGTTTTAATAAGATAAAGAAAATAACAGAAACTCTGACACCAACATACAATACAATTTTCACTCAGCAAAAAACAAAATTAGCAAAAAAATATTCCTATAAAAACCTCATAGAATGGAATAATAAGAGAGGGTGACAGCATGTTGATGAATGCATAGCCCACATTGCATTTATTCTGCATTTACAAGAAAAAAAAAATCAGCTTAACAAAAGTTGAAAAATAAAGTCGGGCCATACAGCAACATAGAAAAAATAAACAACTCCTAAAAGAGCAAATTATTTACCTTGAAGTCAATTGGCAGATAGAGAAAATCATAAGTACCCCTGTGATTTTCATCAATGGCAGCTAATAACATTTTTGAGGTGTATCTGCAAGTTATAAACAATTAATATATCATCTCAGAATCCATTAATATATATATATATATATATATATACACACAAACACACACACACACACACACACATATATATATACATGGTTAATAAACACTATAGTTAAACATACTTGTTTGGGATATTCTTTATCATTAAGGTAGTTCTTGTATCTTCACCACTTTTAATCTTATCCAAGTCAAGTTGAAATTGTTTCTTGCTATCAACTTGGCTCCCATTGTTCTCTATCCATCGACTCCGAGCACGGTCAGCCAAACCCTCCAAAGTGGTAGGGGGCAGTCCTGGATAAGGACCATTTCCCAAATAGACAGGGCTAAGCCTAGGAGAAGATCTCATTCTGAAGTTTGATGAACCATTATCAGATATATTTCTCGGGATAGTAATGTTAGCATTAACAGATCCACCAACATTAACCATGTAATTTCCATCATTGTGCCCTAGACTCATGCCTCCATAACCAACATTATTCAAGAATGAAGTTTCAGATGACTCGGGATGGAAACCAAAGTGCCTCTCAAAAGGCAAACCTGATGGGGCAGAGCCAACATGATGATGATGATGATGCTGAGATGAACCAACAAAAGAACTATTCTGACTTGAGTAAGGGACGGCATGGTTCTTTCCATTGGATGTAAATGGATGCCCCCCCACAGATGATCTCGGCCAAGCTGAAGGTTTGCTATGCTCTGAGTAAGGGGTTGGGCTTCCCCATAGAAACTGTGGCCCAGACAAAGTTTCCACTGAGGATCCATTTGATGTTGATGGACCAAATGAGGACAATGCTCCACGATACTGGCTGAATTTTGGCTCTGGAAGTGAATGTGACTGAAAAGTAGCTCCATGTGATGAATTCATACTGGTAAATATGTGCTCTGCTTGACTGTTCCTTCCCAATTCATTGCCAATAGCAGCGGCCTTCACAGTGTTAGATACTTGTGGTTGCAAAATTGAAGCTAAACCAGGTAAATGATTGCCTGCTGTTGGGCTCATGATCCTAGAACCAGGAGAATGATTGATAGTTTGCATTGAATTCTGCTCAACAGGGCTGTTGAACTGTAACCAGTTACCTGCTATGAAAATTTTATCAACTTAATTCCATTATAGAGAACAAATGCGAGCAGAACATGGTTATGAACTCAATTACAAAAAGTAATGCTGCTAGAACAAAGATGCTGATGGAAAAAGGGATGTGTAGCATCTCAAAGAACCAAACCTGGAGGAGAGCTAGCTACAGGTGAACCCACTTGATATCGGAAGCTCCGAGATTCATCTTGGTCAAGCTCTTGATTTAATTGGAGCATCAAACTAAAAAGTGCAAGGAATCAATGGTTACAAGTCTATGCTTAAATGTATGACACCAGAAAATGAATGCGACAGCACAGAAATTACATAACAGTTATTGATGGAAAGTTTCCTGCCCTCAAACAATAGATTCAAAAAAGAATCTCTTATCTTACAAAACACATTAATCTTATGGCTAGTTTGGTATAAATCATTTTATATGAATGCCTACCAATAATAACAAATATCAAATAGTTTTGACAGTATTAGAGCTGTAACACTAGGTACCAGACAGATAGGCCCAACCATATCAATTGTGCTACTCTATTCGACTGTTCTCTCCTCAGTTTTGTTTTATATTTACACAATGCACAAAAATCAGCCAGCAGAATAGGTGTTTATATAAAGATAAAGAGAAAAACAAAAAAAGCAATAGGAAAATTATTAGTGTACGCACTTTCTACGAGCTCCTCCAGGCCGACTAGGTTCAAGCTTTATGCGTTTACCAGCTATGTCACTCCTGTTCAATGATTTAAGTGCTGCTTCTGCAGCTCTGACATCATAAAACTCAATAAACTTGTGATGCCTCTTGTGGGGAGTTTCCCTTATCTGAAGAGACATTGATAATTAATCTTATGTTTAAAAGACAGAACACACACAAACATGACAGGGATACAGAGCAGCAAGAAGGGATAAACCAATCACCTCTTTGACCTCTCCATAAGCCCCAAATATTTGGCGGAGGTCTTCATTTGAAACAGATGGATCTAAGTTGAATACTACCAATGTTCCTTGGTTGATATCCTTGTCTGATGGATTATCCTGGGTTGCGGAAGGAAAATAAAGCCAAGAGAATAACAATGTCAGGGCATTCAATCAATGAAAAGAATAAATCACAAGAACTTTTAAGTTGGTAAAAAAACCTTTGGTATGGAAAAGTGAATGTCTAGTTTCCTGCGCCGCAGAGGTTTGTTTTGTAATACACGCATGGCTGTTCGAGCAGCACGGATGTCATAATAGGATATCATTACAAATCCTCGATGTTTGCAGGCAGTATATAGGGTTCTAATATCACCATATTGCTGGGGGAAAAATTGAAACATCATTAATAATTGATCTTGTTTCAAATGAATTACTTAATAACAAAGATATGCAGATTATCCAAAAGAGACAGTGAAGAATTATGAGCAACATAAGTTGTAATTGTATTTATGGAGCATATGTAGAATACTAAAATATTAAAGCAAAAGTTGCACTAGCTTCTAGATTGAGCTCACCACCTCACCCTGACTTCAACTTACCTCAAAAAGAGCTCTCAGCTCTGAATCCTCCACATTACTGTTAATATTTCGAACAAATAATGTTCGAGAAGGATGCTCTCCATATGGATGTTCTCCAGCAACAGTTCCCACACCATTGGGAAAAGAATATTGGGGCAAACCATTGCCAACAGTACTATCAGCAAAACTTAACTTAGACATACCCACAGTGAGACTTTCCTGTGGATCAGTTTCAAGTTCCATACCTCCACCACTACCAAAAAGATCATATTCTTCCAAGTCCTCAAGGGAACCAGGCAAACCACTTAGGTCAAAATCATCCATTATACCAGCTAAAAGCTCCTCCTCATCATCAGGAAGCATGGTTCCAAGTGCATGAGTATCACCATCTTCAAGTGAACCATTGCCACCAGCATCTTGATGGAGCTTCTTAAAGCCGGATGAGATGTCATCAACAGATTGATAACCATTTTCAGTTTCATTCAAGTTCACTGCAGGTTAGCAAAACCAATCAAGATTCAACTGATTAGTTAAAAATGGAGTATACAAATGACAGAACAGTTAGAAAATAACCATCACATACATTTTTCATGTGGAAGAACAGGCAAAGAACTAGAAAAGAGGCTAGCATCGGATGAAGTATGGTAGGAATCAGATCCAGACAAAGCCCCCCATGCACCATTCCCTGATTTTCCAGGTATTTTTATAGCTGGGATCTTGGAAGGACCTATTAGTGATAAAAGGGTTATAGTTAATTCAACATAGTAACAAGTTAATAACCAAAAAAAATGAATTCAGAGAATTACCAAAAGATGAAGGATCAAACGACTGCCTCATTGCACCACCCTTCTGCCTTATTCAAAAAACAGTCATATATTGAGTTATTTTGCTTTTGCTATAGGCACATAAATTATAAATAAAAAAATTAAAAGATATGCCAATCATCATAACTTAGGAAAATGCTAATCACACATGAAATAACAATAATTATGAAAATTCTACACCTAGAAGGACAATGAGTTTTAGGTAAAATCTGCAACAATAACCAATTACACAGATAGAAGCAGAATTCCATCTGGTTTACATTTTTCCATTTTACCCCCTCTGGACAAATAAGGACTAACAATGCAGATATATAAAGCTTTAAACACCTGTTCCCCGGCCCCAAGGTTTCCAAAATAGCAAAAGGATCCGGCTCAGAGTGCCAAGGCACTTGTTAAGGAATCACAAAAAAAGTAATCGACAAATCACTTAATACATTAGATAGTTAATAAGCTTGACTTTTAACAACAAAAAGGGGAACTAACACCATTAGATCAAATTCAATCAATGCCCCATCCATAAGTAAGAGTACAAGCTAACATATTCAACCACTCAATACTCCTGATTCCCCACCCAAATTCAGCAGCAGTTAAACCACTGACAGTGAGCTTTTATAATGAAATGATAGATGGGTACAAAACCAACTTCAAATAATCAGGTTCAATGGGTTTTTGCATGATCAGTGTGGCAGGAAACAGTCTAACCATAGGGAGAAGAGATATACAGAGAGACACGGTTATTAATCTTCACAAGAATGTGAGAAAGTGAAATGAGAAGGATCCATGTCATAGCTCTAGTTCCTAAATCTCCTGGTAGGAACCCTTCACAAATGTGTTTTTCCACCTTCACAGTCAAGACTCAGGAGTGTTCCAATTCCACTGATTTTGGATGTCCTATTCAACTAGATTTGGCAGCAACAAAAGGCAAGTTTTTGATTCAACTTGAAATCCATGACAACTTTCAAAAAGAAAAAATCAAATCAAGATGCATGAGACAGCAACAGTGCCCCTGTTGCAAGTGGAGACAAATAAGGGCATATCAGACCCAATCAGACAGATGAACAGTCTAGCAATTAGCAAACTCGTGCAAAAGCCAGTTCTTCACAAGGGTTACTCTCCATTCAACAGATTCAATTCAGTGGCAGTGATAAGTCACCATCCACTTCAAGCATGTCCAGACAAAAGGAAACTTGTCCTGGGACTCCATAAATTCATGGCATCATGATAAAGATTTAGGTCCCCAAATAGACACTCCACAACCAAAGCTGGCAAAATAAAAAATAAAAAAAGGAATTAAAAGAAAGGCAGCAACTTTCCCACTAAATGTCAACATCCAAATAAGCAGCTTCAATATAATCCATCCATCAAAGAGCAATGATGGTGGCTTTCACAAAAGATATCAAATTGAAAGACCCCTTGTAGTTAGACTGGTGTCTGCGGACCATGATAACATAACCCAAGGCCAGACGAAAAATGCACAAAACAGTAACGGTTACCATTGACCAAAGCAAGTTATTAGCTATCATCATAACTACAAAACCAACCCACTTCTCATGACCCATTGGCACAAGCACCCCCCAACCCAAAACCACAAATTTCAGCACTTTCATGTTTCACCAACACCACACTACAGAGAAATCACAACCGAAACCCCACAATCCCCATAACCGCTGCACTCGAAGCAAATTCAACTCGAAAACTCGGGCCATCAATCCGATCAACCCCACAACAAAAACCGTCAAAAATACTAAAAATTTGGCATTGGAAAATCCAAAAACAGTGAATCAAAGGAAAACCCATTAAATACCTGAAAAGGGGGTGAGAAAACCCTAGTGCTTGAAGGGAAGATGAGAGACAGACGCTTCAGGGACACAACAAGTTGGTTCTTTGGACCCTAGAACCAAATGGGTATGCAACAAATTAAAGAAAAACGTGTTGCAACCAAAAGAGTGAAGAAAACAAGGTAGTGTGTGTATGTGTGTTGATGCAGTGCTTGTGATGGAAGCAGAAAAATGGGGAATCTTTAGAGAGAGGGAGAGAAGGGTGCAGAGCAAGAGCGTGGCGATGATTGGCCCTGACCCCAGAGAGTGAAAAGGAGCAGAGAATGATTGAGAGAAAGAAAGAGAAAGAGAAAGAGAGAGAAATTTTGCTTCAATGGTTTGGGACTTTGAGAAGGTGGAGGATTCAACTGTATTTAAAGGTTATTTGGTGTCCATAAAACTATGTCTTTGCATTTATTAAACTAAAAACTTGCCCAAAACAAAAGTTTAATAATTTATTGGACGAGGATAATGATAAATTGATAACAGATGTACAAGGTATTAATGTATTAATGTAGCATTGAAATATTGAACCCTGTGCCCTACTCCGAACTGCTTTCACTTGCCCAAAAGATAAGAACTGGGTTACGTGCACGTGCATCTCTATTTTAATTTCATTTCCCAACTAAATTCAAGTTTTCTAATGCATATGGATGTTCATATGCATAAATTAAATGATATTAAATGTATTTTTTTTATCTTTTAATTAAATTTTATATTTAAATATATTTTATAAATTTATTTTTTTCTTCAAATTTGAAATTATTGTTTTTAATTTTTTAAATTTTCAAAAATTTTATTTTAATCTTTTATATTAGATCACCGATAACATATCCGAAAGTGATAAATTAAGATGATTAAATAATATCAATTAGATTTAATGTAATATTTTCACTAATAAGAATATTAATAGGTAGAATTTATTCAATAATATTTAATAAATTTTTTAATAAAATTTAAATATAAAAAATAAAATAAAAAATTTTTAATTATAAAAATTAAGAATAATAATTTTAAATTTAAAAAATTAAAAATAAATTTAGTCTAAATTTGAGAGATTAAAAATATATTTAAACCATAATTTTTAATTATCATACTGTCATGTAAAAAATTTATATAATAATTTTATAACTTTGCATAATAAGTTTGTATTAATTATTTAGTTAAGTTCCTTAACATATACTACTGGCAAATACATTTGTATAAAAAAAAATATTTGTTACAATAAATTAATCCAAAGATACACGAGAATATTTAAAGTGCGAAATTGTTTGAGCATGATATTTCATGTTTAACTGTGTATTGCGTTATACGAGTAATATTATATTCTCCTTAATATAGAGGCGTTTGCGTATATTCAACGTATTAAAAATTGGTTAATCATATGATTGAATGAATCCTACTCAAGTTGTTTTGTTTGTCCGCCAGTTATTTTTCTTCCTACTTTATTTTAGTTTGAAACCACGCTTATAATTTAAGACTTTTTTAATGGTTCATAATTTAAGATGATGCACCAATAATATAAAATTAAATAAATAATTAATGTGTCATTTATATCCTAAATATTAATTAAAGCATGGAGTTAGACATTAAATGAATTCTAAATATATAAAAAAAGTTGTTAATTTAAGTGGTTATTCTACTTTCAAATCAAAGATTTAGATTTTATCTTTAACTTGAACATGGATTTTTATATGGATTGATCTTGTAGGAGTGAGTTATATCTTTTTATTAAATAAAAAATTTAGTATCTAAATTGTTGTTGTTAAAGTTTAATAATTATAATTTAACATACTATAAGAAAAAAATTATAATCTAACATCTAAGGATTAATTTTGCAAACTAATTTGTAGTGATTTTAAAAAGATTGGTGACAAATTAAATGATTATTTCTAAAGTTTAAGTTGTTAAAACAAAGTATTCTTATAATATATAATCAAATGAATTCTCTTGGAACATGATTTTAGGCTTAATTTAATTTTATAAAAAATAATTTAAAAAATCAATTAAAAAGGTGAGAATTATCAATATCATCTTATATAATCTATTTTAAGCATATCAGCAATTGATATAACATTTTAACACACAATCTTATGTTAATTGATTGCAAAATTAGATATTTGTACGTGGTTTGATAACAATTTGATATTGTAAATTTTCAAATAAGTCCCATGTGACACCTTGCTACCTCCAAAAAATTTATTATGAAACTTACTTAGAAAGTATGTTTAATTAAAAAGATAATAAAAAATGACTTTATTAATACATCTAATAAAAAGGGTTCACATATCATAAATAAAACATCGTCAAAGTAAAAAAGGAAATAAATAAGGAATTTGGATTCTCTCCTGCAATTTTCTCTCTCCAGCCTCCCTCCTGCAACATTAATAGCCATGGGATATATCTAATGGCTCAAATTTAATTTTATAATTAATGTAACTTCTTAAATGATTAAATTTGAGCCATTAGATATATCCAATGGCTATTAATGTTGCAGGAGAGAGGTTAGAGAGAGAAAATTGCAAGAGAGGATCCAAATTCATAAATAAGAGTTTATAAAACAATTCTTAAAATAACATCATAAAACCTCTATAATAGTTCTTTGAAACGACTCGACTGGTCTCTACACACGGCACGGCACACCAGAAACATCACGCAGAAAGGAACAAATGTATACATATAGTGTCTAGAATATATATATATATATACAAGATCTAAGTCTGAATAGAGTTAAAGTGTACAAAATACATCAATAACTACTACGCCAAGTAGCTAAAACAACAAAACATCCTAAAGGATCAGCTCTGTCTACCAACTGCAGACTTACCACCAGCCACCAATCTATCCCTGCTTTGCTCCCATACAAAAGTATGATCATCACAGTCCAAACACATGGAAACAACAAAAGGTAAGCTAGTGAAAAGAAAATCAACATACATATATAACAATATGAATGGAAAACAACTACAGCTATCAGCACATCGATCAGCTTATAATACATCACAGCATTCAGCAATATCAACACCGCATAGCGGCAATACCAGCACTGCATAACAGCAATAACAACACCACTCTAGTGGCTATAACAGCACCGCTTAGCAGCAATAACAGCACCGACTTAGCGACTATAACAACACCACTTAGTGGCAAAACATCACATAGCACAGCTTAACAACCCAGCTAACACAGCTCACAACATAACACAGCACAACAAATCAGCATATAACACAGCTAAGTAGTATTCAGTAGAGCTTACTACTCACAACTTAGCTCAATAGTCTATAGTACAGCAATACTATAATTCATTTAAAAATCATCAATAACAGCCCATCTCAGCACGACAATATACATCTATTACAACTTAACATCATCATTCAGCATTATCACCTAGTCAACACAGCATATTCATCAATTTCAGCTTAATTCGGCATAAACAACATCTATCAACAATTTCAGTATGTAATTCCACCTCATCATACGCGCCCGACGCACTCATGGTCGCGCCCCGCGTGGCCCAACCAGAGAGTACCAGAGGTCAACGCGCTCGGCGCAAGAGTGCCTGCGCCCGGCGTGACCCAGCCAGAGAGCCCAAGGCTCACCCGTGCCTAGCACAATACTAATTGCGCCCAGCGCAACCCCAGGCAGAGACTCTGTGGAGTCTCATGCGCCCAGCGAGCCCTAACCCGCGCCCAGCGCGGGGAAGGCAGAGACCTCCCAAGGTCTCGCGCCCAGCGCAACTCAAATTGCGCCCAACGCCCCCATGGCAAAGACTCCAAAGGAGTCCCCATGCCCAGCGCGAAGAGGGTCGCGCTCAGCGTGGAGCCAGAACCCCAAAACATGCCACATATTGCCAGCGCGCTCGACGCGATCCATGTCATGTCCGGCATGGGCCATCCAAAGGCTCACCTTCGCAAGCTCGCTCGGCGCACATATCTTTGCGCCCGGCGAGCTTGCCTAAAAGGAGCCCCCAAGTGGTATCGCGCCCAGCGCGAAGAACGACGCTCAGCATGAAGCTCAGCAACAGCCTACCAAGTTCGAAAATCTGCCTAAAACCTGTAAAAATCCACTCATCCAGCACATGCAAACCAGCCAAAAGTTCACATTTTCATCCAAGAGTTTAAAAATATAATATTTTCACACATGCAATCATCAAACAAGAAATACCCAAATTTTTCCTCCAACACATCGAAAACCCTGAAAACATATTTTCACCAAATCAGCCATCAATCTCAGCCAAAATCATCCAACATCAAACCATCCATGAGTTGCTAAACTCATTTCCATCCAGCCATCAAGAAACTACCTTCCCTTACCTCGGTACAAGAAATCCGAGCTCCGGGACGAAGAAGACAAGGAATAAGGAGAAGAAATGGAGGAGAAGAAACTTCATACGGCTTAGCTAGAATTCCCAACACCTACTCTTGATCAGCACCTTGAATTCAAGAAAATGAGTGAAAAAGAGAGTTTGAGTGAGAGTTGAGAGGGAAAAAAAGAAATGAGTAGAGGAAAAGGAAATAGGAACGGGGGTCTCACAACCTCCCCAACAACAAGAGTTTTCGTCCCCGAAAACAGACTTACTTGGGAAAAGAAACGAATACCGCTCCCTACACTGCTGTTCCACCTCTCAAGTAGCCTCACCGGTAGCTGCATCCCACAACACCTTCACCAGAGCAATAGGCTTGCCCTTTAGCTCCTTCAGCTTATGATCAACCACAACTACTGGCAACTTCTCAAATGTCAAATTCTCCTTCACCTGCACATCATCCAGCTCCACCATATGACTCGGGTCATGGACATACTTCCTCAGCTGGGACACATGAAATACATCGTGTAGGTTTGAAAGAGACGGTGGCAAAGCCAACCGATAAGCAACCGGACCCACACGTTGTATGATCTGATAGGGACCAACAAACCTCGGTGTCAACTTCCTTGCCTTTAGCGCTCTACCCACACCAGAAGTCGGGGTCACCATCAGAAACACATGTTCCCATTCAGCAAACTCCAAAGGCTTGCGTCTTTTATCAGCATAAGATTTCTGCCTACTATGAGCGGTCTTCATCTTCTCCTGAATCATCTTCACTTTCTCAATAGTCTATAGGATCAGCTCCGGCCCCACAACCACTGATTCACCATCCTGATACCAGCACAGAGGAGTCCTACATCTTCTGCCATACAAGGCTTCAAACGGCGCCATCCCAATACTAGCATGAAAGCTATTATTGTACGTGAACTCAACCAGCGGTAGGACATCCTCCCAGCTTCCCAAGTGGTCTAACACACAAGCCCTCAGCAAATCCTCCAAGGATTGGATTGTCCTCTCTGACTGACCATCCGTCTGTGGATGATAAGCAGAACTCAGCTTCAGCTTCGTGCCTAAGGCTTGATGTAGACTTTGCCAAAATCTAGAAGTGAACCTCGGATCTCTATCTGAAATAATACTGGAAGGCACCCCGTGCAACCGTACTATTTCCCTCACATACAATTGTGTCAGCTTCTCCAAGGACCACTTGATGTTGACAGGCAAGAAATGTGCACACTTGGTCAATCGATCAACAATCACCTAGATAGCATCACTATTCCTAGCCGACCTATGCAACCCGACGATGAAGTCCATAGTGATACTATCCCACTTCCATTCCGGGATCTCTATCTGCTGCATCAACCCACTCAGCTTCTGATGCTCAACCTTTGCCTTCTGACAGGTCAGACAGGCCACCACAGCTGCTAACTCCAAGTCGTGAGTGGGATAATTCCTCTCATGATTCTTCAGTTGCCTTGAAGCATATGCTACTACTTTTTTGTTTTGCATCAGCACGCACCCCAGACCCTGGTGAGAAGCATCACAGTACACATCAAAGGGTTCACTAGAATCTGGCAACACCAGCACATGAGAAGTAGTCAACCTCCTCTTCAGCTCATCAAAGCTCCGCTCACAAGCATCTATCCAAATGAACGGCTGCTCCTTCCTTGTCAGTTGGGTTAAAGGCGCCACTATCTTGGAGAATCCCTCAATGAACCTCCTATAGTAACCCGCCAAACCCACAAAACTCTGAATATCAGTGACAGTTCTTGGACGCTCCCACTGCAACACCGACTCCACCTTAGCCGGATCAACAACAATCCCCTCAGCTGAGATCACGTGGCCCAAGAACTTCACCTCATCCAACCAAAACTCACATTTTGAAAGCTTAGCATACAACTACTTCGCCTTCAAAATCTCCAGCACTAACCTCAAGTGCTCACCATGCTCCTCCGGGGTTCTTGAATAAATTAGGATGTCATCAATAAATACCACCACAAATTTATCCAAGAACGGCCGAAAAATCCTATTCATGTAATCCATGAACACAACTGGGGCGTTAGTCACACCGAACGGCATCACAACATATTCGTAGTGACCATACCTAGTCCTGAAAGAAGTTTTCGGTATGTCACCCTCCTTCACCCTAATCTAGTGATAACCCGACCTCAAGTCAATCTTCGAGAAAACGGATGCTCCCCTCAATTGATCCATTAAGTCATCTATCCGGGAAGTGGATATTTGTTCTTAATGGTCAACTTGTTCAACTGCCGGTAATCAACACACAGTCGACTACCTTCATCCTTCTTCTTTACCAACAATACAGGAGCACCCCACAGCGATACACTCGGCCGCACCAACTGCTTCTCTAGCAGGTCCTCCAATTGACCCTTCAGCTCAACTAGCTCAGCAGGAGCCATCCTATAGGGAGCCACCGACACTAGCCCCGCACCTAGAACCAAGTCAATGCTAAACTTCATCTCCTTAACAGGAGGCAATCCAGGCACCTCATCAGGGAATACCTCAACAAAGTCTCTCACCACATCAATATCAGCTATAACCCTCTCCGTCTCCACACTCATGGCAGCAAGCAGAAGACAGCACTCTGCTTCATCTCTCAGCAATGATTCAGCTTGGCCAGCTGAAATCAACAGCTCCTCCTCCATCTGAGGAAAAATCAGCCTTTTATTGGCACAATCTATAAGGATGCGATTGGCAGACAACCAATCCATCCCTAAGATTATGTCAATGTCCACCAAAGGCAAACAGATCAAGTTCACCTTAAACCTTCTCTCGTTCACAATAATCGGACAACCAACACATAACTCAGAAGCAACTACCGTAGCAGAAGCGGGCGTTGACACTAGCATTCTCAACCCCAAATCAAACATGGGCACACCCAACATAGCAGCACAAGCATAAGATATAAAAGAATGTGAAGCACCAGAGTCGAAAAGAAACATCACATCATTACCAACAGCTCTACCCTTCCCCTTCACAAGATTTGAGGAAGTAGAAGCTTCAGCTCCAATCAAAGCGAATACTCTACCAGCTGTAGTGGGTCTGTCACCTCTCTAAGCATCACCTCTCTGGGCACCACCCCTCTGAGCATCACCTCTCTCCGGTCTATTTCTAATAGGACAGTTGGTCGACTCATGACCCATCTGATGGCATTTGAAACACTGGCTCTCCGTGTGTGGACAATCCCTGACAAAATGGGGCCCAACACACCTGTAGCATCTAAGGGCAGCACCTCCACCCTGTCTCCCTCCACTAGCAGCACCAGAAGGTTGCCTAATGACAGGACCCCCTTGTTGTGGTTGGGGCCTATCATATGGCTTCCTCTGATTTCCTCCTTTCTTGGACCCAGCTGGTCCCTCAGCAGTCTTCACCACACGGTTGCCACCTTCCAATCGCTCAACAACCTTCGCCTTCTCCCCTAAGGCCGGAAACTCAGTGATGGACATAGGCACCACCACCCTCTTCAACTCATATTTCAGACCCTCAGCAAACTTCCTGCATTTCCAGGCCTTAGCTATACCTTGCGAATAGAAACGAGTCAGGTGCTCGAATCTCATCGCATACTTAGAAACTGTCATCCCTCCCTGGTGCAACCGCATAAACTCAGCTTCCTTGGCGTGTCTCATGCTCTCAGGAAAGTACTTCTCCAAGAACATCCTCTTGAAGCACTCCAATCAACAACCACTCCTCTAACAGTCAACATATGGTGAGTACCCCTCCACCAATGCTCAGCTTCCCCAACCAGCATGTACACAGCATATGCCAGCCTCCTCTCTTGAGAACATCCCAGCACTGTAAAGATTTTCTCCAGCTCACAGATCTAGTGGTCAGCTATCTCTAGGTCTGCATCTCCCTTGAATTGCGGAGGATGGCACTTTCGGAACTCAGTTAGATCCCAGCTCTCCTGTGACCCCGTGGGCCTTGCTGCACCAGCTGCAGCTCTATCAGCCTCTGCCCTAGCAAAATAAGCATTTTGCTGCTGCATAGCCATAGCCATCATCTCCATGGCACGGGCTATCTGCTCATTGGTTCTAGTCATTATCTACAAAAGTAATAGCATCTTCAGTATACAATAACCAAACCAATTAAAAATCAATAGCACAGCAAACATCACAACACAGAGCTCAGCACAACAAAAGCCTAAAGGAACCACCCCCAAAGAGTGTCCACTAAACTCGAACTGCTCTGATACCACTAAAGTGTAACGACTCGACTGGTCTCTACACATGGCACGACACACCAGAAACACCACGCAGAAAGGAACAAGTGTATACATATAGTGTCTAGAATATATATATATATATATACAAGATCCAAGTCTGAATAGAGTTAAAGTGTACAAAATACATTAATAACTACTACGCCAAGTAGCTAAAACAACCAAAACATCTTAAAGGATCAGCTCTGTCTACCAGCTGCAGACTTACTACCAGCCACCAACCTATCCTTGCTCTGCTCCCATACAAAAGTATGATCATCACAGTCCAAACACATGGAAACAACAAAGGGTAAGCTAGTGAAAAGAAAATCAACATACAAATATAACAATATGAATGGAAAACAACTACAGCTATCAGCACATCGATCAGCTTATAATACATCACAGCATTCAGCAATATCAGCACCGCATAGCGGTAATACCAGCACTGCATAGCAGCAATAACAACACCACTTTAGTGGCTATAATAGCACCGCTTAGCGGCAATAACAACACCGACTTAGCAGCTATAACAGCACCACTTAGTGGCAAAACATCACATAGCACAGCTTAATAGCCCAGCTAACACAACTCACAGCATAACACAACACAGTAAATCAGCATACAACATAGCAAAGTAGTATTCAGCACAACTTACTACTCACAACTCAGCTCAATAGTCTATAGTACAGCAATATTATAATTCAACATTTAAAAATCATCAATAACAGCCCATCTCAGCACAGAAATATACATCTATTACAGCTTAACATCATCATTCAGCATTATCACCTAGTCAGCACAGCATATTCATCAATTTCAGCTTAATTCGGCATAAACAACATCTATCAACAATTTCAGTATGTAATTCCACCTCATCATACGCGCCCGGCGCACTCATGGTTGCGCTCCGCGTGGCCCAACCAGAGAGCACCAGAGGTCAACGTGCCCGGCGCAAGAGTGCCCGCGCCTAGCAGAATACTAATTGCGCCCAGCGCAACCCCAGGCAGAGACTCTGTGGAGTCTCATGCGCCCGACGTGCCCTAACCCGCGCCCAGCGCGGGGAAGGCAGAGACCTCCCAAGGTCTCGCGCCCAGCGCAATTCAAATTGTGCCCAGCGCCCCCATGGCAGAGACTCCCAAGGAGTCCCCACAAGGTCGTGCTCAACGTGGAGCCAGAACCCCAAAACATGCCACATATTGCCAGCGCGCTCGGCGCGATCCATGTCACGCCTGACGTGGGCCATCCAGAGGCTCACCTTCGCAAGCTCGCCCGGCGCACACATGTTTGCGCCCGGCGGGCTTGCCTAAAAAGAGCCCTCAAGTGGTCTCGCGCCCGGTGCAAAGAACGGCGCTCAGCGCGAAGCTCAGCAGCAGCCCACCAAGTTCGAATATCTGCCCAAAACCTACAAAAATCCACTCATCCAGCACATGCAAACCAGTCAAAAGTTCACATTTTCATCCAAGAGTTCAAAAATATAATCTTTTCACACATGTAATCATCAAACAAGAAAAACCCAAATTTTTCACACCCCGAAAACCCCGAAAACATATTTTCACCAAATCAGCCATCAATCTCAGCCAAAATCATTCAACATCAAACCATCCATGAGTTGCTAAACTCATTTCCATCCAGCCATCAAGAAACTAGCTTCCCTTGCCTCGGTACAAGAAATCCGAGCTCCGGGACGAAGAAGACAAGGAATAAGGAGAAGAAATGGAGGAGAAGAAACTTCACACGACTCAGCTAGAATTCCCAACACCTACTCTTGATCAGCACCTTGAATTCAAGAAAATGAGTGAAAGAGAGAGTTTGAGTGAGAGTTGAGAGGGAAAAAATGAAATGAGTAGAGGAAAAGGAAATAGGAACGGGGGTCTCACATTCTTAATTCAATAAAACAATTCTTATAACATCGTAAAACAATTCTTCATACAAATCATGCTAAAGACAATATAACAAGGTCTTTTAACCCTGATGTCTCACTATCAGAACAAAACCCCAAAATTTCAATTGAAGCACTAGGTTTTCTCTCCCTCATGCCTAGCTTCATATACATGTTTTACCCAAACAAGAACAACAAAACAAACACAAAGGAGTGAGAATATATTTCAACCATGTATAACACATATAAAGTCTAAATCCAACATATAACATGTCATACAACCACAATTTATATCAACATAACACATCCAATACCCAAGATTCATCCATCTCATATCATCAAACACATTAAATCCGAATCATACTCATCGCCATATAAAATATTCAAGCAATATATGCTCCTAACTTTATATGTATGTGATACTAATCTCCAATGTCGCCAAAAAATGCTTCAATACAAGGCAACTTAGGGACACATGGACTAGATCACCATATTAGGTGACCCTTTCAATCAACTCTCGACTAGGGAAAATCTATCAAGACCTAGTCGAAGGATTATAGTCATACATGATTGCCCCTAATACTGGTTAGGAACTCTTTACCATAATGCCTCTAAGGTCTATGTAAAAGACCATTAAGACCCTCTTGCATAAATTCACACCACCTCCTAAGGAAAGTATGTATGCAATATATGGAGCCCACACAACAATATCAATACAACAACAATACAATTTAGTCACAACTATAACTTGTCAAACTTCTCTACTTGGACTTATACACAAAGTACCAAGCATTTCTTAGATTTACTCATCTCATCATCATCATCATCACCACCACCACAAATCACCATCATTGTCATCATTATTATCATCGTTATTTATACCCTTATCATCTCTCTTCATCATACTTGTTTCTTTTCTATATTACTTAATTAGTCATCTTGTTCCTCTTTTTTCTTTATATTATTCTTCCCTTAACAACACTCTCATTTCTTTCTTTTTTTAAAATTAACTAACCACACCATACTTATTTACTCTTTTATCGCCTTTTTTAATTTTAATAACATCATTCTACATGCACTCCTTTACTATTTGTTATTTTTAAACTCAATTTTGTTTCAGCAGAGACTTGGCGCTCAATGAGGAAATATTCATGCCCAATGTGGAGAGGTCAGAGACCTCTCTATCTTGTTTACCCCCAATGTGACTATTCCCACACCCAGCGTGGAGGGATCAGGGACCTCTCTATCTCTATCGTGCCTAGTGTGGTTACTTCCACGTTGAATGTTAAGAAGTCAAGGACTCCTCTAGTCTAATTGCATTCAATGATCCTAGTCACGCTCGACGTCATCTTCCCTGAAAAATAACATCAAACTACACCAAGCGAGACACCCTTTTCCCAACGCACAGTAGTTAGGGACCTCTATGTGGTTACCACGCCTGATTTGGCCCTCTTCACTCCTAGGGTGCTTATGCCCAGCGCCGCCCCAAATCCTCCGCTTTGTAGAGAGAATTGGGGTCTCCAAAACCCATTTGAATCCATCTACATGAGGAAGACAATAATGATGACCTTAGTTGGGTAACTATAGAGAAAGGAAAAAATTAAATATCTTCATGTATGCTCAATACATGATTCATGTTGGCCTCATAAATCTTAATTAGAAGGAGTATTATGGAGAAAAGAAAGACACCATAAGGGGGTTGAATAATTATAATTAAAAACTCAACAACTTTTCAAAATAGTGAACTAGTAATATAAGCCTAAAAGAGTGCAAACAAAACAAATCAAATCACACAAGGTATTTTTTATATTGGTTTGTCTCAACAACTAAGACTACGTCTAGTTCTTGATCAACTTGATCAAGTTTCATTATCTTTCATAAAGATATAAGTATTCTTTCACAAGCTACTTCATGCTCAACTTAAGTGTTCTTTGATTTGCCTTTTCAAGCAAACAACCCAAGTATTCTTTGAATAACAAAACCTCTTTAAGCTTCAACACCAAGTATTATTTAAACACAAAGTCTCTTTAGACTTCAAGTTAAAACACATAGTTTTAAGCTAGGTAAAGATAGCAAAAAGTTTCATCTTACTCATTAGACATGATACAACTTTTAAGAACAAAGCTTTATAGAGAGTTTACAAAGAATGAATGAAATAATTGTCAAAAGATGTTTTATGTTCTTTGCGATGTTCAAGCTCTTTTATATAGGTTATCTTCAAAGATAATCATTATAAATCCTTGAGTACTACTCATCGACTTATTTCATTTTCCTTCCTTGTAAAGCTAGGTGTTTATTGGTACAATTAATACATGCATTAAATGTATTTCACCAAATGATCACTTCTTATCTAATCAAAGAGGCTGCTTATCACCTTTATGGTCAAAAGAAAATAAATTATTATGTGTGTTAGTCACAAATGATTTTTAGACGACTTTGCATACTTCAAGATATTTTCTTGTCCTTTCTTTGATGAAAAACAAATCCTCATTCTTTTATAGATTTCAAGTACTAAAGAAACTTTTTTCTTTTGATCTATTTAGGAATAACATGAAAGCAAGTGATACAAATATTAGACATATTAAATGTGATATTTTACGTTTTCGTCTTAGATAGACAAAGTGTTCCATCTTAGACAAACATAGTGTACATCTAAGAGGTTATCATGCATTTCATTATTCAAAAACGTTTTAAACTATTGTATTAGACATATGATCTTTTATACATATCTTTAACAAAAATGTTTGAGTTTAACATTAAAAGGAGTTGGGTTGTGAGGAAGCAAGTTCTAAGAATTTCCATCAATTAGGTTGTGAGGAAGTTTGTTAACACTAAAAGGAGTTAGTTTGTTAATAGTAGAAGATGGAGATTATTGATCACTCCATCTCAAGAATTGCCATTAATTAGGTTGTGAGGAAGCAAGTCCCATATTCCTATAATGACTAGAGCACCCAGACTTCCATGGCAAACTTAGCTAAGGACTCTCTTCAAGGTTCAACATACAAGGCGAAGAGTTTGAAGGTTAATGTATGCAATGGGAAGGAAAAGCTTAGACACTATGAGAATGACACCAGATACCTTAAGTTTACTTATAGTCATCAATTTGGTGCCACTACATCTAATAGAGATTTTCCACTATTTTGCATGTGGCCATGGTGTTCTTCAAACCCCACCTCCACCTCCACCACCAACCCATCCAACTCATTGTATGTACCACCAAGGGTGTGCCACTATCCGTCTCCTTTCAATTTTAGATTTTTAAGCTATCCACCAAGTTAAATATATTGATTTACATTTCTCTAATGATGAGTCCTCTCAATATTGACTTTTGAATCTGCCAAAAAGAGGGAGAAATGCAAATGCTTTTAAATAATTTTTATATGTTCTAGCTTAAGGAGGAGTAGTTTATAGTTATGTTGAAGCATACTATGCTTTAATACATATGAACTAATAGCTTTTTATGCTATGATAATAAGATCATACATGTTCTATGCTCCAATATTCTTTGATAATACTTGATATGCTTATACATAGCCATTGTATGAATTTGAACTCGACCAGATCTTTATATGCTTAAAAACCACTTTTTTAAAAAAAAATATTTTTGCCGTCATTAAAAAGGGAGAGAATGATAGAGAAAATAATAAATTATAACCTCTCAAAATGTTTTAGTGATAACAAACATAAGCATTTTCTTATCATAAAAGATCATAAAGACAAAAGGCAAATTCATGTAACAAAATAGTTATAAGTTAATATCCATGAACTTAATAGACATGACAAAGGATATTGTTTCCCTCAAGATGAATGCATTGATTGTATTATTGATAATTCAATCATTTGTCTTTATTTTTTACCTTAACAAATTGAAGAGAAATGAGCTTCTTAGGGATTTGGAACTTTTTTTAAGGATGCCAAATGTTTTATTGTTGGAAAAAGGACAAACCTACTCCTTAGGAAAAGTTTGGTCAACACTAAGCACTTTAGAATTGACACAAGAAACTGTTCCACTCCTTTTAGTACATAAATTTGATAAGCAACCTCTTAAATTAGATAAAAAGTGACAATTTAGTGAAATGTATTAAATGCATCAACATAGACATCTTCATCTAAAGAAGAATGACAAAGCAAGCTTATAAGAGATGTTTGAAGGATTTGCAACAGTCATATTCAAGAGTTACATATAAATATGAAGCTCAGATAGCACAAAAGATAAAAATAAAATTCTTCTTTGAAAAACTCAAATATTGTCTCCATAATAATATATTTGCTCTAACAAGTAGTATTACATCTTTAAATAAGACAAAACCTATGTTAGTTTATCCTTAACTTAAATTTTGTGTTTTAGCTTGAAACTTAAAAAGTTTTTGTGTTTAAATAATACTTGGTGTATAAAGCCTAGAGAGGATTCCTATTAAAAAAAATACTTGGGTAGTTTACTTGAATCGTGGGTAGATCCATCTATTTTGTAATATATTTAATTTTAAAACAAAGAAAAATGAGGAGTGAGAACAAATATCCAATAAATACAAATAAATCAAAGAATGTACAGAATTATTTATAACCAATATTAAGTATATATATATATATATATATATATATATATATATATATATATATATATATATATTAGACTGTCTTGTTATAATAAAATTTGAATTATTTTAGTAGTAACTAGTCAAGATAAATAAACATTACCATAATATCAACTAATAAAAGGGTATTTCACCTTAATTCCTTACTCATTTAAATTCCCAAGGTCAAACCTCCAACTACAAATTAATTCAAACTTTATTCTTTATGGTCATAGAATAACATTTATCTTTATAATATATGAAGAAATAATAAAAAGATGAGCTTAGGATATTTTAACAAAACTATATTATATTTAATATTAATATAAAAAAATTAAGCTAAATAAGTTGAGTATTTTTAATTATTTAAAATTTAATGTAATATAGTTTACGTAAATGGAATGTATTAAAGAATATTAATCAAGTAAATGACAGTGATAAATATCATAAAATAATTAAATAACATAAACTATGAACACCTCATTAATTATTAAGAATAAAAAGTATCTCAGATTAAGCAAGTAAATGAGGTTAGAGACACCTCACTAAATAAATATACATAGATATAACATAAATAAACAAACATAATAATATATAAAATTTTAAAAGGATAAAGATCTCCTTCCCCTTACCTTAAAAGAGTGAAATTGTTTAGAAACAGTTTAAAAGGAATTTTCTTCCTCGTGCTCCTTCTCTTCTTTCTTACTCAATTTCTTCTTCTCTTCTTCTTACGTTTTTCCTCTCCTCATTCTACATTTCTATTCCTATTTATAGACCTACCTCGTAATCATTACTTAGTTTGCATGAAATGATATGTTTTTCCTTTTTGGTTGATTTCCAACCATTGCTTACTTGTAGATAGAATCTTTTTACTAATAGATATGTTTCACATAAGCTTATCCATATATTTAATATAGATAAGTTATCTTTTTTGTTTTTTAAAACTTTTTTTCCTATAATATATATATATATATATATATATATAAATTTAAAATAATTATTTATATTAAACATTTAACAATTTTAAATATTTATTTTTCATAATAGTAATTAAAATATTATTCTAAAAAATATTATAAATAGGGTTTTCAAATTTTATAATGTCATTATATTTTATATATTTCCATTTTAGTTTCCTGGAAATATTGTGAAAATTTCTAATGCATTAAAATTATATAAAAATATTGTATTTAATCTCTATTTATTTTAAAATATGACAACCAAAAATTTAAATTATTATTTTAAGAATAAGATAATAATAATAATAAAATTAAGAATATTGTATAAAAAATTTAAGATATTACACATTAAATGCCTTTTTGTAAGGCATGTATCTCTTATTTAATATTATAAACTACTTATCATCATTTCTTTCTAAATTGAGCATGAAAAAAGTAATATCAGCGCAAAGTAGTTGAAGTCAGAGTAAAGTAATCTTTTGCAAAATCTTTTGAAAAGTTCTCAAATGCCTCCCTCGTAGCTGCTCAAGTTTGAGTATCTTTTTTTTTTGTTCGTCCCTGGAGTATCCAGGGCTGATAGCAGTGACTAATCTCCTCGCTACGTTGGAGGCACCTCAAAGGATGGGATAGCTGGCCCTAAGATTTATCGCGGCTGCATATACAAGGCAGGATTCTAACGCTGACCTTGTTTAAGTGTGGATCAACCCCTACCACTGAACCACACGCTTGGAGTTTCAAGTTTGAGTATCTAACACTTGTTGTTGCTACCTCACTGAGTATGTGTCCATCATGTTGTCCATCAAGTATGTTTTCACAAGCAGCATAACATTTAAGCGTGATATGAATGGCAGATTTTATTTACATATCTATCTTATAAATAATTGATATTGTATCTATTCAATCCTAAATTATAATTTATGCAATTTAATTAGTATTTTTTAGACCTCTTTAAAGTATGAAATGAATTTAATTGAAATTTATAGTTATGAAATATATAAGACATGAAATTATTTTTAAAAAAAAATTAATAAAGATTGAGTCATATAGTTTAATTAGTGATCTATTAATTCAATTTCTCACCCACTAGTCTAATACCTTGACAGTTTTGATAATCATTTTAATTTTTAATATAATAATTTTGACATACCAAAATGAGATAAATTCAAAAATTTGTACAAACATAAAATTATATAGTTAAAAATGATTTAAAAGAATTAATTAGTACATTTCTTAACTTTATACACGTTTACTTTATCTCCCTTTTAGTCTAAAATTATTTGTTACCTAGTAACTTGCTTCTAATTTTGGCTTCAGGACATATAGATTATATTTAATTCATTAAATTGAGCCGTTATTTCTTCACGGAGATGTCTTTCAAAAAGAAAATTATGAAAGAAAACAAATCATTAGTAGTGGTGCATTTTAACTTATTCTAAATATTATAAAAATCAATAATAGTATAAGGTGGGAAAGTTACAAAAAGAAAAACCACATAAGGACAGATAGTTGATCTTAATTAAGCCATCATAAGTAGTTTGAAATGGTTTATGGCTGAACACAAACAGGACAAGACAAAGAAATGTGGATTCACATCATACCATAAAATACTCCAAGTGGGTTAACTTCCCAAATAGATGAAAAAGAATTCATAAATAAAGAATAAAAATATGTATTTGCCTAAGTTCAGTGGAGGAAGTAGTGATGATTTTTTTTCGCGTAGGAACTTTTCAATGTGATTGGATATGAATTGGCGTACGAAAGTTGAGAATGTCTCCCACGGTGCGAGACATATAACAATCTTGATTTTTTTTTTTTTTTTACGATTATCCTATTTAATTTTTAAATAATAAAAAATAATATTAAAAATTAATTACTTTTATAAAACAATATTTAAATTCAAAATTTTAAAATTTAAGGATTAATTACAATATCAATTAATTTAATAAATATTTAAATATTTTTATTAAATAAAAATATAAGATTATGAAATTTTTTATCATTAATCTATACTTATTAATAAAAGGAATTAAAACATATAATAATTTTTAATCTTTACTTTTTAGTAGATCATTATATTTTTTAAATATAATTTTTTTATATTTTATTTAAATAATTATTTATAATTTTCTAATATCTTATATATGTATAATTATTAAAAATACGAAATATTTGAACTTTCTCCTTTATTAATGGTGATATGAACCGGATGGGATTTTCTCATAGAAGTCACGCAAAGACCATTCGTCATTTAGAGTTATAAAAAGTTATTTGGTCATCAGAACAATTTAATACTATCAAGTAGTACTTGATAATCTTTATAATTCCTTTTAATAAATAAACACTTTACATGAGTTTAATACGAAAAAAATAATTTAAATATACAATTTTACTTATTAACATTTCTAGTGCCTTGAATTTCAATTATCATTTATTGTGTTTGTGTGTTAGATCCATAATTTTAGAAATTTAAAGAATTTGAAAATTTTAAATTTCAATTAATTTTAATTTTATTTCTATTATTTTATAAATATTCTTTTTGATACATCATTTTAAAATTTTAAAACTTTAAATTCTTAATTTAGATATGATATTTCATTTTCATCCGATTAAAATTTATTATATATATATATTGAGATTTTTTAAGATTAAATTTTATAAAAAATAAATATTAGCCAATTTTTTTAAATATTTAATAGTTTTAAAAATTATTATTATATAATATTTAATAATTTTAAAATATTTTAAAATATTTAATAATTAAAAAATTATTAATATTTTGAATATGCAATAATTTAGAAGAAAAAAAAAACAGGAAAGAGATAGATGGAAAATAGAGTATGAGAGATTAAAGAAAAAGAGGTAAAAGGAAACTTAAGAGACAAGAAAAAGATAAATATAAATATAAATATAAATATAAATATAAATATAAATATAAATATAAATATAAATATAAATATAAATATAAATATAAATATAAATATAAATATAAATATATATATATATATATATATATATATAGGTGAGATAAGAAGGTAAAAATATGAAGAAATTTAAATTCTTACTTTTTCGGAAGAATTTAAAATCCTACTATTTTAAGGAATTTTACAAATATTTAAATTTTAAATTTTTCATCCAAACAAGGTATTTCACCCTAAGACATTTAAAATTCTTCAAAAATAAATAAAATCATTTAAATTTCCCATCCAAACACACTCTTATTAAAAAAAAGTGCTTAAAAACACTATAAGGTTGTGTTTGGATGGAGGATTTTAGAATTTCAGAGAATTTTAAATTTTGAGAATTTCAATTACTTCATATTTTTCTTTAATATAAATTATTAACCCATGTTAGACACCATTCAACTTGTGCCCGAGTGTTAGGCAAGGACCCTTAAAACCTATGACACCTTACCCTAAACACATATATAAATTGAAATTCATAATGAAGGATATAAAAATCTTCAAATCCATGCATAAAATAATCAAAGTGAAATCTCTATAGGAGATAAAGAGTCTCACACAACAAATTCTTAAAAAAACTTCATACTAAAACTGAAAGATAAAACTAAATGTAAACACTATCACAAGAATTAATAAAGAAAATCCTTAGTCTAAGTCTTAATGTCACATGTCCTATCAAAGCACTTCCAAAACAAGGATTGAGCCTCAGCACCAGTATCATCATTATCCTGATGAGCCTCACCTGCATCAACTTTCATAACGACAACAACATGGAATAAGGGGAGTGAGAAACATCTCACTTTAGCTCATGGCATGAAACAATGGATAGCCAAACACACTCAATACATTCTTTATAATAATAACATCGATATTAACATATAATTAACACTATCAAATGCAAATAACTCATTCACAATATATCAAATTATTAATCTCAAGATACAATATAGTCACATGTGAATGTGAGATGCAATAGACACGAACTCTTGATTTGGATGCATGTGGTACCAATCACAATATATGTGTAGTGTATATATAACGATTTACCGATTTGCCGATGGCATGCATATGATGCATGTTACATAGACTCTCTATTATATCATGAATCATTACATATACTCAATGATTTATTGTACATATGATTTTCCATACACATGATTATCCATACATACAATATTAATTTACCATACACACAATTTGTCATACATACAATTTACCATATATACAATTTGTCATATACACAATTTTGTTGAGTTTGAAGCCTTTTTCAAGATGTAGCTATAGTTTTGATGTAGCTTTGTTTAAGTTTGCTTCATTTTATATTTTTGACCTATGTTAAATGGATATTGTATTGGTTGTTTCATAAGACTTAGGCTTGTATGTGTTTGTTTGTTATGTTGTTTGTTTTCCAAAACTTATCTTTTTTAGTAAACATATCTCAATGTGTCTCATTTAATGTGAAAACATAATGTAATAGATTATCAAGTTTTGGTAATAGATTACAAAGTGTTTTAACATTAAATGAAAATTAAATCATTCAAAAGAATTCAATGTTAAGTGAGGTAATAGATCATTTTAGGTAATAAATTACTGAAACTTAGTATTTGAATTGAAATTTATAGTTCTCACTGTTTTAATCAATTACCATTTGTGGTAATAGATTACCATGGTGACTTTTGAGTGAAACAAGTGTTTTCAGTATCGGGTTAATCAATTACCCATTCTAGTAGTCGATTACCATTGTACAAATTGAGTGTTATGCTTACTAAGAAGCACAGGTTAATCAATTACCATGTCTGGTAATATATTACATCTGTTCTAAAATCAATGTGGTTTTTAGTTTTAAAATTTTGGTAATAGATTACCTTTATAGGTAATAGATTACAGTTGTTACAAAAATTTTAAATGTTGAAATCCTCTTTGTACTATAAGTATAACTCTTTTCGAAACTTAAAAAAGAGAGATCAGAAAAAGAAAGAAAAACATTATTGTACTTTGAAAAATGTTTTAGAACAAGATCATATCACAAACCTTTCGAAAAGAATGCAAGTGCTAAAGATTGATTGAAAAAGATGAGTTCTTGAAAGATTTCAAGGATTTTTGAGCCAATCTCTATACAAGATCATTCTACACATATCAGATGTATTCTCTTTGATCTTAAATCTTTGTTTGTGATTTTGGGGTGTGTTACTCTTTGCGATGGGGTGTCTCTAGAAGATTTAAGAGAAATCTTGAGACTGATTTTTTGTTTCAAGTGGGTTCTTGTGGGGTGCAAGAATCTTTGTTTGTAAAATCTTGTGGATTTAAGATTATGTATGATTTTCATTCTGATTGTAATATTGCTTGTACATGGTGTGTGTAAAGAATATTATAGTGGAATGAATTGATTTAGTGGTGTGCTAAGTCAGGAACTGGATGTAGGCCCTTGTATGGTTGAACCAGTATAGATCATTGTGTAATTCTCTCTTAACCTTCATCTCTTGATATAATTTTGTTATCATCTTGTGATATTTGTTAAAAATAATTTCAAGAAAATGTTTCTTTATCTGTTATCAATTGTTGTTCATATTCAGTTCATCATATATGCAATTTGGTAATAATAAAAGAAAGAAGGTAATTTCTAAAATCAATTTGGATTACGAGTATTTGATCTGTTGCATGCTATATTTGATATTTTGTATCTTATTACTAATTTGTAATATGAATTTGATTAATTGTAATTGGGATAAGAAATAAAAGTATAAGAAAAAGGTTTTAAAGATCATAGGAAGCCATCTAAGTGTAGAATCTATTCAACCCCTTTCTAGATTTGTGTTCTACTAGGACCAACAGTTTTTCCATACATAAGTCAAGTATCTCATTCAATCAATGTATCAAGAGCATCCATGTTTATTTAACACTCATCAAACATTAAAATTACTCAACCAATCCACTTCAACTCAAGTAAAAGAACAAGTTTCATAAACGGGATGGCACCTGATGGAAGTCAATTCGTGCTTGGCAGAGCTCATCCAGAGAGCACTCATAATTCTTAGGATGGTTGATGCATGACATAATTCACATCACACTCAACGTGATAGAAACAAGGAGTTCCCTAAAGCTCCCACAGCCGGTAAGACTCAACTCATGCCTAGCATAAGTGGCACAAAAGCTTTGGGCTTCGATGGCACCCAACAAGACATGACCTATGCTCAGTGCGAGCGAAACAAAAAGCATACTCTACTCTCGATTACAATAGCACCCGATGTTGTTTTAGTAACCCAAACCCACAACAATGCGAACCTTGTGATTTTCATATCAAAAGTCACAATTATCATTTTAATCGGTAAAACACTCCAAAATAACCTTCGTAAGCATATATCAAATACAAAATACATACAATTGCAAACTTTTTGTAATTACTCAAAACAATTTGCTAACATCATTCCATTTGTATTATTCATTCACCATAACATCACAATTTTAATATTCACTCATCATTCTCAATCATATATATCAATTAGCACATATAATCATTATGAAATCATCTAACAACATAGTAATGCCTCAACCACAATCACTCAGAAATGATCAACAAATTAAGCATTTACATTAATAACTTAACTATTCTAGTAACTTATTGATACCACTGATTCCTTAGGCATCGCTATCACCAAACATCTCAAGTCATTAACTATTAACTCACATTATAACTTTTTATAATTATTGTCTCTCATGATTTATATGTTCTATATATTAATATAGGTGTCTCAAACCATTTATAAGATCAAACATTTAAAGGGTAAAGATATTTGTCATTATCATTCAAAAACTACATTACCATAACTTAATCTTCTAAGACATATTGTGGTCTAAACACCTTATCTAGGGGTATATATATGCTATCAAGTTACTCATAATTTTATTAGAAAACTAAGGAAATTATCTATAACTTCAATGTTGACAACAAGAGTTAACTCTCCCATCTACTATTTTTAAAATTACAAAATCTCAACATTTCAGTCTAAACTTGACAACCTGAACTTAACTCACCAATTTGATCATAATGTGAGTTCTAAACCTTCTTTTTAGGTGATTCTAATGGCATTTGAAAGCTAACATCCAAAGCTACAATCCTTATAAAAATCACAAAACCTGATTTTAATAGTATCATGCCCGACACAACATTATTTGCACATGGTGTAGAGAGGACAACAGCCTCTCTATCACACCTATGCTCAGTGTCATTAAGGTCATGCCCAACATGAAACTTTATAGAAACAACATAAAATGACGCCTGACGCGGTCCACTTATGCCTAATGTGATACTAGTTCGATGGGAACCTACAAAGTGTGCGAAAGTTGCACAAAACAAACCTAAAACCCCAAAACTCCAAATCAATCGATAAAAATCACAATTAAAGCTTAATACTACTCTTTTTTACCATATATTGCTCAAATCCAACCTTAATTTCATATAATTGCATACTCATATCATTTCTTCATACAATCACCCAAATGCACTTTCTTAGGGGACATTTGGTACGTGGAATGTTTTTTCTTTCCTAGGAATCTTAAATCCGAAAACTCGGTTTCCCACGTTTAATAGCTAGTTAAAAAAATTCTAGGAATATAGTTTTTCGAAAATGATTTTTATCCCACTTTCCTACGAAAAATTCCCATGGGGGAGGTGCGAATCCAACTTTTCTGAGTCTCAAAAGAAAACAATGTGAACTAAGAATGAATATAAAAAAATACTTTCCTTTCAGTTATAGTATATGATAAACAAAGTTTTTTATTGGAATTGATCCAAAGGACATCATTTTTCAAATTTAAAAAAAAAATAACTATCCCAAGAATAGAGAAATTATAAAGGAGGTCTTACAATCAACACAGTAAATCAAAGCAGTATGAGTGTGACAATGACTTGTATGCGATTGATGGAAAGAAAATAAAAAAATAAAAAAGGTAGAATTAAGAAAAATTACCGGTTCCAAGAATACCAAATTCTGTATAATAATAATGTCAATATTGTTCCTTAGTGCTCTCTTGATCAGCGTGCTATGATGATAGTGTAAGATTTTTCGATAGTCAACATTTTTCTATTTATATTGGGAACTAAATTTTCTCCCTTTATTTTCTTGAAATTTTTATTTTTTTTCCTTTTTTATCAAATATAATCTTTCTTTGAAGATTGAAATCCTAAAAAACAAATAGAAAAATATAAAATTAATATTATCATAACTATATATATATATATCAGAATCTTTTGATATTAGATATAAATTTAAATTTTTACATAAATCTTACTTTTAATATTTTTTATATAATATAAATTTAATTAATTCAACTGAATTATATGATATTATTATAGTTAAAATTATGTATATCTTGTTTGTTTTTAGGAGGTTTTTTCAATAGGAAATTTTTTTAAGAATTCTTTTAACTTATTTATCTGATTTAATTTTTACTTATCATAGTTATTTATGAATTAAATTTTAATATCTTAAAATAAATTATCATAAAATAAAAATAATATTATAATATACTATAAACTATTTATTATAAACTTAAAATATAATTTATATTTTAAAAATATCTAATTATTTAAATTTTGAATATAATTTATAGACTCAAATATGATATTATTTTTATATACAATTTATTATAGATTTTACTTATATATTATATATAACAAAAATTTAGGAAAAATATTACATAAACTAATATACTAGATCTTAAATATTACATAATATATTACGGCAGTTGTAAACGAATTAATAAAATTTAATATATATATATATATATATTTATTTTGTATTCTCAAATTACAAATATATCATCAATTATATATATGTTACAATCTTTCGATATTATATATAAATTTAAAATTTTACATAAATCTTACTTTTAATATTTTTTTTATATAATATAAATTTAAATAATTCAACCGAATTATATAACATTGCTATAATTAAAATTATGTATATCTTGTTTGTTTTTAGGAGGTTTTTTCAATAAGAAATTTTTTAAAAACTTTTTATCTGATTCAATTTTTACTTATCGTAATTATTTATGAATTAAATTTTAATATTTTAAAATAAATTATCATAAAATAAAAATAATATTATGCTATAATATTTTTTTGTTTGTCCTTGGAGTATCCACTGCCGATAGCAGTGACTAATCTCCTTGTTACGTTGAAGGCACCTGAAAGGGTGCGATACTAGTCCCAAGATTTAACGCAGCTGAATAAATTATTTATTATAAACTTAAAATATAATTTATATTTTAAAAATATCTAGTTATATAAATTTTAAATATAATTTATAGAGTCAAATATGATATTATTTTGATATACAATTTATTATAGATTTTAATTATATATTATATATAACAAACATTTAGGAAAAATATTGCATAAACTATATATCTTAAATATGATGTAACATAATATATAACCCACAAAAAATAAGTTATGAATGCTAATATAAAAAAGAAATTTTGTGACTTAATTACACGGGTTGTAAACGAATTAGTGAAATTTAATATATATATATATATATATATATATATATATATATATATATATATATATATATATATAACTTGATGAGGTTCCACCTAGTGAATCCTCATGAACACCTTCAAATTCTCCTTGGATCCTTGGAAGAATGTCAAGGGCGGAAGCTCCAAGAAGAACCAATGTGACCTAGGAGTGCTTCTAGCTAAATCCGGAGAAGATTAGAGAATCCTAACTCTACAAAGAGAGGAGCTCAAGTAGGGTAGAGATTAGGAGAGGTGACTTTCGGAGGGAGTTTTCTAGAGAGAAGAAACTCATTCAATTATTTCCAAAAGTAACTACAAACTCTCGGCCATCTAAAATATATAGGGAAAATTAGGTTAAAGGATTACTTGGGTTAGCCTAAGGTTAAGTAAAACCATGGTATGGTTACTTAACCTTAGGCGCCCAAAATTTGAATTCAAATTCAAATTTTGGGAGCCAAGTCCGGAACCGCCCATGTGCTTGTCATTTGGCATGTGATTAGCTTCTCATTTGAATTGCATTTAGGTCACACCATGTGCATGTGTGCACATGGCCGAAATGCTAGTCAAATGCAAAGCTAATTACATGCTAATGACAATGAACATGCAACCTTAATTAACCCTAAATTCTAATGACTTTTAAATGCACATCCTATGCTACAAGGCCGAAAATACAAGGCCCAAACAAAATACAAGGCACTAAGGCCCAAATCCTATACTACTCTAAGCTACTTGGGCTTGAACTAAAGCCCAACAAAATAAAGTGATGGGCCTTTCTTGGGCTTGGGCCCACTCTTCATGCATCCTTCTTGCCATTGCCCTAGTAGTTGGGCCCTTAGCCCATGGGCCTCCTCCATCATCCCCTCCCTCTTGAAGAGGATTTGTCCTCAAATCCAATGCATCCTCCTCATGGGTAGCTAGTCCTGTAAACAAAGAGAGATTAGAAACATTGAAACTAGAACTAACACCATACTCAGAAGGGAGATCTAGGACATAGGCATTGTTATTGATTTTCTTAAGGATTTGGAAGGGTCCATCTCCTCTAGGACTAAGCTTTGACTTTCTTTTGGAAGGAAACCTATCCTTCCTAAGGTGTAGCCAAACCCATATCACCTTCTTTGATTCTAATTTGGTGATATCCACTCTTAAGATCTACCTTGGAAAATATGGATGACCCATGCAATTCGTCAAGCATGTCATCAAGCCTAGGAATTGGGTGCCTATATTTTATGGTGATGTTGTTGATGGCTCTACAGTCACAACACATCCTCCATTTTCCATCTTTTTTTGGCACCAAGATGACAGGTACAGCACAAGGACTTAGACTCTTTTGAATCCAGCCCTTCTCCAACAACTCTTGTACTTGCTTCTCTATCTCCTTGGTTTCTTGTGGATTAGTCCTATAGGCTGGTCTATTTGGAAGACTAGCCCCAGGCACAAGATCTATTTGATGTTCGATTCCCCTGAAAGGAGGAAGTCCAATTGGGCCTTCCTTGGGAAATATATCATCAAATTCTTTTAAAAGATTTTTAACCACAAGAGGTAGAGAAGTTTCTAAAGAAGATGTGGCAGTGCAAGTTAGTGTTCCTCTACATATGAGGATATGAGAAGATGGTTCAATAAAGAGAGAAGTTTTGTGTAAAGGTTTTGTTTGAAAACTCTCTTCTTGAACTATCTCTAGAGAGGGAACACTGGTCTCTCTAGAATCCTCTTTTCCACTATTTTTTAGAACTTTTTTTTTTCAATTTTTTTTTTGTTTTCCTGCTCACGTTTGGTCTTCATTTGAACTTGATCTTCCATCACTTGTGAAGGTGATAGAGGATGAAGTACAAACTTCTTACCCTTATGTGTGAAAGTTATTTTATTAGTTAGACCATCATGATGAGTTTGTTTATCAAATTGCCATGGTCTACCCAATAAAATATGACAAGCCTCCATAGGAACTACATCACATTTAACTTTATCTTGATAGTTCCCTATAGAAAACTCTACTTCCACTTGTTGGTTGACCACCATATCCTCATCATCATTAAGCCAATGAAGTTGATAAGGTTTTGGGTGGGGAGTGGTAGTCAAACCCAACTTTTCAACCATCCTAGTGCTACAACAATTGCACCAAGATCCACTATCCACTATGAGAGAACAAGCTTTGTTTGAAATGTTACATCTTGTATGAAAGATGTTCTCTCTTTGGGATTGTGTATCACTAGGTTGGTTATTGAGGACCCTTCTCATCATAAGAAGTTCCCCATTATAAGGATAAGTGACCTCACATGATTCTCCTTCACTTGCTTCTTCTTCATCCTCACTTGAAGATGAAGAAGCAGTAGCTTCATCTTGGCTACTATAAATGTCTTGGCCCCTTAAAATCATAACTTTCTTAGTAGGGCATTGAGAAGCAATGTGGCCTCTCCCAAGACACTTAAAGCACTTTATGTCACTAGTCTTAGTGCTAGTGTGTGAAGTTTTTGTTTTTTTCTCTTTGTCCTTTTCTTTACCCTTGTCTAGGTTTTTAGAGGGAAAAGTGTTTTTTTCAAAATCATTTTTCTTGCCCTCCCTCTTGTAGTCAACCTTAGAATAAGATGATGAGTACGAGCTTTTAAAACCTTTTCTCAAATTTTGTTGTTCAACCTTGATGCAAAGTTGAACCAAATCATTCAAATCCCTATAAGGGAGAAGCTCCACTTTATCTCTTATGTCAAAAGTCAACCCACTTAAAAACCTAGCAATGGTAATATTTTCTTCCTCCCTAATGCCAGCCCTCATTAAGTATAACTCCATCGTTTGTCTATACTCTTCCACAGTCATATTTTTTTGATGGAGTCTTTGGAGCTTATTGATAAGCTCCCTAGTGTAGTAAGAGGGAATATGTCTCCTCTTCAAGGCACTCCTTAATTCATTCCAATATTGAATTGGAGGGTCATTATGGAGACGCCTATCTCTCACTAGAGAAGTCCACCAATACATGGCGTGACGTTGAAAACTTAGAGTGGCTAGGGAGACTTTTCTTTCTTCACTCACTTGATGGAAAGTGAAGATTTGTTCCACCTTCATTTCCCAATCTAGGTACCCCTCAACATCATCCTTTCCATGAAAATAAGGGAGATCTACCCTAGATTCCCTTGGCTTGGGGGTCCTATGCACCCTTCTAGGAGGTTGTTGATAATGATCTCCTAAAGCAAGGTTATCATCATTCATTGACTCTCCTAGGGTTGAACTATGTTGGGAGCTATGTCTACTTCGGTGCTTGTGGTGTAATTTTTCTTCTTTCTCCTTTAATAAACGAATCTCTTCCTCTAAGATAGCAAGTTGAGCCTCTCTTTCAAGTTTTTCTTTAATTTTTTGCTTGGCTTCTTGCTTCTTCCAAAGCTTAAGTCATCTTAATTCATGTGTTACTTTTGACAAGTCATTGTAATCACTTGAATTACTATCACTTTGAGGAGTAGAAAACTCTTCCATTATAGGAGAAAGTTGCTTTTTGAAGAATGATCTTTGAAAATCAATTGTTTTTATGCAAGGTTAAGACTAAGTACTTAGAGGATTATGTATACAAATTGAACTTTGGAGGGAGGTGAACTACTAGGAGCCACTTAAAAACCAAGCCTCTTCAAGTAAAAATTACTAATCCCCTTTGTAGTTAATCTCTACCAAATTCTTTTCAATGAAAATTGTTTTTGATGTTTTTGTGAACTATGATAAACTAGACGTATGAAAGCAAATAAAACAAGTATTAAGCAACAAATTAAACTACCTAAACGTGTCCTAGGGTGAGAGCTTGAGAGATACCAAAGATCAATCAAGGACCACTCCCACCAAGTACTAACGAAAATTGTAAACTTAAGGAGAGATGGTTGTGTACCAAAGACACTCCCAAGACACTCCTTGAAATGGTCAAATACAAAATATAAACAACAAAGAACAAGTGGCTTAAAGTAATGTATGAAAAACAGCCACCAAGAATTAGTGATGGATTAGTGACCAAATTTGCAACAAAATTTTCAAATTAGTAAGGAAAATTGGTCTCTAAAATCCGTCACTAATACTTATGTATTTTTTTTTTAAATTCAAATACAATTTCAAATGAAACTCCAATGATTCTTCTCGGCAATTCAAGTCCAGCAAATGCAAAAGTCCAGCCACAAGTGTTTGGTGTTTGTTCTTTGTTTTGATAGCCAAATCCGAGAGTCTCCTTTGTCCTTTCCTCCTCCTTTTCTTAGTCCTCTTTTGATGACCCTTGTAGAACTAGCTTCTAAGGAGATAGGCTAGGTCAAGCATAGGTCACATTTGAGTTCCATAATGATTACAAACAGCAAAAGTATTTAAGAGTTAAAAGAAAACAAGATTAGAGTAGGAGAAGACACTATAGATGACAAAAGACAAGATTAGGCTAGTTCAAGGAAGAACAATCCTAAGAAAGGTTCTAGAATTGATTCCCAAAACCAAAACACTCAAGGAAAAGTGTAAGCTGAAAAAAAATATTATGTATGTAAAGATCAATGTCAAACCGAGAAGAAGAAATTGAAAACAAAACTCCCTTTGATGGCTTTTTCTTTTGGAAATTAGGTTTAGCACCCTTTTTTTTTTTTTAATCAAATTTTCTTTTGCATTATTCTTTTGAACTTTGTTCTATATTTTTTTTTTATCTTAGGAGTTGCCTTTTTCTTTCAAGCAAAATGACACACACAACTCTCGGTCACACTTTAATTGAAGCACCAAAACCGGATTCAATTTGAATTTCAAATATCAACCAAATTAGGCTAAAATGTAATGAACATGCAACATGCTTTTGATGCTTGTTTAGTTGCTTAACATATGCTCGGTTTTGGCTCCAAATTTAAATTTCAAAATGAGACTAAAACACAAATTTCAGCAAACAACAAATCACACAAGATTAAACTCACGGATAAGGAGAAAAATTTTCAAGACATTTTCTAGAATAGGAAACCTAAAAATTCTAAGAAAACTACTAATGAACTAATAGTAGTTTATGAACTCAAATTCAAACAAAAATTATGAGCACACCAATATAATAAGGATCTCGGCCAAATCCACAAAAAATTATTTCAAGACGCAAAAACAAAATCAAAAGGTTCAAACAAGCATAGCTAAGAATGATTAACAAGAAATGAACTACACATGACTATTAGACATGGATTTTAAATAAAATGACTCAAACATGTAATTGACTGAATAAAATTTCAAATATGACTCAAGAAAAACCAAAACGTTCTTAGGCAGAAAATCCCTATTAAGCAAAAGAAGAGAGCATGATTCATGGAAGCATATAACATAGGCGCATATATGAATCATTCAAGCAACAAGAAACTAGATCCATCAAATTTAAGGCAAAATTAGATCTAGGAAGGAGTAAACTCAAAAGTGACAAAAAAAACTCAAGATGAACACAATGAACAAGATGAACCACGGATCAAATTCAAAAGACAAAATGATGCACTTATCTCTTGAAGACCGAAGCTCTTGATACCACTTGATGAGGTTCCACCTAGTGAATCCTCATGAACACCTTCAAATTCTCCTTGGATCCTTGGAAGAATGTCAAGGGCAGAAGCTCCAAGAAGAACCAATGTGACCTAGGAGTGCTTCTAGCTAAATCCGGAGAAGATTAGAGAATCCTAACTCTACAAAGAGAGGAGCTCAAGTAGGGTAGAGATTAGGAGAGGTGACTTTCGGAGGGAGTTTTCTAGAGTGAAGAAACTCATTCAATTATTTCCAAAAGTAACTACAAACTCTCGGCCATCTAAAATATATAGGGAAAATTAGGTTAAAGGATTACTTGGGTTAGCCTAAGGTTAAGTAAAACCATGGTATGGTTACTTAACCTTAGGCGCCCAAAATTTGAATTCAAATTCAAATTTTGGGAGCCAAGTTCGGAACCGCCCATGTGCTTGTCATTTGGCATGTGATTAGCTTCTCATTTGAATTGCATTTAGGTCACACCATGTGCATGTGTGCACATGGCCGAAATGCTAGTCAAATGCAAAGCTAATTACATGCTAATGACAATGAACATGCAACCTTAATTAACCCTAAATTCTAATGACCTTTAAATGCACATCCTATGCTACAAGGCCGAAAATACAAGGCCCAAACAAAATACAAGGCACTAAGGCCCAAATCCTATACTACTCTAAGCTACTTGGGCTTGAACTAAAGCCCAACAAAATAAAGTGATGGGCCTTTCTTGGGCTTGGGCCCACTCTTCATGCATCCTTCTTGCCATTGCCCTAGTAGTTGGGCCCTTAGCCCATGGGCCTCCTCCATCATAACTAATTTCTTTAATATGTATAAAATTTAATTTTTTTTGTTATAATTAGGAATGAGAATAAGTTAAACCTTAAATTGTGCTCTATTATTTGATCTTTTTAAAGTCCGGTCAGACATGATTTGTTTAATAAAAATGTAAAATTTAGATTTTTTAAATAGTTTATTTATATGAAAAGGCTAGACTTAAGCTTATAAAAGATATTTTAGACTTGATAGATCGATCTATTTATTTATATAATATAATAAAAAAATTAATGTACATATATTGTTAAAAATATAAATAAAGAAATAAATTTACAAAAAAAATTATCAATGTTAAAATATTTTTTAATATTTTTGTTTAATTTTAGGTTTAAAAATGTACGTAAGCATATGACTAAGCATGAATTGTCCCTCTAATAAAAAATAATTTTCTTTTCTCATATTTTTCTTTTAAATTTTATATTTTAATATTATTGAGTAAATTATATTTTAAAAATAAATTTGTTGGCTTTTTAAAAGTTAAGTTTATTGGCTTAAGTAACATGATTAATATAAATAGACTTTTAAATTGACTAATAGGTCATATTAGACTTTAAAAATGATAGACCAAACCTATGAAAAAAGTCTATGCTACATAATAAGTCAAGTTTAAACTTTAATTTTGAAGAATAGATTCAACCTATATATTAAAAGTTTGACATGGCCTGGTCTATTTCCATTCCTACTTATAATAAAGAGTAGAGAAAGTAATTTTTTAGCCTATGTATTATTTTATATAAATAAAATTTATTATAAATTATATATACAAATAAATATTATATTTAGATTGTGACACCCTTACTACCCCAACACATAAAATTAAATTAGAAAAATAAACTTTCAACGTTGGTAAAAGGATTCACATAAAACTTCATAACTATTTTTTCTTCAATATCCAAAATAACTGGAAATAAAACTTGGAAGGTAAAATTTAAGAGTTTACAATTGTTTTCAAAAGACAAGGTATAACTCAAAATACATATAAAAATCTATATCCTAGAATCCTCTGTCCCGATGTCACAATACCAGAGCACACCCACAATTCAATCGTTGGCATTCTAGATGTCACTCAAAGCCGGATCTTCCTCACCTAAAACATCCACAAATTATACGGTGAGAAAAGAAAACATCTATATGCAAAGCACATACAAACACACCACAATGTAATCTCATCAATCATTCATCATCTTCACATCTCAATTCACAATTACATCAATCCATCACAATCCACACAAATCTTACAATTAACACTATGTCAAGGCCACGCCACATCTGACACAAGTGATACGGGTTAATTGCCTCTCTCATCCCACACCATGCCAGGGGCACGCTCGTCCTTGTAGCATCACTTACCCAAGGTTCGTCTCATCCCTGGTCATTAGTGTGAGGAACCACAATCACATTACAATCCACACAAGTCTTGTAATTAACCCTATGCCAGGGCTGGCATATTTGACGTAAGTGATGCGTGTTAATTGCCTCACTCATCCCACACCATGCCAGGGGCACGCTTGTCCTTGTAACATCACTTACTCAAGGTTCGTCTCATCCCTAGTCATTAGTCTGAGGAACCACAATCACAATCATATTTACATCCATATAGCATCTCATCTCATAGCTCAATTCCATATCACATAACAATTCTATATCACATACACAACAGATAAGTCCAACAAAATAAGGGTTTACACACCCCTCAAGCAATTCACATCTAGATCATCAATTCTTATCAAGTAATATAACAATAACATTCATAATTTGATATAATAATCAATGGAATTACCAATTTAATATAATCTTAACATAACGGTAAAACCCCCAATTATTCAAAAACCTAACTCACAAGCACTTTTCTACAATTTCGTTCTCTTCTAGATCATCATTCTTACACATTATTAGCATATTTCTAATCCTCAACACATACAGAATCTAATGGGATCATCAATTCCTCAAACAGAAATAATCCAATTTTCTAAAACCTAACTTACAGGTACTTTTCTACAATTTCGTTCTCTCTCCCAGATCATCATTCTTACAAATTAAATATATATTTCTAATCCTCAATTCATACAGAATTTAATGGGATCATCAATTTCTCAAACAGAAATAATTATAAAATTACTCATAATCTTAGGGGACTCTTCCTCTACCCAATTCCCTCATGTAACTCTACATACAAATAATCGCCTTTTCCCCCGTACCTGGATAAACAGTAGCTGAAACTAAAACAGAAATCTCCTTGGTCTCTTCCTCTAAGTTCCCCTCGGTCTTCAGAGGGTGTAGAAGGAAAAGAAGAGAATGTAGAAGAAAGGAGTCAGAACTGAAAGAAGTCAGAACTGAAATGTGTGCTTTTTGAGAGTGCCAGAGCGCTCTATTTATAGCCATCAAGTGTCGCCGGAACGACCCATTTCAAATCTGAAACGGCCTGTTCTGGACTCTGACGGCATGTGTAAAATTCTTATCCAGAACGGCCTGTTCTCAAACCAGAATGGCCCGTTCTGGGGTTGCACTTAACCCACAACGACTATATCTGGAACGGTTTGTTCTCAATTAGGATTTTAGGCATTTTTGGTGATTTGGAACGCCCCGTTCCAAATTGGGAACGCCCTGTTCCAATTTAAAATTTGTAGACAATTTTTGTATTTTAGAACGAGTCGTTCCAGTCTGGGAACGACCCGTTCTGAACTATAAAATCACTCTCGTTTTAATAGTTTGGAACGGCCCGTTCCAATTTGGGAACGGCCCGTTCTAGGCTACTAAATCACCTCTATTAGGCCTTTGGGCCCTCAAACAATCTGTGAAAATTGGGCTGTTACATAGATAATACTTAAAATGTATACAAATAGATATTTTAATATTTAAATTATATTTTTATTTGATATATAACTAGTATTTTAGTTATGCAGTGCACAAATAAATGTTTCTTATATAGCTAAAAATTAAAATGAGTCATGTATATAAATATGGAGTATGTTTAAATATAAAATAAATTATATTTAAAATTTGAATAAATAGATAGTTTTAAATATAGAATTTATATTTAGATCTATAATAAATAAATTATACTAGTATTTTAGCATGTGCAATGTATAAAAATATTTGTTATATATAATTAGGATGAGTTATTAAAATTTGTTTCTACTTTTTCAAGAACTGGTATTTTAGTCAGTGTAGTGCATAGATTAATTGTTTATTATATATAAATTAAATATACAAATAAATAAAATATTATAAAATATAAATTATTTTAAAAATTTGTATAAATTGATATTTTTAAACATGTAAATTATAATCTAGATTTGTGATAAAGAATTTATGTTGTATCACAAGTTTATTTTTTATTAATCAATAATTTAATTTCAACTATTTAAATTTAATTGATAAATAATTATGATAAATAAAAATGCATTATATAATTAGTTAAAAAGAATCTTTAAAAACCTTTTTGTTAAAAAAATGTCTAAAAACCTTTTTGTTAAAAAAAATGTCTAAAAACCATGTCACGCAAGAAAAAGCTTCATGTTTAATACATAGGTGTTGAAAGGGTTGATAATTGTGACACTTTCTATCCCGAATACCATAATACGTGAATAAATAAAATTAAATAAAAAACTCTATCAAAATTAATTCAACATAGATAGTACCATATTTTAACAAAATGAAACCAAATGAAATCGAATACCTTAAAATAACAATTGTCCCAAAACATAACTTAAATAAAAACAAATCCTAGCTAAATTTTGATGTCACATCTTATCAGAGTATAAACCAAATTGCAAGGACTAGGCCTCACTAACAACATCCTCAACTTGATGATATAAATCACGTGCAAGAACATATAGTAGAGACAAACATAAAACAAGAGTAGTGAGAAAAATCTCACTCTAGCTCATAACGTAAAATATAGCGGGATAACCAAATAAAAATAAAGAGACAAAAATATAAATCATAGTGGACTACTGACATATATATTGATACAACAAAATACAATTCAACTGATAATACATAAATCATATAACCAATACATGTGATCACATAAATTCCCTTGTATACATATATATGATTCAATAGAGCAAAAACCTCAAAGTGCATATGAAAGGAGAAAAGATAAACACTAAAAAGGGGTTGAGTTGTGACATCCTCTACCCCACATTCATAATTACACAATAAATATGAATAATTAAAAGCTTTCATAAATAAAACCAGAATCTTAAATATCTTATGTAGAGGACTCACATTCATAAACTCATAAACAATATCTCCTGTTCTTACCGGAAATCTGCTGTAGAGATGATCTGCCGAGTAAGATTGGTGAGCCTCCTTCACTGGTACGTTGGTGTTCTAAGATGGGGGTGGTACCTGCAAAAGAGACTCCGATGCTAAAGTTAGGGTTTGTATGAGTATGAGTCTCGTATAAATAATACACGTACCTTAGTGTGAATTAGGGTTGCTTTGGACCCTGGGCCTGTGATGAGATATGATAAGATTAGATAATGGATCCCGTCTGGAACAAGATTCCCTGAGATCAGTTATGATCTACTTAAATGCCGAGCTGACATCGCGTAGCGCGTGTCCGAGGTCATCTTGCGCTGTGATACCGAGATCGGAGCTCGGTTTCGCAGTACGGATAATACACTAGCCCCCCGAGCTCCGAAGACCGTAGGTCGAGGAGTTAAGTCCGAGCTTGCTGGAGGGAAGTGACCTTTCGCGTACGTTGGCCTGTCAGGGTGCCATGTGTCGTAACTATCACTTCCCATTTTGATGATCGAGGCTGGCGCGTTAATGGGCGTGACGGTTATGCAATGATGGCTTCATTTAATGCGTGATCAGGTGTGTCCCCTGGCTAACACGTGTCGTGGCCGTTTGAATTTTGGAAAACCCCTTTTTCTCTTACTCGCGCCCCTTCCCCTTCCACTTTACTCTTTTCACTCTCTTTCTCCTTTTTAGTTTCTTGCGCAAGCTGCTTCCTGCACCTTCGCTTCCGTTCAGTTTCCGTTTCTATTTCCGGCAACTGGGTTTCGCCTCTTCCTATTCATTCTTTCTTTTGTCAAAGGGGTACCAGGTACTTCGATTTCTCTGTTCTCTCTCCTTTCTCCCATCTTCTCCTTCTTCGAGTCTTTTCGCTTTCTCGATGGGTAGAGAGAGTGGTGTCGGGTCTTATGCGCCTGCTAGGGGTAGGGGAAGGGGGCGTGACAAGGCGGCGGTTGCTGGAAAGGCCGCCGCCGAGAAGAGTGATCCGCCTAAGGATCTAGAGCCAGGGGTTCCTGGTTACGATTGGGTCAAACGCGATGTGGGCAGGGTCCAAAGTGTGTTCCGGTCGTTCCTTGAGGTCAATGCGATTTGGAAGACACACCGGATTTGTGACCCTTCCATTTCTCAAATGATCCAGCTTGAACCCTGTCAGGCCGGTGAGGGTGTGTATATGGGGAGGTCCACTGATCCTCCCCATTTCTATATGTACCAGTGTTTCTTCAGGGACCTGGGTGTCCGTCTTCCCTTCACTCAGTTTGAGTGTGATTTTTTAGACTTCATCAACTCGGCTCCTTGCCAGTTGCACCCCAACAATTGGGGTTTTTTGCGGGTTTTTCAAGTCCTTTGTACAGTTCTAGGGATAGAGGTGTCTCTTCCCGTCTTTCTTCATTTTTATCAGCTGAAGCTGGGCGTTCCTCCTTACGGCATATTGTCTCTGAATGGGGGTAGGGATGGGGGTTTGTTCACTCTCTACTCCCAGTCATACAAAACTTTTAAACAAGAGTTTTTCTAGGTTGCCCTTGTGGATGTCGACCCGATGGAGGATGGGGCATTCTACTTTGGTGGGTTACCGAAGTTCCCCTTCTATTGGTGCCCCAAACCGTCTAGGTTTCACGGGGAGGGCCAATTGCAATTGACGGATGCGGAGCTGGCTGCCATTAAAGATCTTAAGGCGCTCCCTCGGCCGCTGGATTGCAAGCTCATCTTGTCGCTCAAGAACTCGGCGCACAGGGAGAGGGGCCTGGAGAGTGAGTATCTTGTGTTTTGGTAGTTTGTTAGGGTTTGTGTCATGTTCCTTTGCTGATGTGTTTTGTTTGCTGTTTACAGGCATCATGGGGAAGAACTTGTGGCGTGAGTTGAAGCATCGCTACAATGTTACCGAGCTCGAGGTGCCCGAGCCTCAAGAGGAGGAGGGCTCCCCCTGAAGGTCAACCGAAAAAGAAAGAGAGGCGTGAAAGAGGTCGGGGGAACCTCTGCCCCTCGCAAAACAGAGGAGGTTACCTCCAAGGCCGCTGATGCCGAGGCGGTGGACTTGACCGGGAGTCCCCCGCCCGAGGGGGCTCCTCTAGTGGCCACTAGGAGATGGCTCGGGTCGTTGAGCCTGTTGCTCAGGTTGCCAAGGTGGCGACTCCGGCTGCTGAGCAGGTTGCTCCCTCCACCGAGGTAAGTGTCTTATTTTCTTCAACATTTCTACTATGTTGATTTTGCTCACTTTGTTGAGGCGATGCGGCTTTTTGCAGGCCAGGATAGCTACTGAGGTAGGAGCCCAGGTTGCTGAGCGCGTCGTCCGGGCGGCTGTGGTGAGTGTTTCTCTTTTCGACTTTCTTTTTACCTTACGTGTTGTTCTTGTGTCTTTTGACATGGGGCCGCTTTTTGCAGGAAGGGGGCGTTGCTGGGACCTCGGTGCCCTCGAGGTCGGAGGTGGCCGGCGTGGATCCTCCTATTGTCGAGCAGGGGGCGTCTGCCCCTGCTTCTTCTGAAGCTCGTAGGAAGGGGCCAAGTTCTGAAGTTTCGACGCCCACCCCAGTGGCGTCGGTGCCGTCAACTGGCCCGTCGAAGGGGCCTCCCAGAACCCAGTACCTCGCCCAGCGCTACCACAAGGGGGACGCAGTGGTGAGGTTGGATCATTTGAGTGCCTCGGAGGACATTGATTCTTGGTGGAGCGCTAGGGTGGCTGCAGCTAAATTTTTTCCTGAAGGGTCACTGAGCACGGCTGATCAAGCTATGATCGAGTCGGCCGGGCCTGTGGAAGGTCTAGATGCTGCCCAGGTTCTCCTGCAGGGGGGGTGGCCATCATGGACTATTGGAAGCATAAATGGTCCAAGCAGCAGGAGGACCTGGCGAGGTTGAGGGGCCGAGTTCAGCCTTTGAGAGAGGAGAATAAGGCCCTGAAGGAGGAGAATAAAGTTCTAGGTGTAACACCCCAGTTTTCAAAAAGGTTATTGTTATTATTATTATTATATGGTATTTGATCATAATTATTTTAATAATTATATAGAAATATTATTTTGTACATTTTAAATAATTATTATTTTGGACAATTATTTTGTACGTATTAAATAAGTATTTTTATTAGTATTTTTAAATAAATATTTATATATTTTAAGAGAAGGTTGATTTTATATGATATTTTGTTATTGAAATTTATTATTATATTTTGGGTCAGAAATATATTATTATTATAGAGGAAAAATATTTTATAATATACATGTATTTATTTTATTTAATTATTTTGAGGAGAAAGAGAAGTGGGTTAGAAGAGAAGGAAAATGGGTTGGGTTGACCCAACCCAATAGATTAATTTTAAGAAAGGAATCAGGTAGTGTTAATCCTATCTGCCTCATTTGCATTCTGAGGGGTTAGGGAAAAAAAGAGGAGAAACAAAGAGCTCTAAGGAAGAGTACTCAGGAACGATCTTAGATCACACCAAGACCATTCGTCTTCTACTCATCCAGGTAAGGGGGGAGTGAGAAACCTCGCTCTGGGTGTGGGATTGTATGCTGGGTAGTGGGATTGGCCCCCAATCCTGTGTATGCTGTATTTTTATGTATGCTCATGTATGAGGGGTTTCTCCCAATTGTATCTATTTTGCTTATTATTTTTCTTATATGCAATTAATTGTATGACTTGAGATCTCTATGGGTTCCTATGGGAAACCCTATGAGAAAACGGACAAAATATGAATATTTTCTATTTTGCCTTCTGTTTACTTTGTTGTGTTCCTTGTTGGATGTGATGCATGAGTATGTGGTTAATTTTGAAAATAAATATGTTTTAATATGATCTAGAGTGCTCTATGGGTTCCTCCAGGAAACCCTATGAGAAATAGGCAAAATATGAAATATTTTCTGTTTTGATTTCTAATTTTTCTGTTATATTCCTTGTTTGATGAGATGTAAATATATGTATTTAATTTTATATATAAACGAGTTTTGATATAAATTAAAGTGCTCTGTGGAGGCTTTGTGAATATGATGATGTAAAGTGAAATGTGATTGAGACATGGGATATGAAATGTGATAATGAAATATGATGACGAAATGCGATGATGTGATATGACCATGGGAAATGATAATGTGATATGAGAATGCATAGAGTCTTGATTGACATGCATCATTTGCATAAGTGTTTTAAGGGTACGATATGGAATACACTGCCAGAGAAGGGCCCCTAGTGTAAAAGCTTTGGGGATTATTCGTTGGGGATAGCTCGGTTTGGAAGTCCCAGTCTCGCCCATTGTGTGCATGGGATGTATCTTGCGCAGCTTAGCTATCCCGACGAGACTCTGGTAGTATATCCTTCTAGTGAGAGTGCGCAGAGGGTGTGACCCGGCATGTACTCCTAGACTACTCTTCGTGTATTGCTAGCGGCAATATGCCATGTGATGTTTTACTGGCGCCACATGCATGATAATATGTAGTTCATGTCCATGCATGTGCATTCTTATTATTAAATGATGATAAATTACTATTTGTATGACTTGGATGATTGGATAAGCTATTGTTGTTGATTGATCTATGAGGTAACTGTATTGTTTGTGTTTGGCTATCCGGTGTGCGTTCCTACACCGTAAGCCAGAGTGAGATGTTTCTCACTCCTTTCTTTTGTGTTGTTTCCTTTGTTTGATATACAGGAGACCATCAACAACATGAGGCTGAGGATGTGGACGATGGAGCTGAGGCTTCTATGTGGAATTTTGCTCTGATAGGACATGTGACATCGGGACATAGATAGAATTAGAATATGACATTGTTTATGATTTATTAAAGTATATATTTTGGAAAATTCAATTTTTATTCTTTGTAATTTTATTTGCTATTTGGATTAAGGACATGAATGTGAATTCTCTACTCACATAATTATTGGAATTGTCGTTTCAATTTTAAATATTTTTTTTATCCAATAAGATATTTCTTTTTATTATTATATATATATGTTGGGGTAGAGGGTGTCACATTAAGTGGTATCAGAGCAGGTCGATTCAATCGGCCGTGAGTTATGTACTTATCGTGATTCTGTTGTGTACTCTGATTGTGTCTTATTTGTTGTGTACTTTGATGATGTTTTGCTTTGATGATGATGATGTTCTTCTTGTTAAGTTATTTTGTAATTAGAGGAATGATAGTCATGATAGTGTTAGCTAATTCCATTATGACCGCTCTTCTTCATTCTTATGATTGCTTATTTGTTTGATACTTCTTGCTTACGGAAGAAGTAGTGGTTGAGTGATATCGCTTGTGTTGCAAGCATATGTGCGAGTAGTGGTAGACGAGATATTGTGCTAATATTATAGGAACTATTGAGGCCTTAGACTTGAGTAAGACATTGATTGTTTTTAGTGTATTAAGAGTTTACGATTGGTGGAATTTTTTAAAGCTATAGTTGTAGCAATTGAATCTAAGGATGATGTATGTTGAGAATTGGAGTTTTGGTATTCTTAAGGAGTGATTGAAGTGTTGATGATTTCTAGAGTTTGATGGTTGCATGTTGACCTTTTATGGTTTAGGTAACATGTGAGTTTTATTTTCTAAGCCTTTTATACTGAATATGTGAGTTGTTTTGGTTTAGGATTGTAGTGGAAAGCTTGAATATGAAGTTGAGGTGTGAGTTTGGAAGGGTTGAGGTATTTTTGTGGGCTTAGATATATTGATATACTATTGCTGTTTGGTGTAGAGGATATTTTCGCTGCAGTCTTGTTGTTCCAGTATGAGTACCATATTGACAGATTTAGATTTTATGGTCTTCACAAAAGTTGTAGCCTTGGACGTTATCTTTCCAATGGAACTGGAATCAGGTAAAACGGAAGTCTAGAACTCTAGTTATAGCTACTTTGGTGATCAAAGGTCTAGCTGTAAGCGCTGAGTATATCTGCTGCGGTTTTTGAGATTTTTAGCTAAGAAGATGATCTTTTTAGAATCTTATGTCTTAATAGGAGTTGTAGCTTATTCTCTTAGCTTTCGTTTGAGATAGGTTTGAGATCATTTGGATGAGTAGAACTCTCTGTGTGTTATTTTCTTTCATAGTCGTTGAAAGGAGAAGTAGGCTGTAATAATGTTTTTGGGTTAGTAGGCAATGCAAGGATAAGAATTGATTTTGTTAAGATGTTTTGAGGTGTTTTCATGTGGATTGAGAGGTTGTTTAAGATTGTATGATGCTATGTGGTAAGGGTTGTTCATGTACATGCTTATGGATGGTATATTTGAAGGTTTAAAGTAGGTATTCTAATATGATTTAATATGCATGTATGTTGATATGTGGATAGATGATCTTAGGGATCAATTGGTGAATGTCGTGTGGTTAGTGAGATTGATTTTAGGGTGTGATATGATCATATTGTAGTTGAAGGTGGAGATATATCCAAGACGGTTGTATGTTAAGTTATCTAAGTATTACTATTTTATTTTATATTATTTTATTTTATTTTTTTGATTGTATGAGATAAGTTTTCTAGTTCCTGTAAATTCCAGTTGAGGTAAACATGGATCTGTCTCAGGTAGAAGTTATGTTTAAGTGGGGAGATATCTAAGCCAATTAGTGAGGTTAAAAGTTTTCTTAGATAAGCTTATTATTATAGGAGAGTTATTGAGGAAATTTCTAAGATAACATTACTTTTGACTAGGTCAACTAGGGAGAGTGTTGTCTTTGTGTGGGATAGTAAGTGTGAGAGTAGTTTCCAAACTCTTAAGGAAAGATTGATTAATGTTAATACTACTAGATTTAGTAAGTCTTTTGTGGTATATAGTGGTGCTTCTAGGATGAGTTTGGGCAGAGTGTTGATGCAAGAAGGAATGGTAGTAGCTTATGCTTCTAGGAAATTAAGAAATCATGAGAGGAATTACCTTACCCATGACCTTGAGTTAGTAGTTATGATATTTACACTAAGATTTGGAGACACTACCTATATGATTCTAAACTTGAGGTATTTAGTGATCGTTAGAGCCTTAAATATCTTTTGACCAAAGGATATAGTTGGAATTTCTTAAGGACTAGGATTTTAATTTTAGTTTTTATCTAGGTAAAGCCAATGTGGTGATCGATGCTTTGAGTAGGAAACCTTTATATTTTCCTTTCCTTATGGTTAGAGAGATGGATCTTTTGGCTTAGTCTAAGGATTTAAGTTTGGCTTATGAGGTTACCCTTAGTAGTGTGAGACTAGGTATGACTCGAGTAACGAGTGGATTGTTGAAGGGTGACAAGATATGAAGCTATAGGACAAGGTAATGGAGAGAAGAGTTGCCTTGGGTATAGATGAAGTGGTAAGACTTGGAGACCGATTCTGTGTACCTAGTGAACTTACGCTTAGGCACTTGATCTTTGGAGAGGGTCGTAGAAATAAAGCTATTATGCTAGAAGATACCTTGAGTAGGATGATCTTTCATCTATCATCTTTGATGATTTAAGAGTTGGATTTGATTGAAGAGTTTAGAGACTTAAGCTTGGTGTGTGAGATTACCTTTAGGAGCTACTAAGATGTATCAGAGTGACGCAGCGGAAGCATGGTGGCCTAAGGTGAAGAGAGGAGTAGAGGAAGCTTGTGTACTCATGTTTAGTATGGTATAAGTCTAAGATAGAACATCAGAAGCCTTTTAGGACTTTCGTAACCTTTAGATGTCCCTGTTTGGAAGTGAGATAATGCGTCTAGACTTTGTTGTGAGTTTGCCTAGGAAGTTTAGGAAGAATCTTAGTTTAATGAAAGAGTCATAGTCGAACCTCTTCATTTCAGAAATTCGAGGACGAATTTCTTAAAAGGGGGGAAGTATTGTAACACCCCAGTTTTCAAAAAGGTTATTGTTATTATTATTATTATATGGTATTTGATCATAATTATTTTAATAATTATATAGAAATATTATTTTGTACGTTTTAAATAATTATTATTTTGGACAATTATTTTGTACGTATTAAATAAGTACTTTTATTAGTATTTTTAAATAAATATTTATATGTTTTAAGAGAAGGTTGATTTTATATGATATTTTGTTATTGAAATTTATTATTATATTTTGGGTCAGAAATCTATTATTATTATATAGGAAAAATATTTTATAATATACATGTATTTATTTTATTTAATTATTTTGAGGAGAAAGAGAAGTGGATTAGAAGAGAAGGTGATAGAACTGGTACCAACCGAATATGAAATTCAGATTTAATAAAAATAGAATACCGGAACTTTATTAATCGTAATATTGCTTCTTGAGACGAATTACAACTGGACACCAATAGCCAGTTACCCCAAAACCTAATTCTTCCCCATCCCCTCTAATAGAGGTACAATATCCTCTATTTAAAATAAATCTCATAACTGAAAATAGATAACTAATCAAAACAAACTATTAAAAGATAAACCTAAAAAATAGATAAATTATTTAAAATAGATAACCAATAATGATAAAACAGATAACTCAATTCTGTTCGGCTAACTATTATCATTATTTTCCCTTTTGTGGTGCCTCCTATATACCTTAGTAATAGGAGGTTTCGGTTGAAGTCTATCAATACCCCCCCTAAAAGAACCACCTTGTCCTCAAGGGGAAAGTGAGGAAAAGTATCTTGAATATCTGCAGCTAATTCCCAAGTATTGTTGCACGAAGGAAGTTGTTGCCATTTCACTAATACCTCCACCTGCCCGGTGTGTGATTCACGACACTCGACAATTTCCTCAGGTTGCACTTCCAACTCATGATCTTCATTTAGCATAGGAGGCAATGATTGAGGTTGTTGCTGCGGTTGGAGTGCCTTCTTCAGCAAAGACACATGAAAAACTGGATGAATTTTAGAATGAGCTGGTAACTCTAATTTGTAAGCAACCGCACCCACTTTACTAATAATTTGGAAAGGACCATAAAAACGAGAAGCTAATTTCTCATTGGGCCTCTTAGCCAATGAACGGAGACGGTAAGGTTGCAGTTTCAAATAAACCCAATCCCCAACCTCAAACTCCACCAATCGCCGATGTTTGTTAACATAAGAACGCATTTGATCTTGAGCTTTAAGTAAATTCTGCTTCAGTTCCTGTAACATTTGATCGCGTTGCTCATTAAGTTGATTCACTGCTGCAACTTTAGAGGGGATGGTTCCAGCCTTAATCAACAAAGGAGGTTCTATACCATATAGTGCCTGAAAAGGAGTCATCTTGGCAGAAATATGATAATTGGTATTGAACCAAAATTCAGCCCAGGGCAACCAATCTGGCCATTGTTTCGGTTTCGTACTAGAGAAGCAACGTAGGTAAGTTTCAAGGAAGCGGTTAACAACCTCTGTTTGGCCATCTGTTTGAGGATGATAAGCGGTACTAAATTTAAGCTTAGTTCCTGCCAATCGGAAAATTTCCTTCCAAAAGTGACTCAGAAAGAGCTGGTCTCTATCTGATACAATTGAAGAAGGAAAACCATGTAAACGGACTAACTCTTTAACAAAAACAGCAGCTACTTCTTGAGCAGAGAAAGGATGGCCCAAAGAGCAAAAATGAACATATTTAGTTAAACGATCTACCACAACAAAGATAGTATCTTTCCCTTTTGTCCTTGGCAGTCCTCCAATAAAATCCATGGAAATATCACTCCAGACTTGAGCAGGAATAGGCAAGGGCTGTAACAGTCCCCCTGGAGCTAGAGTGTCATATTTATTCCGTTGACAAATATCACATTGTTGCACATACTTCTTAATGTCTCCTCTCATACCTTCCCAAAATAAGAAGCTAGCCACTCGTTTATATGTGCGAAAGAAACCGGAATGGCCGCCTGAAGGGGTGTCATGGCACTCTGCTATAATAGTGGGAATTCTGGGGTTAGTTTTGGGTAAAACTAATTTCCCACGATAATGTAATCTGCCCCTGATTAAGGTATAATCTGCATGTGAACGAGGATCAACCATTAAATCTTGAATAATGAGTTGTAGTTTAGGATCTTGTTGTACCTCATTGTCCCATTTATCCACTTCTCGTGATGCTAGGAGGGATAAAGCAGCGTACATTGCTTTCCTGGATAATGCATCAGCCACCGAATTTTCCCTTCCTGGTTTATATTGAATTTCAAAGTCCATTCCAATCAACTTGACAGCCCACTTGAATTGTTCTTCACTAAATAATCTTTGATTAGTAAGGAATTTCAGGCTTCTTTGATCAGTTCTAATAATAAAATGTCTGCCCAACAAATAATGGCGCCATTTCTGTACTGCTTGCACTAGTGCCATTAACTCCCTCTCATAAACTGACTTTAGTTGTGCTCTTTCGGATAACCCTTGGCTCCAAAAGGCTATTGGTTTTCCTCCTTGCATCAGTACAGCTCCTAAACCCTTACTTGAAGCATCCGTTTCTACTACAAATTCCTTGGAAAAATCAGGTACAACCAAAGAAGGCAGTTCGGTCATGGCTTTCTTAAGGTCTTGAAAAGCTAATTCGGCCTCTTCATTCCAATGAAATTTATCCTTTTTAAGAAGGTTAGTTAAGGGTTTTGCCAATTTCCCGTAGTCCTTGACAAATCTTCTATAATACCCCGTTAACCCAAGGAATCCCCTAAGGCTTTTAATATCCTTAGGTTTAGGCCAAGTACACATAGCTTCCACCTTTTTTTGGTCAGCTGCTACACCTCCTCCAGACACAATATGCCCCAAATATTCCAGTTTAGTCTGCCCAAAAGTGCATTTCTTCTTGTTAACTTTCAAAAGGTTAGCCTGCAACACCTCAAGAACTTGGTGTAAATGTGAAAGATGTTGTGATAAAGTCTCACTGTATACTAATATATCATCAAAGAATACTAGAGCAAATTTTCTGAGGAAGGGTTTAAGCATCTCATTCATGAGGGCTTGAAAGGTTGACGGAGCATTTGTGAGACCAAAAGGCATCACTAAAAATTCATAGTGCCCTTCATGAGTTCTAAAGGCTGTTTTCTCAACGTCCTCCTTTTTCATTCGAATTTGATGATATCCAGATTTGAGATCCAACTTAGTAAAAATAGTAGCTCCACCTAATTCATCCAGTAACTCCTCAATGATAGGGATAGGAAATTTATTGGGTATGGTAATTTTGTTCAAGGCTCGATAATCCACACAAAATCTCCACCCTCCATCTTTCTTCCTAACTAAAATGATGGGACTGGAATAAGGGCTGATACTTGGCCTTATTAATCCCGCCTCTAACATCTCTGAAACTAACTTTTCAATCTCAGATTTTTGATAATGAGGATATTTGTATGGCCTGAGATTGGGAATTTCAGCCCCCTCCTTAAGATGTATTGCGTGATCGTCTACGATTAGGAGGAAGGTGGGTAGGGTCTTCAAATAACTCCCCAAAGTCTTCTAACAATCTTGAAACTGCAGCAGGGGTATTAAGCTCGGTTGTTGGAATTTCTAGTTCCTTTCCATAATGAATAAGTAGACCCTCTCCTTCATCCTTCAAAACTCGCATAATAGCATTGAAGTTCATCTCTTCCTTGATTAGAGCAGGATCTCCAGTAATCTTGTGCATAATGTTCCCCCTCTTCAATGTGAGTTCCAGCCTCCCAAAGTCAGCCTTTATCTCCCCTAGACTGGCTAACCAATCTAGTCCCAAAACAACATCCACTCCTTTTAGGTTGAACAAATAAAAATCTTGAATAATGTCTAAATTCTGCATATGAATCAGCAGGCCCTTGCACTTTCCTCGACATCTAACCTTGTGTCCATCCCCCACTTCCACCACATAAGAAGGAGTGTCTTCTACTGATAACTGTAACCTCTCCACCAATTCTGTGGAAATAAAATTGTGAGAAGCTCCACAATCGATAAGAATAATGATTGACTGAGTTTGCAAATCTCCCCCTACTTTCCATGATTTAGCTGTCGTGAATCCAGTCATGGAGAAAAGGGATAATTGTAGTGACTTAAAACTTTCAGGCATAGTTAAGTCTTCTTCCTCCTCCTCGTTTTCCTCATCCTCACACATCACGATCATACGAAACTGTTTATTCTTGCAGCGATGCTCACGATGGTATGGTTCATCGCAACGGAAACATAACCCTTTCTCGTGTTTCTCTCTCATTTCTGCTCCTGTTAAGTATTTAAATTCTCTTCCCCTGTTACGAGACACTTCTCCTGTCGTCTTGCCTCCAATACTGCCCATGGTATTCCCTGTTGAAGAATCCTCTATTTTCTTTCCAATTAAGGCTTTGGAATCAATCGTAACAACCTTACTTGAAGGGTTACTCCGAAAAAATCCATTCGATCTGGTGTAATTATTAATTGACTTCTTGCTCAACACTAAATTTTTTTGTTCTACCATGATGGCTTTCTGGATAACTGCTGAAAGGGTAGTGAGTTCATATAATCTCACTTCCACTTGAATTTCTTCTTTTAATCCATTCAAAAAAATTCCCTTCGCAAAATCTTGGTTAATTTCCCTCAAGGCCCCCACGTATTTCTCAAACTCCTCTACAAACTCCTCCACCGTCCCTGTTTGCTTGAGAGACAACAACAATTCAAAAGGATTTTGAATCATGGATGGTTGGAAGCGCCTGATAACTGCCAATTTGAATCCTTCCCAAGTAGGTGTTGGGTTGCATCTTTCCCACCACTGGAACCAACTCAAGGCTCTTCCCTCCAATGAACCATGGTTGCTTGCATTCTTTCCTCGTCTGTGACACCTTTTAGGTTAAAGTAGCGCTCCAATTTCTGGGTCCAGCCAAAAGCATCTTCGCCCGCAAAAATTGGAATTTCCAATTTGCGCCACAGTTCGTTGCCCCTATCTTTGGAGTTGTTGTGATCCCCACTGGTTATGTGGTTGTCTGTTTCGCCTGGCTGCACTCCTAATTTGGCAGCAATTGCCATGAGGAGTTCCTCGTTTTTCTTGGTCCTGGCTTCATTCAGTTCCATTCTAGTCCTCATCTCTTCCCTCTCTTGAGCCCATTCTTCCATGCTTCGCTCCATCCCTCGTGTGGTTACCATGCGCAACTTTTAGAATCGTGGGTTTTTCAGGGCACCAGATCGGTGCTCTGATACCAGTGATAGAACTGGTACCAACCGAATATGAAATTCAGATTTAATAAAAATAGAATGCCGGAACTTTATTAATCGTAATATTGCTTCTTGAGACGAATTACAACTGGACACCAATAGCCAGTTACCCCAAAACCTAATTCTTCCCCATCCCCTCTAATAGAGGTACAATATCCTCTATTTAAAATAAATCTCATAACTGAAAATAGATAACTAATCAAAACAAACTATTAAAAGATAAACCTAAAAAATAGATAAATTATTTAAAATAGATAACCAATAATGATAAAACAGATAACTCAATTCTGTTCGGCTAACTATTATCATTATTTTCCCTTTTGTGGCGCCTCCTATATACCTTAGTAATAGGAGGTTTCGGTTGAAGTCTATCAGAAGGAAAATGGGTTGGGTTGACCCAGCCCAATAGATTAATTTTAAGAAAGGAATCAGGTAGTGTTAACCCTATCTGCCTCATTTGCATTCTGAGGGGTTAGGGAAAAAAAAGAGAGGAGAAACAAAGAGCTCTAAGGAAGAGTACTCAGGAACGATCTTAGATCACACCAAGACCATCCGTCTTCTGCTCATCCAGGTAAGGGGGGAGTGAGAAACCTCGCTCTGGGTGTGGGATTGTATGCTGGGTAGTGGGATTGGCCCCCAATCCTGTGTATGCTGTATTTTTATGTATGCTCATGTATGAGGGGTTTCTCCCAATTGTATCTGTTTTGCTTATTATTTTTCTTATATGCAATTAATTGTATGACTTGAGATCTCTATGGGTTCGTATGGGAAACCCTGTGAGAAAACGGACAAAATATGAATATTTTCTATTTTGCCTTCTGATTACTTTGTTGTGTTCCTTGTTGGATGTGATGCATGAGTATGTGGTTAATTTTGAAAATAAATATGTTTTAATATGATCTAGAGTGCTCTATGGGTTCCTCCAGGAAACCCTATGAGAAATAGGCAAAATATGAAATATTTTCTGTTTTGATTTCTGATTTTTCTGTTATATTCCTTGTTTGATGAGATGTAAATATATGTATTTAATTTTATAAATAAACGAGTTTTGATATAAATTAAAGTGCTCTGTGGAGGCTTTGTGAATATGATGATGTAAAGTGAAATGTGATTGAGACATGGGATATGAAATGTGATAATGAAATATGATGACGAAATGTGATGATGTGATATGACCATGGGAAATGATAATGTGATATGAGAATGCATAGAGTCTTGATTGACATGCATCATTTGCATAAGTGCTTTAAGGGTACGATATGGAATACACCGCCAGAGAAGGCCCCCTAGTGTAAAAGCTTTGGGGATTAGTCCTTGGGGATAGCTCGGTTTGGAAGTCTCAGTCTCGCCCATTGTGTGCATGGGATGTATCTTGCGCAACTTAGCTATCCCGACGAGATTCTGGTAGTATATCCTTCTAGTGAAAGTGCGTAGAGGGTGTGACCCGGCATGTACTTCTAGACTACTCTTCGTGTATTGCTAGCGGCAATATGCCATGTGATGTTTTACTGGCGCCACATGCATGATAATATGTAGTTCATGTCCATGCATGTGCATTCTTATTATTAAATGATGATAAATTACTATTTGTATGACTTGGATGATTGGATAAGCTATTGTTGTTGATTGATCTATGAGGTAACTGTATTGTTTGTGTTTGGCTATCCGGCGTGCGTTCCTACACCGAAAGCCAGAGTGAGATGTTTCTCACTCCTTTCTTTTGTGTTGTTTCCCTTGTTTGATATACAGGAGACCATCAACAGCATGAGGCTGAGGATGTGGACGATGGAGCTGAGGCTTCTATGTGGGATTTTGCTCTGATAGGACATGTGACATCGGGACATAGATAGAATTAGAATATGACATTGTTTATGATTTATTAAAGTATATATTTTGGAAAATTCAATTTTTATTCTTTGTAATTTTATTTGCTATTTGGATTAAGGACATGAATGTGAATTCGCTACTCACATGATTATTGGAATTGTCGTTTCAATTTTAAATATTTTTTTTATCCAATAAGATATTTCTTTTTATTATTATATATATATATGTTGGGGTAGAGGGTGTCACACTAGGGGCCGCTGTTGGCGAGGCAAAATTGCAGGGGGCTGAACTTCGAGCTACTAAGGGTGACCTTGCAAGGGTGCAAAAGTCTCTCGAGATCGCCCTACGATCCAATGAGGCTTATGCCTCCTAGGTGGGTGAGTTGCAGGAGCTCGCCGCCTCCTCCCGAGGTCGTGTACGCTCTTTGGAGGATGAGGTGACCTCTTCCCGTGGCCAAGTGCGGGCTTTAGCGGATGTCGTGACTTCTCTGAAGGGAGAGTTGGTGGCGGCGACTGAGAAGCGTCTCTGTGACGAGGTTCTTCTTGGTGGTAAAGAGGAGGAGGTCGCCTCTTTGAAAGTGGAGCTGGCGAAGCTGGAGGAAGCCAAGGCGGGGTTGGAGAGGAAGCTTGAGGATACCGAGAAGGTTGTTGTCTTTGAGCATAAGAGGGGTTTCCTCAAGGCCGCCCGCCAGGCTAGGCTCCTCGCGCCAGGGTTTGACTTCTCCGCGATGCACATGGAGAAGGTTGTCTGCTTTGGGAGGCTGGTAAAGGAGGATGACGTCGAGGACAGCTCCAGTGACAATGCCTCTGCGTAGGCCAATTTTGTAATAGCCTAGTTTAACTTTTCCTTGCTTTAATTTTCTATTTTGAATTCAAGTGTTGAACTCTGGGAACTTTGCTTGTATATATATATTTTTGCCTTTATGTCTTGGCTCTGCTTGTGCTGTTTGCGCGTTTTGAGACATACGTTCGATGTCTGTTGTGTGCTCTTATACTTGGTGATATTTTTCCTTAAGTTGATCACGCCGAGGTTCGAATTCGACCTTAGTTTTAAGTAGTTTCTGTGCAGGTTCGGGCTCGACCTTAATCAAACCGGGGTTCGAACTCGACCTTAGGTTTAAGTAATTTTTGTGAAGGTTTGGATTCGACCTTAATCAAACCGGGGTTTGAACTCGACCTTAGGTTTAAGTAATTTTTGTGAAGGTTCGGATTCGACCTTAATCAAACCGAGGTTCGAACTCGACCTCAGATTTAAGTATTTTTTGTGAAGGTTCGGATTCGACCTTAATCAAACCGAGGTTCGAAATCGACCTCAGGTTTAAGTATTTTTTTTTGTGAAGGTTCGGATTCGACCTTAATCAAACCGAGGTTCGAACTCGACCTCAGGTTTAAGTATTTTTTGTGAAGGTTCGGACTCGACCTTAAATTTTTGTTTTGTAGCACGTTGTGAAGGATCGAACTCGACCTTGAGTGGGGGCGAAATAAATTGGTTCGAACTCGACCTCTATTTATTGTAAAACGTAAAATAATGCGAAAAAGATGTGAGCTGAATAGAATGAGTTATTTTATTGATTATATAAATGTGCCTCGTTAAAAACCCTCTAAGCCAAAACCCATTTTTCTGTTTTTTGGGACAAAAGGCTGAGGTGGGAAAAGAGTGCACAACTCATTCATACAAAAGTCAGCTGAAGTAGAACTTGAGATGCGTAGCATTCCAAGTTCGCGGTATAGGTTTTCTGCTGAGTTCTTCTAATCGGTACGCTCCATTTTCCAAGTCTTCTGTAACTCGGAATGGGCCACCTGATGAGATTCCACTTGGAAATCTCAAGTACACTTCTAAAGCTTCTCGGATTCCTTGGAAGAACTTCAAGGAGGGAGACTCCAAGTAGCTTCAATGTGACTTATGAGTGCTTCTAGCTAAGTCCGGAGAAGAGTAAGCTTCCTAACTCTACAAGGAGAGGATCTCAAGTAGGGTAGAGTTTTAGGAAGAGGTGACTTTCGGAGGGGAGAGTTCTAAGAAGAGAAATCTCATTCAATTAATCCAAAAGTATCATACAAGTCTCGGCCATAGTGATTTATAGGATAAAATTAGGTTAAAGTGACCTTGGGTTAGTCTAAGGTTAAGTGGAACCAAGGTAAGGTTCACTTAACCTTAGGCGCCCAAAATTTGAATTCAAAATTCAAATTTTGGTGCCAAAACCCGGATCACCCATGTGTTAGTTCATTTGGTATGTAATTAAGAAGCCATTTGAGTTGCATTTCGGATCACACCATGTGCATGTGTTGCACATGGCCGAAATGCACACCAAATGTGCTTCTAATTACATGCTAATGTAACTTCACATGTAACCTAAATAACGCTAAATTCACATGACCTCTAAATGTATATCCTACACTACATGGCCGGAAATACAAGGCCCAAAGAAAGTACAAGGCTCTAAGGCCCAAATCCTATACTACCCTATACTACTTAGGCTTGAGTCAAAGCCCAACAAAACAGAGTAATGGGCTTCTCTTGGGCTTGGGCCCACTCTTCATGAATCCTCCTTGCCATAGCCCTAGTATTTGGGCCCTTAGCCCATGGGCTTCCTCCATCACCACCCCAAGTGGGTGCAAGCTTCCCATCTGACGTGTCTTTTTGGGCTTTGCCTAGCAATCGCCACACTAAGTCACGAACTCGGAAAGAGCGAGGTCGTACCCGGGTGTTGTATCTTCGAGAAGCTCGGAGCTTGCATGCTTCTTCATGGATTTGAGCTTTGTCTCTAAGCTCGTCCACCAGGTCGAGGTCAGCTGCCAACTCTTGAGCGTTCTGCTCGCTATCGAAAACCTGACGTCGGTGGGACGTCTCTCTGACTTCTACTGGGATCATTGCGTCAGCTCCATAAGTCAGCCTGTAGGGTGTTTCTTGCGTGGTTGACTGGGGGGTGCAATGATATGCCTAGAGGATGCTGGGAAGTTCATCGGGTCACTGTCCTTTGGCGTTTCCCAGCCGTTTCTTGAGTTCCCGGAGGATGGCTTTGTTGGCTACTTCGGCTTGGCCATTGGTTTGGGGGTGTTCCACCGAGGTTGGGAGATGCTTGATATCGAGCTCTCGGAGGAAGTCCTCGAATCCCTGTGCGATGAACTGTCGTCCGTTGTCCGTAACGAGGGTGTGAGGGATTCCGAATCTGCAAACGATGTTTCTCCAGGTGAACTTTTGCACATTTTCAGTGGTGATTTTTGCGAGTGGGCATGCTTCAATCCATTTGGTGAAGTAATCGATTGCCATGAGGAGGAACTTGAGCTGCCCTTTCGCAGGGGGAAATGGCCCGAAGATGTCCATTCCCCACTGGGAGAAAGGCCACGCCGACATCATGTGGTGGAGGGTTTCAGGCGGTTGCCGGTGTGTGTTGCCGAACTGCTGGCATTCTTTGCATTTTTGTATGTAGTCTTGGCAATCTGACTTTAGAGTGGGCTAGTAGTATCCAGCCCGGAGTACTCTGGTGGCCATCGAGCGAGCTCCGAAATGCAAGCCACATATGCCCTGATGAATTTCGTCGAGGACGTAGGCTGCTTGGGGTGCAGTCAAACACTTGAGCAGCGGGGTGGAAATGCCACGTTTGAACAGTTCATCTCCGACAATGACGAACTTGGCCGACCTCATTCTCATTTTCTGAGCTTCATCTTTGTCTTCGGGCAAGGTACCCTCTTTCAAGTAATTCCAGATGCCCGTCATCCAGTCCAGGTCTCCACTGTCGCTGATGTTGACAACCTTGTCATCGAAGCTAGGCGAGTGTAGAGTCTCCTGGATGATAGTTCGGTGCTGTCCAGGCTTTTTGGTACTGGCGAGCTTCGATAGAAGGTCTGCCCGAGCATTTTGTTCGCGCGACACATGATGTATGGCGAACTCGTCGAAGGACGAGATCTGCTGGGATGCGATTTGGAAATATCGTTGCAGAAGGGTGTCCTTTGCCTGGTACGTCCCATTGAGCTGCTCGACCATGAGTTTCGAGTCGCTGTTGCAGCTCACTTTTCGGGCTCCGAGGTCGCGGGCTAGCCTCAGTCCTGCGAGGAGTGCCTCATACTCTGCCTGGTTGTTGGTGGCTTTGAAGCTGAACTTGAGGGATTGTTCCAAAGTAACCTGATTTGGCCCCTCCAGAATGATACCTGCACCACCACCTTTAGAGTTGGAGGACCCGTCAATGTGTAAAGTCCATACCTGGGGTTCCTCGGCGGTAGCAGGCGTGAGCTCAACTACAAAGTTGGCCAGGTACTGGGCTTTCAGGGCGCCGTGACTTTCGTACCGGATGCTGAACTCGGATAATTCTACTGACCATGCGATCATTCGTCTGGCGAGTTCCGATTTTCTCATGATTTTCTTTATGGGGTAGTCGGTTTTGACTACCACCTGGTGGCTTTGAAAATATGGTCGGAGACGTCGGGCCGCGGTGACGAGTGCTAGCGCCAACTTCTCAACCATCTAGTATCGCTTCTCCGCATCCTGGAGGACTCGGTTGATGAAATAGATCGGCGTCTGCATTGGTCAAGTAGAGGAGGAGGTCGGTGTTGTGATTTGGCCTCTGTAGGATCGGTGGGGTCGAGAAAAAGGTTTTGAAGCTTTGGAAAGCTTCTTCACACTGACCTGTCCACTGGAAGTCTTTTGGCTTCTTTAGCAGGGTGAAGATTGGCCCTGCTTTCTCCGCGAGTTTGTGGATGAATCGGGACAGTGAGACTAATCTTCCTGCTAGGCGTTGAACCTCTTTCACTGTTTGCGGACTCTGCATCTGGATGATGGCTTTGCATTTCTCGGGGTTGGCCTCGATTCCTCTGCTAGTGATCATGAAACCGAGGAACTTGCCCCCCTGAACGCCGAAGACGCACTTCTCCGGGTTGAGACGCATGTTGTGCTTTCTGATCTGGGCGAACACCTCGGCGAGGTCGGTAGCATGGTCTATTGCCGATGTGGTTTTGACCACCATGTCGTCGACGTAGACTTCCATGTTCCGCCTGATCTACTGGTGAAAAACCTTATCCATCAGTCGCTGGTAAGTTGGCCCCGCATTTTTGAGGCCGAAGGGCATCACCTGGTAGTAGTAGTTGGCGTGGTCGGTGATGAAAGACGTGTGCACCTCGTCGGGTGGGTACATCATTATCTGATTGTACCCGGAGTAGGCGTCGAGGAAGCTGAGGAGGGCGTGCCCGGATGCTCCGTCGACCAGCCTGTCAATGCTTGGCAAGGGGTATAAGTCCTTGGGGCATGCTTTGTTCAAGTCGGTGTAATCGACGCACATGCGCCACTTCCCCAAACTCTTCTTCACCAGAACCACATTCGCCAGCCATGTGGTGTACCTGACTTCACGGATGAAGCTGACGCTCAACAACTTTTGTGACTCGGTGATGATGGCCTCTCACCTCTCACCACCGACCTTTCGCTTTCTCTAGGCCACCGGCTTTGCTTCCTTGTGTATTGCTAACTGGTGACAGATGAAGTCAGCATCTATTCCTGGCATGTCAGCGCTGGACCAGGCAAAGAGGTCAACATTTTTGACGATTTTCGCTTCGAGCTGTTGTCGCAGCTCCAGGCTCAACTGTCTGCTGATCTTTATGCACTGTCCGGGAAAATTTCCGATCTGGAGGTCATCGAGCTCGTCGACGGGGCTTGGCCGTTTGTCACGAGAGTCGGGTCTCGGATCGAGATCAGTGATTTCTTCGTGGTTGATGTGATCTGTGGTGGGAGGGCCACTTTTGCATTGTTCATCGGGTGAGGCGATCTTCAGGCTTTCGGCGTAGCATTGCCGTGCCGTCTTCTGGTTCGCCTTGACGAAGATAATCTTCCCGTCATTCCATGGGAATTTCATGGTGAGGTGTGGGGTGGACACTACTGCTCCGAGTTGATTCAAGGTCGGCCTCCCGATGATTATGTTGTAGGGAGTGTTGGCTTCCACGAGGAGGTACCGAACCATGACCCGCCTAGTGTCCGGAGGCGCTCCGAAAGTTGTCAGTAGGTCCACGTACCCCCGAGTGTGAACTCTCTTTCCTGCAAAATTGACTAGGGGCTCTATGTGAGGTTGTATGAGAGAGTGAGGGATATCTAACCTGAGGAACGTTGGCCAATATAGGACGTCGGCCGAGCTCCCTTGGTCGATCAGTGTCTTGTGAACCTCCCAATTGGCCAACTCCACGGCTATAACCATGGGATCATCCTGGTTGGGATTGACCCCGACATAGTCATTGTCGGTGAAAGTAATCATGGTGAGCTCTGGTGCGAAGCTGAGGTGGTAGGGTGTACGCAGTTGAAGTTACGCAGGAGTCTTTTGCGGGCCGAGCTGCTGGCGCCCCCTCCTGCAAAGCCACCTATAATTGTATTAATCACTCCCCGTAGGGGAGCTGGCCCCGTTTCCTGGCTTACCTTGGCTTGCACTGCTCCGCCGGGATTGAGTTGAGAGCTAGAGGATTGGTTCGTGCGAGCTCCTGAACCATGTCCTCTGTCTCGTTTTGGTCCACCGTAGCTTCCCTGGTGACTTCGCTAGACATAGTGGTCGAGGTGGCCTGATTGGATGAGTTCTTCAATGCGGTCTCGGAGTGTGCGGCACTCCTCGGTGGTGTGGCCGTGATTCTTTTGGTACCGGTAGTGTTTGGACCTGTCCGCACTGTTCGGAGTGTGGCCTGGCGGTGGCAGGCCGAGCAGGTTGCTGTCAACGGCCTCCTCCAGAATGCGGACTCTGGATGTGTTCAGGGGAGTATACAAGTTATATCTTCCCCCTCTATTTGCTCTGGCCGATTTCTTGAACTGGCTATCATTGTTGACTTTTACCTTATCCGTGTGACTCTGCTCTGTCTTCGTTGGTCCTTTTCCACGAATTTGGTCACGGAAAGTAGAGTGTTCTTCCATCTGGATGTATCCTGCAGCGCGAGCGCGGAGCTCGTCCATGTCGCGGGGAGACTCGCGACATAGGCTGTCGGCGAATGGCCCGGGCTTGAGTGCCATAAGCATGGCATGTAGGGCGACCTCGGGGTTCAAATTTCTGATCTTAACCGAGGTGGCGGCAAATCGTTCCATGAACACCTGGAGTGGTTCGTTGTCGTCCTGCCTAAGGCTGGCCAGGGCGGACGAAGTGACATGATGAGGTCAGCTCGTCGCATACTGCGCTGTGAACCTTCTAACTAGGGTGTCGAAGGTATCAATGGACTCGGCAGGTAGTTGGGTGTACCAGCTGAGCGCGGCCCCCTTGAGCGAGGTCAGAAAAACCCTACACAGAATAACGTCATTGTTAGTGTAGAGGTTTACCTGTGTTGTGTACAGGTCGATGTGCTCATCTGGGTCCGTCGTGCCATCTAGCGATCGAGGTGGAGAGGCTTCCACCCATGAGGGAGTGGTGTCTCCATGATGCCATCTGTGACACCCTCTACCCCAACATACATATACAGTAATTATAAAAAATATAAAAATTTTCATCATTAAAAATCAAATTTTCAGCCACGTAAGGGTAAAGAGTTCACATTCATAAACTTAATCCAAATAACATGCCGGTAAAATTACAAAGAAATAAAACTGAATTTTCTAAAATAATTTAATAAGAACATCTTTAAACTAATTCTATCTATGTCCCGATGTCACATGTCCTATCAGAGCAAAACCCAACATAGAAGCCTAAGCTTCATCACCAACATCCTCAGCCTCACGCTGATGATCACCTGTATAACAGTCAAAACAGAACAACACGAGAAAAAGGAGTGAGAAACATCTCACTCTGGCTCACAGTGTAGAAATATACGCCGAATAGCCAAACACAAACAAAATAAGTATAACATAGACAAATTAATAATAACATCACACTCATCCAAGACATAAACCATCACTTTATCATATAACATTAAGAATGCATATGCATGGACACGGACTACATATTATCATGCATGTGGCGCCAGTAAAACATCACATGGCATATTGCCGCTAGCAATACACAATGAGTAGTCTAGGAGTACATGCCGGGTCACACCCTCTGCGCACTCTCACTAGAAGGATATACTACCAGAGTCTCGTCGGGATAGCTAAGCCGCGCAAGATACATCCCATGCACACAATGGGTGAGACTGGGACTTCCAAACCGAGCTATCCCCAAGGACTAATCCCCAAAGCTTTTACACTAGGGGGCCTTCTCTGGTGGTGTATTCCATATCGTACCCTTAAAACACTTATGCAAATGATGCATGTCATTCAAGACTCTATGCATTCTCATATCTCATTATCATTTCTCATGGTCATTTCACATCATATTTCGTTATCACATTTCATATCTCATGTTTCAATCACATTTCATATCTCATGTTTCAATCACATTTCACATTATCTCATCATATTCACAAGGCCTCCACAGAACACTTTAATTTATATCAAAACTCATTTATTTATACAATTAAATATATATTTTTACATCTCATCAAACAAGAAATATAATAGAGCAATCAGAAATCAAAACAGAAAATATTTATATTTTGCCTATTTCTCATAGGGTTTCCCATAGGAACCCATAGAGCACTCTAAATCATATCAAAACATATTTATTCTCAAAATTATATACATATTTACACTCAGCAAATATCAAGAAACACAACAGAAAACTTAGAAGGTAAAACAGAAATCTCAATTCATACGATTAATTACATATAAGATAACAATAGGCAAAACAGATACAATTGGAAAAAAACCCTCATACATAAGCATACAAAAAATGCAACAAACACAGGATTGGGGGCCAATCCCACTACCCAGCATACAATCCCACACCCAAAGAGAGGTTTCTCACTCCCCCTTACCTCGATAAGCAGGAGCCGAATCTTATTGGTCGCCCCCTCTAGGTTCCCCTTCGCCTTCAGAGAGAAAGGAGGAAGAAGATTAGAAAATGAAAAAATGAGTTTTAGAGAGTGAAAAACGTTCTATTTATAAGCATCAAGTCGCGGCCAGAACGGCCTGTTCCGAATCTGGAACGGCCCGTTCTGGACAAATAAAACATGTCTAAAAACCTCTCCAAGAACGGCCCGTTCCAAAACCAGAACGGCCCATTCTGGGGTTTTCGGAACGGCCCGTTTCAAGGTGGAATGGCCCATTCTGAGCACGTACAAAAATATCTCCCAGAACGGCCCGTTCCAAACCAGAACGGCCCGTTCTGAGTCAAGACTTTGTCCTTTAAAAACACATCCGGAATGGCCCATTCCCAAAGTGGAACGGCCCGTTTCGGGACCATGAAAATCTAGAATTTTTAAATAATAAATAAATAAATACTTATATATATATATATATATATATCAAATTAAAATAACATATCAATACAATTTAAAACATGATTTTCTTTAAACAATAATTATAACAAAATATCATAATTAATAATATTATACAAAATAATTTTCATAAATGATTATTAATAAAAACATTTAAAAATTCAATCAAACTCATTTAATTAATCAAAATAATTATAAGAAAATAATCTTCATAAATACAAAAATAAATAATAATTATTTGTAGTATTAGTAGAAAAATTTGGGATGTTACACCATCCACAAAAGGGTGGCGGCGGAAGGTTGCCTGATCCCCTGGGATATGAGTACGGGCCTTGCTGACTACATGGGCCGACTTGCGTGTCGGTGCATGGGACCGATGTGTGGCAGGTCATTGAGTCGGTGCCCTAGTTGCGGTCCGGGGTTGAGAGACTGAGTGTTCCTCCTCCTCATTGTGGTTGCTCGTATGAGGAGGATGTCAGAGTGGTGCCGAGGGAGTTGAGCGCGGATTCGCTCGTTCTCGGCGCGTAGCGCCGCCAGGTCAGCTTCATTAGTGGTACGCATTGCCGCTAGGTCAGTGTCGTGCTTGGCATGCATGTTTTGTAGGTTGGCGGCGTGTTGCTGCCGCATCTGTTCGACCTGGTCGATTAGTCTCCTCAATGCTGCTTCGTTATCCATGGTAGTTGAGTGATTTGCGTCGTCTACTATGGCTTCTAGTGAATACCATAAGCGTGGCCGATAAGAGCTATCGGCCCCACGGTGGGCGCCAAATGTTCTTACCGGAAATCTGCTGTAGAGATGATCTGCCGAGTAAGATTGGTGAGCCTCCTTCACTGGTACGTTGGTGTTCCAAGATGGGGGTGGTACCTGCAAAAGAGACTCTGATGCTAAAGTTAGGGTTTGTATGAGTATGAGTCTCGTATAAATAATGCACACGTACCGTAGTGTGAATTAGGGTTGCTTTGGGCCCTGAGCCTGAGATGAGATATGATAAGATTAGATAATGGATCCCGTCTGGAGCGAGATTCCCTGAGATCAGTTATGATCTACTTAAATGCCGAGCTGACTTCGCGTAGCGCGTGTCCGAGGTCATCTTGCGCTGTGATACCGAGCTCGGAGCTCGGTTTCGCAGTACGGATAGTACATCTCCAATGCAGCAATTACAAAGGAAAGAAATTGAGGTTTTCAAAATAATTCAATGGAAATAACATCCTAAATTAGTCCTAACTACACCCCGATGTCACATATCCTATCAGAGTACGCCCAACTAAATCCTAAGCTTCATCACCAATATCCTCACGTTGATGGTCATCTACAACACAATAGAAGACACACATAGAACAAACAATGGAGTGAGAAACATCTCACTCAGGTTAAGGTGTAAAAATAACGGTCAGGCAACACACACAAATCATAACAAAGCACAACACAAAGCACACATTAATCAAGCACAACTCAAGTCATACATACATTAGTAGCACATACACAGTCACTCATTATACAATAATGCCATGGACTCAACTCACAAATGCATGCATGTGGTGCCAGTCACATATCACATATCATTGATGTGCTGCCTAAACAACACATCTACGGTAGTCTAGGAGTACATGTAGGGAGCTACCCATACACTCTCAACTAGAAGGATGTACTGCTAGGGTCTGGTTGGGATAGCGAAGCTGCGCAAGTTACGTCTCGTGCTCACAAACGGATGGAATCGAGACATCCAAACTACATTATCCCCTAGGACTCCCCCAAGCTGTTACACAAGGAAGGCCTTCCCTAATAGTGTACTCCACATCGTACCCGTCACATAGATGCACATGATGCATGTCACACACTCACACTTCATTGACTCATCATTTCACTTGTCATAGTTACTCATATATCATGTCTCATTGTCACATATCATCATGTCTCATGTCTCATATTCGCTTTTCACATTGTCTCATCATATTCACATAGTCTTATACAAGGGACTTCTCATAGGCATATACATCAGAATAGCACACAAATCATAACAGGAAATTATTCAACTTCATACATATTCAATTCGCAATTCGTAACATATGGAGCATAAAGGTCATAAACCCAATTTCATGATTTCACACATTTTTTTTTACAACTAGCCAAGTAATAAAATATTTCAATAGGTCAAAACACTCCAAATGTTACCCAAAACACGAATCAATCATCAATTTTATATATAATGCCTCAAAATTCATCCAAAGATCATATCCCTAATTTCAGTTCATAAGGTTTCCCATAGGAACCCACAAAGAACTTTATTCATATCAAAACTTGTCTATTTTCAAAATTAAACACATATTTACACTCAACAAACATCAAGGAACACAACAGAAATCTTAGAAGCTAAAACAGAAAATATTCAAAATTTTCCTGTTTCTCATAGGGTTTTCCCGTAGGAACCCATAGAGCACTCTAATCCATATCAAAACATATCCAAACTCAAAATTAAACATACATTCATGCTCAATAATCATCAAGGAATACAACAAAAAACTTAGAAGGCAAAACAGAAAACATTCAAATTTTGTCTGTTTCTCATAGGGTTTCCTAAAGGAACCCATAGAACACTCTAATCCATCTCAAAACTTATCTTTTATTGAAATTGAATGCATATTCACACTCAGAATCACATAAGGAATGCAACAGAATAGTCAGAAACCAAAATGGAAAATTTTCATAAAGTGTCTGTTCCTATCAGGCAAGGGATTAAGGCCAATCATGCTACCCAACAGTTATTCTCACACACCCAAGTGAGGTTTCTCACTCCTCCTTACCTGGATGAGTAGAAGATGAAGCACAAATAGGATCTGGTTGGTCACCTTATCTTGGTTCTCCTTGGTCTTTAAAGAGCGTAGAAAGGAAATGAGTCAGAAGAGTGAATACGTGGAATGACCACTAGTGGAAAAAACACTTTTAAGATCGGTCATTTTTGAGTTTTAAGATCGGTTGTTTGACCGATCTTAAAAGAGATGATCTTAAAAGTTGGACGTTTTAAGATCGGTCGTCAATAGCCGATCTTAAAAGTCAACTTTTAAGATCAGTCACTCCAACAACTGATTTTAAAAGTTAGACTTTTAAGATCAGTCACGATAATAGCCGATCTTGAAAGCTGGACTTTTAAGATCGGTCATGCTAGTAACCGATCTTAAAAGTTAGACTTTTAAGATCGGTCATGCTAATAGCCGATCTTAAAAGTTGGACTTTTAAGATCGGTCATGCTAATAGCCGATCTTAAAAGTTGAACTTTTAAGATCGTTCATGCTAGTAGCCGATCTTAAAAGCTGAACTTTTAAGATCGGTCATGCCAATAGCCGATCTTAAAAGTTAGACTTTTAAGATCGGTCATGATAATAGTCGATCTTAAAAACTAAAAGTAAAAATCCATAAAATATTATATTAGCTAGGTTACTCAATGTAAATATTATATTATGTTGTCAAAATAATATTTATAAAGACAAAAAGTTGTATAATTAGCAATAAATTTTAAAATAACACATAACATTATATATATATATATATATATATATATATATATATATAATTTATTAGTTTATAACAACTGTTGTGTTGACTCCATTAATAAAAATGAAAATAAAAAAGACCCTTATATATATAATCACAAATATATCCTGCCATGTTGATCCACGTGTAGGACTAGTATCATGAGCCTAGTATTAAACCCAAAAGAAGAAGAAAAGTGGCTAACTCATTTGGACCATAAAAAGGCTGCAACCGTCTAAATTGTGTGTACAATCATAACAAATAAAATTAAGTCAGAACATAATAGCACTATTGCAGTGAACTTACAAGTGTCCTCCTGTTCATTTTCCAATGTAGCAGTTGTTCTTGTTGTGAGCGTTTGGGAGCTGTGCGCTCTTCATTTTGTGTAGATCCATTCACATTCTGACCCACAGAAAAATCCTTTTCTTCAAGTGTACTACAATCTAATGGTTTACAAAGTCCAAAATCTGACAATTTCAAGTGTCCATATCTATCAAGTAATAAGTTGTCTGGCTTGATATCCCTGTAACACAAAATATTAAATAGACAAACTTATACTATATAACTAATTAAGTTTTCTTTAGTTTAAATTATAAACACATACACATGTAACTTCATACATCAAACAAACAAAGTTATAACAGATAAGCTTCACAATTATAACAGATATTCTGGAAATTAGCTTATAATAAGCTTCACAAATATAACAGATATTCTAAAAATATATATAATATTTATGATTAATCAAACACATTTTAATTATTTTTCAAGAATCACACCTAAAATTCACGATTTTCAGTAGGCACAATTCTCAGGTATAAAAAGCATTTTTTCTGGCAATTAATATTCCCTAATATTAATAATTTTTCTTTGAAAATAGATGCAATTTTACATACATAAACAGTTAATTTAAATTGGCTGCTACCAAAAATTCAGTGAAGTTACAGGCACGGGTGGATAGGATTTTTAACTTTCTATAATTAATTAAAATAGCGCGAGTGAGAAAGAAGTAATAACAACACTGGATGATGCACATCCTATTATACCTCAACATGGAATATATACAACCTTATTCTATGGACAGGTCATGTTTATCTTAATGAAAATGGCCATATATATAGCAGCATTATTATTCCACCTTTATCTACGGACATGTCACGTTTGATAAGCCAAATATTTTTTTTTATTAATATTGGATCTTAAGCACAAAGATGCAGCAGAACACGAGTACATGTGTTATACAAGTTCTGAGATATGTAGCAGCAGAAGCAACCTTCACCTATCACACAAGCCATGACAAACCAAAGTAACACAACTAAAGACCTGAAAACAATAAAGCCCATTTTAGTTGAATTTTCCAAGTAACTCGGTGCAGTGATTGCCCCTCTACATGCTACATGCATCTCATACTGCTAAAGCGTCATCATTGGCAAGACCATTATAGCTAATTTGACTGGTTGGTATATAACATAAAAAGATCAGTTAATAATAATTTATCTCAACAAGGGCTTCTTGGGCTAAAATTTTACCTGTAGCCTATCCCCATTTCAGGATAATATATAATCTCAGATAAATGCAATATGGATGGTGGCAATAGAAAATTATTGGTGAAATGTTCACAGGTATAATCATCATAAACCTTAAAAGAAAATAATCAAGAGAGCTTTGGACTACCTGTATCTCTGTTCCTTTCACTTTGTATGTTGACCATATCATAATATCAAGAGGACAGATTAATTAATTAGCATCAACTGGAGACAAGAACAGAAGCTACGTTCCACTTCAATTCTTTGTATTATGTGTAGGGTGGGTGTGAAATGATATAATAAGACCCCATTATCCATTAATTAACCCCCCTTCTAAGCAAAGGAGAAATTACTAACGACAAATTTATTATCAAAATCATAGTCATTATCAGTATACATCAATCACTAACACTACTATAGCCACTTACTTATTATAACCATAATTGCTCTAATAGGACAAGCAAATAATCAAATTAAGTGTGAGAATATGAGCTTCACATATCAACAGAAGTTTGATTTTAAAATACAAAATGTAATTATAGAAACGTGACAGAAGTGGATGAACAACAGAGTAGAAGAATTATAATTTTGTGTTGTAAATATATTATAATTTTGTGACAGAAGTGGATTCAAGGGAAAGGGCTTCTCTGAGGGAAAGAAGCTTCTAGATGATGCTTGCACGAAACAAAGGATTAGGGGAAAGGGCTTATGCCCGCGCGCGGGGAAGGAGGAATGCTTGTCTATATTACCTTAAGCAATGGACGCACGACTTCTTTCTCCGCTTCAAAATCAACACCGGCAACCGTCCTTGCTCTCCTTTCTACGATCCAAAATCAACGAGTTTTTTTCTCTAGTTCAAAATCAATTCCGAATAACAAAATCATCGATTCAAAATACAACACCAGAGAAAAATCGACTCCAATATCTCGATCTACAATGTTTCCATGCGATAAACCAGTAAATGAAGTAGAAACTGAAAACAAAAAATGCTATGAATTTTGAAACCTCTTCCTTCGTTAGAGGAGCGGTCTGGTGCAAAGGATTCTCCACCGGCTTCGCGAGTTCGACGGTTAGTGGAACTGAAACATAAATAACGCGAATCGTAGCACAATACAGAGCGAGACGGCGCAAGATAGTGAGTGAAGTTCGATTGTGATACCTTGAGTGGGTCGCCTACTATGCAGGACATTCAGAAACTCTGATAGGAGCTTGCTCTGAGATTCTTCAATGCTTTCTCCTTAAAATTTAGAAAGAACTTTTAAGATCCGTCCTTTAAAGAGTTGATCTTAAAAGTACTTTTAAGATCGGTTAAAATATGACCGATCTTAAAAGTTGTAACTTTATTTACAAAAATGCCACCGTGTCACTTTTAAGATCGGCTAAAATATGACCGATCTTAAAAGTTGTAACTTTATTTACAAAAATACCACTGTGTCTCTTTTAAGATCGACTAAAATATGACCGATCTTAAAAGTTGTAACTTTATTTACGAAAATGCCACTATGTCACTTTTAAGATCGGCTAAAATATGACCGATCTTAAAAGTTGTAACTTTATTTACAAAAATGTCATCGTGTCACTTTTAAGATCGGTTAAAATGTGACCGATCTTAAAAGTTGTAACTTTATTTACAAAAATGCCATCGTGTCACTTTTAAGATCGGTTAAAATGTGACCGATCTTAAAATTTATAACTTTATTTACAAAAATGCCACCGTGTCACTTTTAAGATCGGTTAAAATGTGACCGATCTTAAAAGTTGTAATCTTATTTACAAAATTGCCACCGCATTACTTTTAAGATCGGTTCTCTAATAACCGATCTTAAAACCCCGATCTTAAAACTAATTTTTGTACTAGTGGACTCTTGGTAACTTCTGATAACTCCCTTCTTAAAATAATAAAAATAAAATAATAATAATAATACTAATTAATCAAATGACCATCACGTCCTTCCTTTCCCTTCCATAAAATAATTAATATAATTAAAGCATATCTTTTCCTTTTAATCAGATAACATAACACTACAAGAAGAATGCTAATTTCCGACGGATTTTTTTCCCGAAGAATTTAAATCCATCAAAAAAAGTGGCTTCGGAAAAAAAAATCTGTCGAAAATACCATATTCCGTCAAAAATTTCCGTCAGAAATTATAAATTTTGTTTAATTTTAATAATTTTATTAATATGACAACCCTCATATTTGGCCTCTCAAGGGTTCTATTTCACGACATTTCACTTTTTAGTGTGTTTTATCCTTACTTGCACAATTTCTAGGAAACTTCCCAGAAGGTCACCCATCCCTATATTACTCCAGGTCAAGCACGCTTAACGATGAAGTTCTTATGAGATAAGCTACCGAAATGTATATGCATGTTGTTAGTATAACTTGTACAAATTAATTCATTTAAGTCATCTTTAATTATACAATCTCATATTTGTACTATAATAATAATATATAATAATTTTATATTACGAATAATAATAATAATAATAATATATTTAATTATTCTTTATTTATATGTACTTACTTTTATAATTAACAACCTACTTATTTCTATTTAAAATTATAATTTAAATTATTTAATTTTATAATTTATAATGATAATATAATTTATAAAATTATAAATATTTATTTATTACATACGTATAAATTAAATTTTAACATTTTAAATAAATTATTAATTAATTTAATATATTTATTTATCTTAAATCAAACATATAAAATTCAAAAAATGTATTTATCCTTGTTTTATTTTCTAATTATCAACCATTAATAAAATACTAACTTAAAATCTTATCCAATTATATCACAATATTTTCATATCAAATTTAAAACCAGATATTAGTTATACAAAAATATTAAGATCATATAGTAAATTGTCAATAACTAAGATTTTAGTTAAATAATTAATGTTTCAATTATATTGTTAATTAGCAAATAATTTATTCCAAAGTTAATTAATTTTTTATATATTAATTATTAGTAAAATTTAATAACTTTAATTTAACAATTTGATCGATGAAATTCAACAAACACCATGAGTTATTAAGTGAAATAACTTTACTAAGAATTATTTTGTAAGTTATTTGATTCCTCCTCTCTCTCTATCTCTCTATATATATATATATAGAGAGAGAGAGAGAGGAGGGTTATACTAACACTGGTGTAACTTTTACTAAGTATTACACACTGCTCAATAACTTTATGTTAAAATGTGAATTTTGTAAATCCAACCGTTAGATTACTATAAAAAAATATAATAATATATAATAATTATATTACGAATAAAAAAATTAATAATAATAATAATATATTTAATTAATATTTATTTATATATACTTACTTTTATAATTAACAATCTACTTATTTCTATTTAAAATTATAATTTAAATTATTTATTTTTAGATCAAATATGTAAATTGTCAAAAAAATTGAAAATCATTTGATACTTCGTTTCATTAATTTGAATTAATGTATAAAATGATTTTATGATTATCCATCAATTTGAATTAATGAAATGAAGTATCAAATAATTTCAAATTTTCTAAAAATTTGCATATTTGATCTATGCATTAAGAATTTTAAATTGAACAGTTGGATCGTTGAAATTTAATATTGAACATAAGTTATTGATCGGAGTAAGTCTAGGTAAACTTACTCTTGGAGTAAAAATGATCTCTCTTCATATATTAAATTAGGTTATCATGTACCATTATATATACTAGGAGAAAGAGGAAACACACACTTCGTGTCTTTAAATATTTTTAAAAGTAAAATAATTAAAAATTATTTATTTCTTTCTTAAGAATTAAGGGTATAATTATCCATAATTATGGAAATAAAAATCAGTTACAAGATGACGTATATTTCCCTTCATCTATTACTATAGATAATCAAACAACTATTTAACTATTTATCTTCTATTCATTTTCTCTGTCTCTCTCTCTCTCTCTTTATATATATATATATATATATATATATATATATATATATATATATATATATATATATATATATATATATAAAAGTTATTATACTAACACCGGTGTAACTTTTACTAAGTATTACACACCGTTCAATAACTTTATATATTAAATGTAAATTTTGTAAATCTAACCGTTAGATTACTATAAAAATATAATAATATATAAGAATTATATTATGAATAATAATAATAATATATGTAATTAATCTTTATTTATATATACTTACTTTTATAATTAACAATCTACTTATTTCTATTTAAAATTATAATTTAAATTATTTAATTTTATAATTTATAATGATAATATAATTTATAAAATTATAAATATTTATTTATTACATACTTATAAATTAAATTTTAACATTTTGAATAAAAATTATTAATTAATTTAATATATTTATTTATCTTAAATCAAACATATAAAATTCAAAAAATATATTTATCCTTATTTTATTTTCTAATATAAAATTTTGTATATATGATTTAAGAGTAAAAAATTTTCAATTTAACGGTTGGATTTACAAAATTCTCATTTAATATAAAGTTATTGATCGGTGTAATACTTAACAAAAATTATACCTGTGTTATTATAACCCTCCTCAAATATATATATATATATATTTAAAATTTTATTGATTTTTTTAATATATGATTGACAATTTTTGTAAATAAATTCTTATACTTTCGAATATAAATTTGTCAAAAATATTTCATCAGTAATATAACTTTTCCTACGATTTGTTTTTCATCAAAAACATAAATTTTTTGACAGAAAAATCCGTCAGAAATTTCTGATGAATACAATAATTATAAATCACATCTCATAAATAAAATAGTGCTCATATAATTATTTAAATAATATCATAACTCTAAAATAATTACATTAAATACCAAAATAATAATTACAAATTATGTTTTATAACAAAAATATGCTCATATGAATACTTAAATAGTACCAAAAATCCCAAAATAAATACATTAACATACTGAAATAATTTCTAAAAAATTATTAATATAAGGTAAGAAAATTGGGGTGTTACATGAATATTATCAAAAACTAGCATGTTTTCTACAATGAGGTAGTAATGCTAGTTAAATGAAGCAAGAAGAGTAATCAAATGAAATACTAAGTATTTTTAATAGTGGTCCACCTCAATCATTGAGATTATGTTCAATTTTCAATCCAACCAGATATAATTTCACTATCTTTACACCAAAATACAAGTATTCTTTTATCAAGTCGCACTTCTAGCTCAACCCTAAGTATTCTTTGACTTGCCTATTCAAGCAACTATGTAACACCCTATGTTTTTGCAATTAGATTAATAATATATGTTTATTATAAAATTTAAAGGGTTGAGGTTATAGAACATTTTATGGTAAAATTATGTTTATATATTTGTTTTGATTAAGCTACTTCAAGCGTAGATGGATTTCCATCGAGCACTACCCATATGAAAGTTATTCCTTTACTTGAACTAGAAGGGTTTGTTTAAGTAATTTGAATTTGATGAGTGTGAGATAAATATACGTATTTGATAAACTACTTGAATGAGTTACATGACTCTTGTATGGAAAATTGTGTATATGGTAACTATATGTATGATGAATAATGTGACACCCTCTACCCCAACATACATATACAGTAATTATAAAAAAAATATATATAATTTTACATCAATAAAAATCAAATTTCCAACTACGTAAGGGTAAAAAGTTCACATTCATAAACTTAATCCAAATAACATGTAGAGAAATTACAAGGAAATGAAACTGAGTTTTTTTCAAAATGATTTAATAAAAATAACATTCCAATCTAATCCTATTTAAGCCCCGATGTCACATGTCCTATCAGAGCAAATCCCAACATAGAAGCCTAAGCTTCATCACCAACATCATCAGCCTCATGCTGATAATAACCTGTATGACAGTTAGAGAAAACAACACAAGAGAAAAGGGAGTAAGAAACATCTCACTCTGACTCACAGTGTAGAAATATATGCCAAATAGCCAAACACAAACAAAAACAAGTATAAGATAGATAAATTAATAATAACATCACACTTTTCCAAGACATAAACCATCACTTTATCATATAACATTAAGAATGCATATGCATGGACACGGACTACATATTATCATGCATGTGGCGCCAGTAAAATATCACATGGCATATTGCCGCTAGCAATACACGAAGAGTAGTCTAGGAGTACATGCCGGGTCACACCCTCTGCGCACTCTCACTAGAAGGATATACTACCAGAGTCTCGTCGGGATAGCTAAGCCGCGCAAGATACATCCCATGCACACAATGGGCGAGACTGGGACTTCCAAACCGAGCTATCCCCAAGGACTAATCCCCAAAGCTTTTATACTAGGGGGCCTTCTCTGGCGGTGTATTCCATATCGTACCCTTAAAACACTTATGCAAATGATGCATGTCATTCAAGACTCTATGCATTCTCATATCTCATTATCATTTCTCATTCCCATATCATATTATCATGTCTCATTATCACTTTTCACATCATCTCATCATATTCACATAGTCATCACTTTTCACATCATCTCATCATATTCACATAATCATCATTTTTCACATCATCTCATCATATTCACATAGTGTCTACAGAGCACTCAAAATCATATCAAAACTGATCTATTTTCAAAAATAAACACATATTTATACATCTCATTCAACAAGCAATACATCAGAACAATCAGAAAGCAAAACAGAAAATATTCATATTTTGCCTGTTTCTCATAGGGTTCCCACAGGAATCCACAGAGCACTCTAATTCATATCAAAACTTGTTTATTTTCAAGATTATATACATATTTACACTCAGCAAATATCAAGAAACACAACAGAAAACTCAGAATGTAAAACAGAAAACATTTAAAATTTGCCTCTTACAATTATCAATGCATTCCCTTAGGGTTTCCATAGGAACCCATAGAAATCTCAATTCATACGATTAATTACATATAAGAAAACAATAGACAAAACAAATACAATTGGGAAAAACCCCTCATACATAAGCATACAAAAAAAGCAACAAACACAGGATTGGGGGTGAATCCCACTACCCAGCATATAATCCCACACTCAAAGCGAGGTTTCTCACTCCCCCTTACCTGGATGAGCAGAAGACGGATGGTCTTGGTGTGATCTAAGATCGTTCCTGAGTACTCTTCCTTAGAGCTCTTTGTTTCTCCTCTCTTTTTTTTTTCTAACCCCTCAGAATGCAAATGAGGCAGATAGGGTTAACACTACCTGATTCCTTTCTTAAAATTAATCTATTGGGCTGGGTCAACCCAACCCATTTTCCTTCTCTTCTAACCCACTTCTCTTTCTCCTCAAAATAATTAAATAAAATAAATACATGTATATTATAAAATATTTTTCCTCTATAATAATAATATATTTCTGACCCAAAATATAATAATAAATTTCAATAACAAAATATCATATAAAATCAACCTTCTCTTAAAACATATAAATATTTATTTAAAAATACTAATAAAAATACTTATTTAATACGTACAAAATAATTGTCCAAAATAATAATTATTTAAAACGTACAAAATAATATTTCTATATAATTATTAAAATAATTATGATCAAATACCATATAATAATAATAATAACAATAACCTTTTTGCAAACTGGGGTGTTACAAATAACAATTGTGAGCATGACAAATCGAATGTATGACAGATCATTGGGTGGCAAATCGTTGGGTGGAAAATCATTGAGTATATGTATATACATAGTGATTTCATGATATAAAAGGGTTTGTGTGACATACATGATATGCACACAAATTGACAAATTGTTTCATATGCACTGGACATATCTTGAGATTGATACCATATGCATGCAAATCAAAAGTCGTATCCATTGCATTCCATAATTGCATGTACATGAATTATTTATGTTCAATGTGTTATGAATGAGTGATTGTGTGATAGTGGTAAATGATGATTTGTTATGAATGAGTGTTTGTGTGATGGTGGTAAATGATGATGTGTTATGAATGAGTGATTGCATGATAGTGATAAATGAGTTAATTGATAATGAATGTATTCGTTAATGTCATGTCATTGTATGAATAATGAATAGAGTGTGTTTGACTATTTATTTCTTATTCTATGCCATGAACTAGAGTGAAAAGGTTTCTTACACCCCTTTGCTTCCATGTCCTGACTATATGTATGTTGTTGCAGGTACTGCTCATCAAGATCTTGATGATGTCAATGATACGACTTAATCCTTGTCTTGGGAGTGCGCTAATAAGATATGTAACATCGGGGCTTAAATTAGGAATAATGTTTTTATTAATTCTTATTATATGATTCATGTTTAGTTTTATGTTTTCGCATAGTATGGAGTTTGTTTTAGAGTTCGTTATGTGATATTCTTTACCCTATGTTAGAGATTTATTCATGCATGGATTTGGAGTATTTCATATATTTGTTTAGGAATGGGAATAGGTCAGACCTTAAACAGGAAACTACGACCTGACCTCTTTAAAGTCTGACCTGACCTAGTTTGTTTAATAAAAAGATCAAGTTTAGACTTTTAAAAAAACCTATTTATTTATATAATATAATAAAAAATTAATATAAATTATTAAAAATATAAATAAATAAATTTATAAAAAATTATTAATATTTAAATTATTTTTTATATAATTATTTTTTTCATATAGGTTTATAAGTTTACAACTTGTGCATGAGTGTACATCAACATATATACATGGTTACGCATGAATTGTCCCTTCAACAGAAATGATTCAATTTTTCTCCTATATTTATTTTAAAATTTAAATTTTAATAATATTGAGTAAACTATATTTTAAAAATAATTTTTTTGATTTTTAAAAATTAAGTTTATTGGCCTAGTTAACATTAATAATTTAAATAGGCTAACAGGTTAGGCTAAGCTTTAAAAAGGCTAGACTTATTAAAAAAAAAACATATGATAGATAATATGTCAAATTTAGGCTTTAATTTTGTAGAACAAGTGCAACTTATATATTCAAAGTCTGGTTTAGCCTGACTTATTCCCATCCCTATATGTGTTTAGGAGTTTTAAATTATCTATGTTTATGGGGTAAAGGGTGTCACAAGCTACCTAAGTAATCTTTTAACAGCAAGTCTCTCCAAACTTAAAAACCAAGTATTCTTTTACTGTCTAGCCTTTTCAAATTCAAGACAAGTATTCTTTTACATACAAGTCTCTTCAGACTCAACAACCAAGTATTCTTTTATATAGTCAAGCCTTTTTAAGCTTAAAACAAGTATTCTTTTACAAACAAGTCTCTCCAAGTTCAACCTTATAACAATGGTTATGAAGGTTACATAAATATCATATTTGTCTCACTTAGACATTATACAACCAATTTACAAAGTAATGAGTGTTTACAAGAAAGAATGAATTTTTCAGAGAATAAGTTTTTGTACAAATATATATAACATTTTTGTCCTTCTTGTGCTTTTAAACTTCTTATATAGTACCCTAGAGAAGATGATCATTGCAACACTTTGAGTCCAGTTCACAAGTTTGCTTCATTTGTCTTCATCATCTTCCCTTGTGGTGGTAGGTAATTGTTTGGCACATTTAATACAAACATTAAATGTATTTCACCATATGGTACCTCTTATCTGATCAAGGAGACTACTTATCAACTTTCCATTCCAAACAAAGCTTGTAAAAGCAATGTTAGCGTAGAGCAATAGTGACTTTATCTACTTTTTTTTATGTGATTTCAAGGATTTGGTTCAAAAGAAAATCATGATTCTTCTCTTTAACAGATTTGTGAGTTTTGAGATGATCTTTCAATTTGATTTATTAAGAAATGAAACATTCAAAGTAAACATTGTCATTAGTCTCAATAAACAATAAATATTTAATGTATATCAAACAAACTATATGCTTTATCTAATTAACAATCATCTTATAGATGATCTGTGTCTTACACTTCATGCCTTTCAAAGATTTGTTTAAGTGATGTTTTTGCAAACATTTCTTCTACATATAAAAAAAAAATCTTTGTTCATTAGCACTTAAACTTTGAGTTTAAGGGATCATCTTTTGACTTAATTAACAATATGCATGTGACACTAGTAAAATTAATTGTTAACTATTGCCTAAAGGCCATTGCCTAAAGGCACAAAACTTTCAATTGTTGCCCGAAGCCACCACTTGAAGGCTCACAATTATCAACTGTTGCCTGAAGGCCACTCTCCAAAGGCTCCCAAGTATCAACTATTGCCCGAAGGCCATCGCTTGAAGGCTCACAACTGTCAACTGTTGCCCAAAAGCCATCACTTGAAGGCTCCCAACTATCAATTATTGCCCGAAGGTCACCGCTTGAAAGCTAAATCTTAGTTATACGTATGATGCATGTCAAACAAGACTCAATGTATTATCATATTATAACAATACGCATTATAAATGTATGTCAATTTACTTGTCATAATAGTCTCATCCATATACAAGGCAAAACCTCATTCACTTTATCGAGACATGAATGTACATACTCAAACAATTTACCATTTAATGATTTGTCATACACATTTCATTTACAACATTCAATTCTTATAACTTTGTAATTTCATATTCAAATATATCCATCAATTAATATAAGAATCATTTCTTAGATAAGATAACCAACACATAACACATTGTTTCACACAAGAGTTACATGTTCACATTTCAAACACACATTTACACACTTTAACTTGATACACCTCTAGTCATTGACAATTAACTCACGTTATAACTTATTTACAATTGTTCTCTCTCATGATTTCTCTTTCCTAAATATTGTTATAGGTACCTCAAACCATTTATAAGATCAAACACCTAAAGGGTAACACTATTCATTATCATTATTCACAAACTATACTTTCATAACTTAATCTTCTAAGGCATTGTGTTGTCCAAACACCTTAGCTAGAGCTATACATTCAACACAACATCTTATTTCATGCCAACATACTCACATCATAATTAATTGAACAATTAAGACATAACATACCATTCACCACATCATGCTATCAATTCAATACTAAAGCGGTAGATACAATCTATATACATTTGTGTCAAGACATCACACCACAGTCCATAACTCAATTCCACATCACATACACAATATAGATAAGTCCACACAAAACAATGGTTCATATACCCCTCAAGAAATTCACCACGAAACCACATCTCATCATTATACATATATGAACTAATTCTACAACCTAGTATCATACTACTTTAAACAAATTTTCAAGTCACATGATAACACCTTAGAACATCAGAATAGCATATGTCTTCCTTTGACACCTATCAAAGAAAACAACATACAGAGAGTTATACTCATCCAAATAACTTGAATAACTCAATCAATTATTAACATTTTTACACAATTCTAGAGTCTAAATTATATCCCCAAGTGTCTACTTTCTAACTCAACAAACAAAACTTGATTTGGTTAATCACACAGAAATATACCACAAAAATACTAAGGTACATCCACAAGGAAAAATCTCCCAATTACTCATCAATTCATATAATTAAGGGTGTTCATCAATCTACAAGAACCCTAACTTATAGAACACATCCCAATAAATCCAATCATCCTCTAAGTCATCAATTTTACCAAATAATATCACAACCAAATTTATAAATCAATATGAAACCCGATTGAATCATCAATTTCACAAAACAACCTTCCAATTATCAAAACCTCAATCCTTCATGAACCCTAACTCACAGGCACAAAACAACTCAATCTTTCTCTCAGAACATCAATTTTAACAATTCTTCACATATTCATAATCATAAACACATACAGAATCTCATAATCCTAACAACTCTCCAAACAAAAACAATTATAAAATTATAAAAAATTCCACAAGAACTTCTCCACCCATTCCCCCATGTGACTCTACACCTAAATCTCTCATTTTCCCTCGTACCTGGTTGCGTTAATCAGAATACTCTTGATGTAGTGGAAGTTGCTCTTGATCTCTTCTTGGGTACTCCTCCTCAGAGCTATTATTTTTCCTTTCTTTTTTTCTTACTCTTTCAAAAAATGCTAAATGAGTCTAATGAGGGTTAATCTGCTAACCTCTTCTTTACATTCCCTCGGGCCGGGTCAACCCAACTCATTCCCTTTCCCAACCCACCTCTCATTTTTCTCAAAATAATTAAATAAAAAAATACACATACTATATAAAAAATTTTCCTCTATAATAATAATAATAATAATATTTTTCTGACCAAAAATATATAATAATATAATTTCAATATTAAAATATCATATAAAATCAAGCTTTTAGATTTTATAATAAAACATATAATTTATCAACTCCCAAATTATCCCTTAAAACATATAAATAATTATTTAAAATGTTAATAAAAATACTTATTTAATACATATAAATAATTATCCAAAATAATAATTATTTAAAACGTACAAAATAATATTCCTCTATAATTATAAAAATAATTTTGACTAAATACCATATAATAATAATAATAATAATAATAATAATAAAATTTTTTGAAAAATGAGTTGTTATAACATCCTATATCCAAAGTGAGATTACTCACTCCCTTATATCTCGATCAATGCTTGATGAAGGACGTGGACCTTTGGTGTATTCTTCTACAAGCCCAAATAATTATAACAAAATACAATAACTAATAATTAACAAATATATAATATGTAAAATAAATATATTTCTCCCTACACAATTGTAATCTATACTTATTATAAAAGGGATATATTTTAGTAATCACTCTTTTAGTCTCCACTTTTTAGTGGACCTTTATACTCTTGAATGTAAAAAAAAAATATTCTTATATCTTCTATAATTTCTATTATTTACCCCTCTAATATTATTATCATTTTATTATTACCTATAAAGGGAATAGGTTTTGATAACTACCATTTTGGTTTTTATTTTTGTATTTGACACTATTATCTTTAGATTTAATAAAATGTATTTTTTTCAAAATGTTTTTAAAAATAAATATTTTTTCCTTGCTAGTTAAAATAAAATATATAAACATTAAACAATTATAATAAAAAAAAAATTTCCAAACACCAATTATAACAAAACATCATAAAAACACATATTTCTCTAATAAATATTATACATAATAATTTTCACAAATATTAATTATTTAATTAAAATACTCATAATTATTAAAAGCCTCTAACATATTTTATAAAATCATTTAATTAATAAAAATATCCTTTTATTAATTTTAGAAAACTTGGGGTGTTACAATGATTACACTCCTCAACTAGTTATCTATAATCTATAACATATATAAAGGCAATAACCTCATTTAGTGTACACATTTTTTAGATGATTTTATCCTTAAATTTTTAAATAAAAAAATAATATTAAAAAGGCTTAATTGTGTTTTTGATCCCTTAAGTATTGCAATTGTGTAATTTTGATCCTCAAGATTTTAATCGAGTAATTTTAGTTTTTAAAAGATTGCAATTGTGTAATAAATACATTGAAGAAAATTATAATATGCGTTAACTTGAATAGAAAAATAATTGTATAATTTTAAAATATTGTGTGTATATATATATATATATATTAAAATTATTAAATTTTTAATGAGAGACTAAAATCGCACAATTATGATATTTGAAGGACTAAAATTGTTCCATTAAAAATTGAAGGACCAAAATCGCACAATTGCAATCTTTTAAGGACTAAAATTACTCAATTAAAACTTTAAGGATCAAAATTGTACAATTGCAATACTTGAGGGATAAAAAACGCAATTAAGCCTATTAAAAAAATAACTACTTTTACAAACACAAGACCTTGAGATTTGAGAACCAAGCATAGCACCAGTTTATCTAACAAAAAATGGTAATTCTTAGATATTTATTAAATAAAATATGAAAGCATAAAGTGTTTCGACCCCACTAGTATATAATAAGCATTTAACTTGTGTATAGTATTTTTAGGAATTTCTTTTATAGTGTTTTTAGGCACTTTTTTATATATATAAAAGTGTGTTTAGATGGGGAATTTAAATGAAATAATTCTTTATTTTTGAAGAATTTCAAATGCCTTAGGGGTGAAATACGTTGTTTGAATGGAGGATTTTCAAAGAATTTGAAATTTAAGCATTTGTGAAGTTTCTTAAAATAATCTAATTTCAAATTCTTCAAAAATAGTAAGAATTTAAATTTTTCATATTTTTTCTTTCTTATCTCACCTATATATTATTTTCTTGTCTCTTAAGTTTCCTTTTGCCTCTTTCTATTCCATCTCTCAAACTCTATTTTCCATCTTTCTCCTTTTTTTTTCCTCTTTTCCAATTTCTTTTCTTAATTATTAAATATTCAAAAATATCAACAAATTTTTTAATTATTAAACATTCAAAAATTAAATTATTAAATATTATATAATATTGATTTAAAACTATTAAATATTTCAAATTAGCTAATATCTATTTTTTTATAAAATTTAATCTTAAAATCTTAAAATATATATATATATATATATATATATATATATATATGTGTGTGTGTGTGTGTGTGTGTGTATTAACCATAATGAAAATGAAATTACCATATCTAAATTAAGAATTTAAAATTTACGAAATTTAAATTGACTTGTAAAAAGAAGTATTTAAAAAATGATAGAAATTGAAAAGTAAAGTAACTAAAATTCCAAGAATTTCTAAAATTTCTCATCCAAACACACAAAAGAGAATTTTTAAGAAGTTTTTTTTAAATTTTTTTTTATCTATTTCAATTTGAATTTTTAACATATAAAATTATATTTAATAGTAAATAAATTATAATTACTTAAAAACAATCCTTTTTCTCACCCACGTTAACTTGTGCCCGAGGGTTTGGCAAGGACCCTTGAAACCTTTAACACCCTACCCTGCACACATATATTAATTGAACTTCATAACAAATGATATAAAAATTTCCTAATCCATGCATAAATAATCAAAGTGAAATCTCTATATGGGGTACAGAGTCTCATGTAACAGCCCAATTTTTATATAATGTATGAGGGCCTAGAAGCTCAATAAGGGTAATTTAGTAATTCGCAAGGGTGTTTTAGTAGCCCAGAACGGCCCGTTCCCAAATCGGAACGGACCGTTCCAAAATACAAAAATCATCTACAAATTCTATATGGGAACGGGGCGTTCCATATTGAGAACGGGCCGTTCCAAAATATGACCGTTGTGAGTATTAAATGCACCCCAGAACGGGCCGTTCTGGTTTGAGAACGGGCCGTTCTAGATGTGGTTTTTAGTCGTGAGTTAAGGGTCCAGAACGGGCCGTTCTAGATTTGGAACGGGCCATTCCGGCGAAGCCTGATGTCTATAAATAGAGCGCTCTGCCACTCCCAAAAAGCACACCTCTCATTTTCTGATTTCTTTTCTTCTGCTCTCTCTTCTTTCCCTTTACTTTCTGCTTCAGATCGAGGGGAACCCAGCGAGGGAGACCAACCAGATCTTGTGTAGGTTCAGCTTCTACATATCAAGGTACGGGGGAAAAGGGAATTATTTATATGTAGAGTTACATGAGGGGATTGGGTAGAGGAAGAACCCTTAAGATTATGAGTAATTTTATAATTATTTCTGTTTGGAGAATTATTGATTTTATGTGATTCTGTATGAATTTAGGATTATGAATATATATTTTATTTGTAAAAATGATGCTCTGGGAGAGATAACAAAATTATAGAAAAGTGCCTGTAAGTTAGGTTTTGGAAAAATTGGATTATTTCTGTTTGAGAAATTGATGATCCCATTAGATTCTATATGTGTTGAGGATTAGAAATATATATTTAATTTGTAAAAATGATGATCTGAGAGGGAGAACGAAATTGTAGAAAAGTGTCTGTGAGCTAGGTTTTGGAACAATTGGGGGTTTCACTGTTTGTGTTAAAATTATATTAAATTGATAATTCCATTGATTATTATATTAATTTATGAATGTTATTATTGTATTGATTGATAAGAATTGATGATCTAGATGTGAATTGCTTGAAGGGTGTGTAAACCCTTATTTTGTTGGACTTATCTGTTGTGTATGTGATATGGAATTGTATTTGTGATATGGAATTGAGTTATAAGATGAGATGTGATGAATGTGAATATGATTATGATTGTGGTTCCTCACACTAATGACTAGAGATGGCACGACCCCTGATGGAGGAGGCCCATGGGCTAAGGGCCCAACTACTAGAGCAATGGCAAGAAGGATGCATGAAGAGTGGGCCCAAGCCCAAGAAAGGCCCATCACTTTATTTTGTTGGGCTTTAGCTCAAGCCCATTAGATTAGGGTTAGTATAGGGTTGGGCCTTGGTGCCTTGTATTTTCTTTTGGGCCTTGTATTTTCGGCCTTTTGTAGTGTAGGAATTACATGTAGAGGTCATTTGGAATTTAGGGTTAATTAAGGTTGCATGTGTATTTTCATTAGCATGTAATTAGAAGCACATTTGGTGTGCATTTCGGCCATGTGCAACTCATGCACATGGTGTGATCCGAAATGCAACTCAAATGGCCTCCTAATTACATGCCAAATGAGAGCACATGGAGGGGGTGGCCGGTTGGCACCAAAATTTGAATTTTAGAATTCAAATTTTGGCGCCTAGAGTTAAGTTAACCATACCATGGTTTTACTTAACTCTAGGTGAACCCAACTTAAACCCTTAACCTAATTTCACCTATAAATCTTCCTATGGCCGAGTCTTGTAGCACTTTTGGAATTAATTGAATGAGATTTCTTCACTTGAAACCTCTCCCTCTGAAAGTCATTTTGGTTTCCTACTCTACCCTCCTTGAGTGCTTCTCTTTGTAGAGCTAGGACACCCTTTTTTTCCGTGGAACTTAGCTAGAAGCAAGCTTCGGCCACCTTGAGTCTCTTTGGAGCTCCAATCCTTGACGCCTCTTCCAAGGATCCATGGAGACTTAAAGTTCTTCCTATGTGCATCCAAGTGGAAGCACATCAACCCCTGGGTAAGTGATGCTACAGGGAGGGCGTGACCCTGGCATGGTGTGAGATGAGTAAGACAATTAACACGTATCACTTATGTCAGTTGTGGCGTGGCCTTGGCATAGTGTTAATTGTAAGATTTGTGTGAATTGTGATGGATTTATGTAATTGTGAATTGAAATGTGAAGACGATGAATGATTGATAAATTATGATATATATATATATATATATATATATATATATATATAGATGTTTATAAATATTTCATTATGTAATGAGTTATCAAGAGATTATGTTGTGGTGTGTTTGTATGTGCTTTACATATAGATGTTTTCTTTTCTCACCGTATAACTTGTGGATGTTTTAGGTGAGGAAGATCCGACTATGAGTGACATCTAGAATGTCAACCATTAAGTTGTGGATGTGCTCTGATATTGTGACATCGAGGCAGAGGATTCTAGGATAAATTTTTTATATGTATTTAGAGTTATACCTTCTCTTTTGAAAACAATTTGTAAACTCTCAAGTTTTACTTTCTAAATTTCATTTTTAATTATTTTGGTTATTTATGAAGGATTTATGTGAACCCTTTTTACCATTGTAAATATTTTATTCTTTAGTTAATTACAAGATTTATTTATATATGTGTTGGGGTAGTAAGGGTGTCACATATAGTGGTATCAGAGCAGGTCGATCCAATCGGCCGTGTGTTATGAGTCTACTATGATTGTTTGGTAGATGAATGATGACATGAATTGATTGTGGAACTTATTGATATGCTAGTATGATGCTTGATTATGTTTGTTTTTATTTAATTGTGTGTACTTTAACAATGTTTTGCTTTATGATGAGGATAATGATGATGATGTTGATGTTTCCCTTGTGTTGTTAGTGTTGTGCTTACTTGTATATTATTTTCTCAGAATTTGGCTGAAAGACATGATATAGCTTAGTTGATGCTATTCATGATTGTTTATTTGTTTTTAGACTTCTTGCTTATGTAAGAAGTAGTGGTTGAGTGGTACCACTCGTGTTGCGAGCATATGTACTAGTAGTAGTGGATGAAGCCTTGTGCTAACCAACTAGAAATTATTAGAATCTTGGATGTGGGTAAGACATTGATTTGTCAAGTGTATTGAGAGTTTATGGTTGATGGAGTTTCTGGAATTTATAGTTTTAGTGATTGAATCCAAAGAGGTTGTATCTTAATTGGAAGTTTTGATATTCTTGATGAGAAAGTGAAATGTTGGTATTTTCCTCGAGTGTTGGTGTTTTTTAACCTTTTATAGTTTAAGTAACATGTGAGTTTTATTTTCTAAGTCTGTTGTGCTAGATATGTGAGTTGTTTTGGTTTAGGATTGTAGTGGGAAGCTTGAATAAGAAGTTGAGGTGTGAGTTTGGAAGGATTGAGGTATTTTTGTGGCTTTAAATATATTGATACACTATTGTTGTCTGGTGTAGAAGATATTTTCGCTGTAGTTTTGTTGTGCCAGTATGAGTACCGTATTGACATAATTAGATTTTGTGGTCTTCATGAAAGTTGTAGCCTTGGATGTTATCTTTCCAATGGAACTAGAATTAGATAAATTGGAGATCTAGAACTCTAGTTATAGCTACTTTGGTTATTAGAGGTCTAGTTGTAAGCGCTGATTATATCTGTTGTAATTTTTGAATTTTTAGCTAAGAATATGATCTTTTTAGAATCTCATGTCTTCATAAGAGTTGTAGCTTATTCTCTTAGCTTTCTTTGGAGATAAAGTTGAGATCAGTTGGATGAGTATAACTCTCCAGGTATCAATTTCTTTAACAGTTGTTGACTGGATATGTACGGTATCATGATGTTTTGAGTTGTTAGGCAGTGCAAGGATAAAAACCGATTTTGTCATGATGTTCTGAGATGTTGTCATGTGGATTGAGAGGTTGTTTAAGGTTGTATGATGCTATGTGGTAAAGTTGGTTCATGTACATGCTATATGGAATAAATGGTGATTGATTCGTACATGCTTAGGGATGATACATATTGAATGATTGAAGTAGGTATTCTAATATGATTTGTTATGTATTTATGTTGATATGTGGATAGATGACCTTAGGGATCAATTGGTGAATGTCGTGTGGTTAGTGAGATTGATCTTAGGGTGTGATATCATTATATTGGAGATGAGGATGAAGATGTATCCAAGATAGTTTTAGGCTGTTATCTAAGTGTGATTTTTGATTATATGAAGTGAGTTTTCTAGGCCCTGTAATTTCTAGCGGAGGTATAACGTAGATTTATCTAAGATAGAAGTTGTGCTTAAGTGAGAGATACTTGAGTCTATTAGTGAGGTTATGAGTTTCTTGGATTAGCTCATTGTTTTTGGATATTTATTGAGTAACTTTCTAAGATAGTGATGTTGTGTATTTTACTCGTATTTTAGCACTTTAATTCACAAGAATTCATAGCATAATCATGCATATCTTTCATGTTTTTAATAAATTTTTATATCATTTTCCTATTTTATGCTTTTCTTGGTATGTGTTGTGTTTTCTCTAAGCAGGATCAAGATTTAAGAATTAAAGAGGAAATGCTGAGCTACAGGGAAAATCACGGCCGTGATTCTAAATCACGCCCGTGATTCACCAGAGAAAATCACGGTCGTGATTCCCAATCACACCCGTGAACGCCACTGACCCTTCATAGATGTGCTCCAGAGAAGATCACGGTCGTGATTCTCAGTCACGGCCGTGATTCACTTCGCGTCCCAGCTGTTTAAGTTTTATGTTTTTATTTTTATTTTATCTTTGTAATTTTTATCTTGGTAGTTTTACCTTTTTACCCTTTTAGGTTATAAATTAGATTAGGTTAGCCTAGAACGGGGTTGGTTCGAGAGACAGTTTTCTAGTTTTTGACACTTGGAGAAGGTTGGGCGCCTGTGCCATCGACTCTAAGGTTTACTTTTCTTTTATTCTTTTCTTCTTGGAGAACTACTATGAACTCCTGTGAGTAGTTTCCCTTTTTCTGGGATCAGGGCTTAGCCTCTGAGAACCTCTTTATTAATGCACTATTCAGTTTCTTAATTTTATTCCAATTCTTGATCTGTTCTTTTATATTTTATATATGAACTTTAATATTATTGTTTTCATAATAACATTAATTAAGGATGAACTGAGAGGAGAACTTGATTATAATTATGATAAACAATTAATCTTAATTTTCATAATCATAGATAATTAGGGATGAACTGAGAGGAGAACCTAATTATCGGAACCTAAAGGAATAGACTTGAGTGTTAAATCACGAGAGTAGATTTAAGCTTTCGAGGAGCAATAGATTAACAAAGATCTTAACGGGTTTAATTGAACGTAATTACCACGAGAGTAAGGATTAATTTTAATTAAACACGTCCTCGTAGCCTGAGAAGGTGCAAGGATTAAATTAGGTTAAGACTACCTTCAAGATGGAATAGAATTAATTAATGAAAATAATAATTCAATAATGTTGGAACTCTTTGTGCGAACCCTAGATTCCCGGAAATCTCCTTATCTTATCTTAAAGTTTTATCTTATTCATTAATTGCATTACTATCTCTTTTACCATCAAATCTGATCTTATCATCTCAAAACAGAAATTCCATCTGTTTTAAAATTCAAATTAAAATACTAGTAATTCTAGGTCAAACACGTAGTCCCTGTGATTCGATATTTATTACTTGACGACAACCGTACACTTGCGGTTTTCCATACAACAAGTTTTTGGCGTCGTTGCCGGGGACTACGTCTCTTGATTTAAATTACAATTATTTTAATTCGAATTTAAAAAAAAAAAAAAATTTAAATAAATAAATAATTTTTTTTAGTGTTTACTTCTCCAATTCAGATTTCACGGGCCACTTTCTTCTTTTTTTTTTTGCAGTGCTTTAGGGTTAATGCAAAAGAGATCTCTACGTCTTGGGAAACCAACACCACTTGATCCTGAGATTGAAAGAACTCTCCTGAGAAGGAAAAGAAACCTTTCTAGAGAATTTGCCATGGCTGCACAACGAGATAATTTACCGCTTCGGGATTACTCTGCACCTATAGCTCGTGGGATACCTGGAGGGGAGATGCAAACTGGAGCTACTGTACCAGCTTCTCTGGTGAATATGCTCAAACAGAACACCTTTGGAGGACTACCATCAGAAGATCCTAATGACCACTTAGAGGGGTTCTTGGAAATCTGTGAGACCCAGCAATTTGATGATGAAGTTTCTGATGGAATGCGACTCCGCTTATTCTCACTCACCTTGAGAGATAAGGCAAAGGTGTGGCTAAGAACAGTGCCTAGAGAAAAGATAGCAACTTGGGAATTATGTGAAAGAGCTTTTCTAGAGAAATTCTTTCCTCCTTCTAAAACTAAAGAATTGAGGAAGAAAATCACTAATTTCCAACAAGGCACTGGAGAGACTATTTATGAAGCATGGGAGCGGTTCAAGGGATATCTTCAAGCATGCCCACAACATGGCTTCAACCGTTGGCTTACCATCCAATTTTTCTTTGAAGGATTGGACCAACAAAGCACCATGATATTAGACTCAGCAGCTGGAGGATCTTTCATGGGGAAACCTATTAATGACTGCATGATTATTTTGGAAAATGTAGCCTCAAATCACAGCCAATACAGTGAAAGAGAAGTCACAGCAAGGAAAGGAACTCCGGGGCGATATGAAGTGAACAATATTGAGTTACTCTTAGCAAAATTTGATACTCTTAATCAAAGGTTAGACAAGATGGAAAAAGCTAAGGTTAATTCAGTGGCTACAAATCAAGTATGTGACCTTTGTAGGGAACAAGGGCACACTGCAGTAGATTGTACCTCAATTTTTACTGGAGAAGAAGAAGATACTACTGAACAAGTGGCAGCTTCTCATAATTTCTATGACACTCCTCGAAGAGAGAAGAGTAATCCATATTCCAACACATACAACCCTGGTTGGAAGAATCATCCTAACTTTTCTTGGAAGAATAACCCAGTTCAAGGAAGTAGCAGTCAGCAACCTAATTTCCGTCCGCCCAATCACTTCATTAATGGGCAAGGAAATCCAGTACAGACACCCTCAATTCAACAAAGTGTTTCAAGATTAGAAAGCCTTATGGAGAATTTTGTCACTAATCAAAAACAGACCAATGATTCAATGGCAAATTCTATTCAAAACCTTGCTGTCAAGGTTGAGAATATTACTCTCCACAACAAGATGCTGGAAAATCAAATTGCACAGTTGATGCCTAGTTCAAGCAATTCTCCAGGTAAGTTCCCAGGTAAAACAGTTGCAAACCCAGCTGAAAATGTTAATGCTGTGACTTTAAGGAGTGGGAAGAAATTAGACGGACCTGTGTCTAATCAAAATGATAATATTGAGATTGATGAAGACGCTTCTCCTATGGTTGAAAAACCTGAAAAAGAGAGATTAGAAAAAGAAAAAATATCTTCATCAAAGCCTCAAACTGTTTATCACCCTCCAATTCCTTTTCCTCAAAGGTTAGCAAGGACTAAACTTGATAGACAATTTGAAAAATTTTTAAATATGATCAAACAAGTGTATGTAAACATTCCATTTGTAGAAGCTCTACAACAGATGCCTACATATGCTAAATTTCTTAAGGATCTTTTAGCTAACCGAAGGAAATTGGATGATAGAGAGACTGTTACATTGATCCATCATAATTTGCCCAAAAAACTTAAGGATCCTGGTAGTTTCTCTATACCTTGTCTCATTGGAAATCTAAGGTTTGAAAAAGCCTTATGTGACCTTGGGGCAAGTATCAGTTTAATGCCTTTATCAATTTGCAAGAAATTAGATATGGGAGAATTAAAGCCTACAGCAATGTCAATCCAGTTAGCAGATAGATCTATAAAATATCCCATAGGAATTTTAGAAGATGTTCCAGTTAAGATAGGTAAATTTTTAATTCCGGGAGATTTTGTTGTTTTAGAAATGGAAGAGGACAAACAAATACCAATCATACTAGGTAGACCATTTTTGGCTACAGCAGGCGTGATAGTAGATGTCAAACATGGAAAGCACATAGATCTTGAGGGGATTCAACCTAATTATGCTTGCTTGATCGATTCAAGTCCCCCGTGTAAAGAAAAAGATCCTCTAGTAGAAAGTCTTCTTGAGTCTTCAACAGATTGGCAAGAAGAAAACTCTCCAAAGTTAGAACTTAAACCACTTCCTTCATCTTTAAGGTATGAGTTTTTGGGGGCTAATTCCACTTATCCAGTCATAGTAAATTCAGCTTTAAATGAAAAAGAAACTGAAAAACTTCTCAATGAGTTGAGAAAATTTAGAAAAGTTATTGGATATACTATGGCTGATATAAAGGGAATTAGTTCTTCATTTTGTATGCATCGCATCTTCTTGGAGGAAGGATCCAAACCTTCTGTTGAAGCTCAAAGAAGACTAAATCCCAAGATGAAAGAAGAGGTAAAGAAAGAAATTTTGAAATTATTGGATGCTAAGGTAATTTATGCTATATCTGATAGTCCTTGGGTAAGTCCAGTTCATGTGGTTCCTAAGAAAGGTGGGATGACAGTAGTTAAAAATGATAATAATGAATTAATTCCCACAAGAACTGTGACTGGGTGGCGTATGTGTGTTGATTATAGAAAATTAAATAATGCCACTAGAAAGGATCACTTTCCCTTACCTTTTATTGATCAAATGCTTGAAAGGTTAGCAATGCATTCATACTTTTGTTATTTGGACGGATACTCCGGTTTTCATCAAATCCCTATTCATCCATTAGACCAAGAGAAAACTACTTTTACATGTCCCTATGGTACTTTTGCTTATAGGAGAATGCCTTTTGGCCTATGTAATGCACCTGCTACCTTTCAAAGATGTATGACTGCAATCTTTAGTGATTTATTAGAAAAAGAGATGGAAGTTTTCATGGATGACTTTTCAGTTTATGGTGTTTCCTTTGATGACTGTCTATTAAATCTAACTAAAGTATTGCAGCGTTGCTCTGAAGTGAATTTAGTCTTAAATTGGGAAAAATGTCATTTTATGGTACAAGAAGGAATTGTCTTAGGACACCTAATATCTGGGAGAGGAATTGAGGTAGATAGAGCAAAAATAGAAGTAATTGATAAATTGCCTCTTCCAATTGATGTTAAAGGTGTTAGAAGTTTCTTAGGGCATGCCGGTTTCTACCGAAGGTTTATTAAAGATTTTTCAAAAATCTCTAAACCATTATCTAATCTACTTGTGAAAGAGGTACCTTTTAACTTTGATGTTTCTTGTAAGAATGCATTCTACAGGTTGAAAGAAGCTCTCACTACAGCTCCTATTCTGCAAACTCCTGACTGGAGCCTTCCTTTTGAAATCATGTGTGATGCAAGTGACTATGCTATAGGAGCTGTATTGGGACAAAGAAAGGACAAGAAGGTTCATGCTATATACTATGCCAGCAAGACTCTTGATGAAGCCCAAGCCAATTATGCAACAACAGAAAAAGAATTGTTAGCAGTCGTCTATGCTTTTGAAAAGTTCAGATCTTATCTTGTGGGGTCTAAGGTTATTGTTTACACAGATCACTCTGCCCTAAAGTATCTTTTTAATAAAAAGGATGCTAAACCTAGGCTCCTCAGATGGATTCTCCTTTTACAAGAATTTGATTTAGAGATTGTGGACAGAAAGGGAGTAGACAATGTAGTAGCAGATCATCTCTCTCGACTTCCACAAGACCAAGCAACAAAGGAGGAACTCCCTATTAATGACAGCTTCCCAGACGAAAAGCTTTTAGCAGTTGTTGTGAAAAACAGTCCCTGGTATGCAGATTATGCGAATTACTTAGCATGTGGAGTCCTTCCTGAAGACTTTAATTATCAACAAAAGAAGAAATTCTTTAGTGACCTTAACAGCTTTATTTGGGATGAACCTTACCTATATAAGAGGTGTAGAGATGGTATCTACAGAAGGTGTATCTCAGAAGAAACAGCTCCTCACATCATTCACTCATGTCATTCTTCCGCATATGGAGGGCATGCTAGTACGTCAAAAACTGCAGCTAAAATTCTACAATCTGGTTTTTACTGGCCAAACTTATTTAAGGATACTTGGAAGATGGTAAATTCTTGTGACCAATGCCAAAGATCAGGGAATATATCCAGGAAACATGAAATGCCATTAAATGGGATTTTAGAAGTAGAAATTTTTGATGTATGGGGAGTAGATTACATGGGACCATTCCCAAGTTCTAAAGGTTACAAGTTCATATTAGTTGCAGTTGATTATGTGTCCAAGTGGGTAGAAGCGATTCCCGCTCAAACGAGTGATTCAAATACTGTCATTAAACTCTTCAAAAGAATTATATTTCCAAGATTTGGGGTCCCAAGAGCTGTGATCAGTGATGGAGGCTCACATTTTGTTGAAAGAAAGTTTGAATCTCTCTTAAAAAAATATGGAGTCACTCACAAGGTTGGTACACCTTATCACCCTCAAACAAGTGGACAGGTAGAAATATCCAACAGAGAAATCAAAAAGATTCTTGAGAAGACTGTATCTACAACAAGAAAGGACTGGTCTTTAAGATTAGATGAAGCTCTTTGGGCCTACAGGACTGCTTACAAAACACCTATTGGCATGTCTCCATTTAGGCTGATTTATGGCAAATCTTGCCATCTTCCTGTAGAGCTAGAACACAAGGCTTTGTGGGCAATAAAAAACTTCAACTATGACCTAAAGGATGCTGGAGAAAAAAGGAAATTGGAACTCAATGAGCTTGATGAAATCAGATTAGACTCATATGAAAATGCTAAGATTTACAAAGAAAGAACAAAGAGGTGGCATGACAAGCATATACATAGAAGAGAATTCAAGCAAGGGGACTCGGTGCTACTATTTAATTCCAGACTCAGATTGTTTCCTGGAAAATTGAAGTCAAGATGGTCAGGGCCTTTTACAGTTCAAAAAGTATATCCCTATGGAGCTGTAGAAATCAGAAACGATAAAGGCGACATATTCAAGGTCAATGCACAGAGATTGAAGTTATATTTCCATGGGGAACACTTAGAAAAATTATACTCTATGGTTCTTCAGGAACCTACTCAAGCATCATGAAAATAAAAAAATAAAAAAAATAAAAAAATAAAAAAAAATTCAGAGTTTCAGAGAGAATCACGACCGTGATTCTAAATCACGGGCGTGATCTTCTCTGGAAAATTTTTGGAAAAATTTTTTGGGAAAACCCCAGAAAGAATCACGACCGTGATTCTAAATCACGGGCGTGATCTTCTCTGGAAAAATTTTGGAAAAATTTTTGGGAAAACCCAGAGAGAATCACGACCGTGATTCTAAATCACGGGCGTGATCTTCTCTGGAAAATTTTTGGAAAACCCCAGAGAGAATCACGACCGTGATTCTAAATCACGGGCGTGATCTTCTCTGGAAAATTTTTGGAAAACCCCAGAGAGAATCACGACCGTGATTCTAAATCACGGGCGTGATCTCCTACAGATACAGCCCGTGATTTTTGAAATTCCACTTTCCCTTATATATTCTTCCCCCTCCTTTTACATTCTCACTTCTCTCAAACCTACGACCCATTCTCTCTTTTCTTCTCTCCCAAACCCTAGCTTCTCACTTCTTCTTCCTCTTCTTCCTTCTTCCTCCCACATTCACTCCTTCCGTTCATCCATGGCTCCCAAGCGCACCCGTACCGTTGGTTCGTCCTCCACCGCTTCCGATACCCACAGTTACGAGGAAGAAGCAAGTGAAATTCCGCAACTTCCTCCGAGGTTCTATCGGAACGATGAACAGCGTGAGCGGAACGAGGTATTACGCTTCCGCACTATCCATCCTACCAGGTATCTCGACTTCCCATTTATTCGTAAGTTGGGTTTACGTGCTGATATCAATTTCATGTTAACTAACATTGGGTGGACAACCTTTGCTACCATGCATAATGATGTTGTTTATCCTCGACTAGTTCTTGAGTTCTTGAGCTCTCTCCACACGGAAATATTATCTGGGCCAAATTGTTCTGAAGGTTTGATTTCTTTCCGTATGTTTAACCAAGAACACGAATTAACCCTAGCTCAGTTCAATAATATTTTTGGATTTCCCACTGGAGGGAGCACGAGAACCCCAAGTTCTTTCAACCCTGGTTCTTTTTGGTATAGTTTGACAGGTACAAGTAATTGGGTCGCTGGAAAATGTAATTCCTCTGCTTTCCGCCATCCCGCCATCCGTATTATGCACCGCTTTATTGCCTCTACTGTTTTGGCCCGAGGTGATTCTGAAGGAAAGGTTCGTTTGAGCGACCTTTTACTTTTATGGGCTATGATGGAAAACAGAGAGGAGCCTATTGATTCTGGCAGTCATTTGGCACGACAGTTCCAGAGTATTTCCAATACCAGCCACGGTGCGATTGTGAATGGCGGCCTCATTACCACTATAGCCAAACACCTTGGCTATCACGCTTGGCTGGACCAGTTAGAACCACTCCCTGGAAGCCGTACTATTAATTTTGCTACTTGCTCTTCTATGAACTGCATTGCGAAAGATGAAAATGATAAATACTACTTTGTAGTAACCCAGTCGGGAGTGCACCACCAGTTACCAAATCCAACATACACCGTGAAGAACCGGGCTACCTGGCAGTTTCCACTGGAGCCATTAGAGGACCGACCTCCAGCAGCTGAGGAAGCGGCTCCTGCAGAGGAGGAAGCAGCTCCTGAACAACCCCCTCTACATCCTGGACCTGAGGTGGACAATGCTGCTATCCTAGCAGCTATCCAATCAATGGATAACCGGCTGCAACAAATGGATGAACGCCAGCAGCATTATAATTACATGGTTGATCAAATGTATAAATGGCACATTCAACGGTATCCAGATGATTTTCCACCACAGTGAGATCTTTCTTATTCCTTATTTTACTCTGATGCTTAGGGACAAGCATTCCTTTCTGTTGTGGGTTGGTTGCATATTCATGCATTTTATAATTTTGTCAAAATAATCTATCATGCATTCATTAGCTCTTTGCTTCGGGACAAGCAAATCTTTAAGTTTGGGGTTAGGAGGATGTACACATTTCATTCATTCATGCAAAAAATAAAAAATAAAAAATAAAAATAAAAATAAAAAAAATAAAAAAATAAAAAATCATGCATATATACATATTCAGTTAATCCCAGCTTGAATTTGTGTTTGAAAAGTAAATATTTTTAACGAAATTGTTCGTCTTTGAAAACACTGAATGTGATGAATTGAATCTTGAAGTCTCAGAACAAAAGGTTGAAAAATTAGCTGGTTTTGTGGCTAGCACTTGGTTCTTAGTATTAAGGCTTGAAATGATCGAGAATTATAAAAATAGTCTCTTGAAGATAAATTCTTTTTAATTCGTGCTTAAAAGCTTTTGGGGGGTAAATAAAAAAAAAAAATAAAAAAATATATATATATATATATATATATATCACCTAGCACCCCTTTGAGGTCATAGGTTAGAGGGAGAATATTCTTAACCTTAGAAAACTAAGGGAACTAATTAGCTACTGGGGAATTGTTTAGTAAAATAGCTAACCCCCTTTGAGGCTACATGTTCTTGAAATTATCATCCTCTCTACACTGATTGGCTACTGGGGAAATGTTTTAGGTGAGACAAAAACAAAAATAAAAATATTACCCCCATTTGTGTCACAAGCATCGAAAAATTATTTCTGTTAAATTATCTTCATTTGACTAATGAGCTTTACAAGATTTGACATCATGAAACCCTTAGAAACTAAGAGTTGGTGCTAGTAATGAAAGATTAAGATTCTAATTGGACCTTGTGAGACTAAGAGTGAAGATTTTAAATGCTCAGTTAATTCTTGATGAATTTTTTTTTCAAAGTGCTAATTATTGTTTGAGGACAAACAAAAGTTCAAGTTTGGGGTTATTTGATGTTGTGTATTTTACTCGTATTTTAGCACTTTAATTCACAAGAATTCATAGCATAATCATGCATATCTTTCATGTTTTTAATAAATTTTTATATCATTTTCCTATTTTATGCTTTTCTTGGTATGTGTTGTGTTTTCTCTAAGCAGGATCAAGATTTAAGAATTAAAGAGGAAATGCTGAGCTACAGGGAAAATCACGGCCGTGATTCTAAATCACGCCCGTGATTCACCAGAGAAAATCACGGTCGTGATTCCCAATCACACCCGTGAACGCCACTGACCCTTCATAGATGTGCTCCAGAGAAGATCACGGTCGTGATTCTCAGTCACGGCCGTGATTCACTTCGCGTCCCAGCTGTTTAAGTTTTATGTTTTTATTTTTATTTTATCTTTGTAATTTTTATCTTGGTAGTTTTACCTTTTTACCCTTTTAGGTTATAAATTAGATTAGGTTAGCCTAGAACGGGGTTGGTTCGAGAGACAGTTTTCTAGTTTTTGACACTTGGAGAAGGTTGGGCGCCTGTGCCATCGACTCTAAGGTTTACTTTTCTTTTATTCTTTTCTTCTTGGAGAACTACTATGAACTCCTGTGAGTAGTTTCCCTTTTTCTGGGATCAGGGCTTAGCCTCTGAGAACCTCTTTATTAATGCACTATTCAGTTTCTTAATTTTATTCCAATTCTTGATCTGTTCTTTTATATTTTATATATGAACTTTAATATTATTGTTTTCATAATAACATTAATTAAGGATGAACTGAGAGGAGAACTTGATTATAATTATGATAAACAATTAATCTTAATTTTCATAATCATAGATAATTAGGGATGAACTGAGAGGAGAACCTAATTATCGGAACCTAAAGGAATAGACTTGAGTGTTAAATCACGAGAGTAGATTTAAGCTTTCGAGGAGCAATAGATTAACAAAGATCTTAACGGGTTTAATTGAACGTAATTACCACGAGAGTAAGGATTAATTTTAATTAAACACGTCCTCGTAGCCTGAGAAGGTGCAAGGATTAAATTAGGTTAAGACTACCTTCAAGATGGAATAGAATTAATTAATGAAAATAATAATTCAATAATGTTGGAACTCTTTGTGCGAACCCTAGATTCCCGGAAATCTCCTTATCTTATCTTAAAGTTTTATCTTATTCATTAATTGCATTACTATCTCTTTTACCATCAAATCTGATCTTATCATCTCAAAACAGAAATTCCATCTGTTTTAAAATTCAAATTAAAATACTAGTAATTCTAGGTCAAACACGTAGTCCCTGTGATTCGATATTTATTACTTGACGACAACCGTACACTTGCGGTTTTCCATACAACAGATAGCATTACCTTTGACTAGATTGACTAAGAAGATTATTGTCTTTGTGTGAGATAGTTTCCAAACTCTAAAGGAAAGATCGCATAGTGTTACCAGATTTTAGTAAGTCTTATGTGGTATATAGTGATGCTTCTAAGATGGGTTAGTTGGAGTATGGATGCAAGAAGGAAGGGTAGTAGTTTGTGTCTAGGTAATTGAAAATTCATGAGAGAAATTACCTTACCTATGATTTTAAGTTAGCACTTGTAATATTTAGAGACACTTAGAGACACTGCCTATATGATTCTAAGCTTGAGGTATTTATTGATTATTAGAGCTTTAATTATCTATTGACTAAAGGAGTTAAATTATGAGACAAAAGAGACAGTTTAAATTTCTGGAGGACTAATATTTCAAACTTAGTTGTTATCTGAGTAAAGCCATTGTGGTGACAGATGTTTTGTGTAAGAAACCTTTATATTTATCTTCCCTTATGATTAGAGAGATGAATCTTTTTGGCTCAAATTAGAAATTTAAGTTTGGCTTATAAGGTTACCCTTAGTAGTGTGAGACTAAGTATGACTTGAGTAACGAATGGATTGTTGAAGGAAATTGGAGAAGCATAATTAGTTGATTCATTTTGGTGACAAGATATGAGGTTATAGGATAAGGTGATGGATAAGAGTTTGACTTGGGTGTAGATGGAGTGGTGAAATTAGAGATCTGATATGTATACCTAGTGAACTTACGCTTAGGTGCTTAATCTTTAGAGATGATCATAGAAGTAAAACTGATATTGTGACAGATGCCTTGAGTAGGATGATCATTCATCTATTTTTTTTGGATGATGTATGTGTTGGATTTAATTGAGGAGGTTAAAAACATAAGCGTGATGTATAAGCTCACCCTTAAGAGCATTGGGCTGGGTATGTCAAATGCAATGGATGAGATTAGAGAAGCCTAGGAGTTAGATCTTTTCTTAGTGAACCAAGTGGAGAGAATTGGTAGAGGTATGGATAGCCTTTACAAGTGGAGGTTGATGGTGTTTTAGGGGTTCGAGGATAGAATATACGTGTCTAGTAATCTCGAATTAAGGAAGATGATCTTAGAGAAAGGACATAAGAGTATTCTTAGCATTCATTTAGGAGCTACTGAGATGTATTGGGACCTTAGGAGGATGTATCAGAGTGGTGCAGCAGAAGCATGGTGGCCTAAGGTAAAGAGAGGAGTAGAGGAATTTGTATACTCGTGTTTAGTATGCTAGAAGTCTTTAGGAATTTTTGTAGCACTTAGACATCCCATTTTGGAAGTGAGATGGTAAGTGGATAGACCTTAGTTGTAGATTTGCCTTAGATGCTTAAGAATTTGACTCTATTTGGGTTGTAATGATAGACTCACCAAGTTTACTTGTCTTACCCTTGTTGATAATAGACATTCCTTGGTGAAATTGATAGAGTTGTACATCTATAAGGTAGTGAGGTTGCATGGGAATTAGAAAGCAAGATGCGAGGAGTCTACCCGTTGCAAAAATTTCGAGGACGAAATTTCATAAAGGAGGGGAGAATTGTAACAGCCCAATTTTCATAGAATGTATGAGGGCCTAGAAGATCAATAAGGGTAATTTAGTAATTTGCAGGGGTGTTTTAGTAGCCCAGAACGGGCCGTTCCCAAATCGGAACGGGCCGTTCCAAATGACTAAAACGAGAGTGATTTTGTATCCCAGAACGGGACGTTCCCAAACTGGAACGGGCCGTTCCAAAATCAAAAATCATCTACAAATTCTATATGGAAACGGGGCGTTCCCAAATTGGAACGGGGCATTCCCAAATTGAGAACGGGCCGTTCCAGAGTTGAGAACGGGCCGTTCCAAAATATGACCGTTGTGAGTATTAAATGCACCCCAGAACGGGCCGTTCTGGTTTGAGAACGGGCCGTTCTGGTTTGAGAACGGGCCGTTCTGGATGTGGTTTCTAGTCGTGAGTTAAGGGTCCAGAACGGGCCGTTCTGGATTTGGAACGGGCCGTTCCGGCAAAGCCTGATGTCTATAAATAGAGCGCTCTGCCACTCCCAAAAAGCACACCTCTCATTTTTTGATTTCTTTTCTTCTGCTCTCTCTTCTTTCCCTCTACTTTCTGCTTCAGACCGAGGGGAACCCAGCGAGGGAGACCAACCAGATCTTGTGTAGGTTCAGCTTCTACATATCAAGGTATGGGGGAAAAGGGAATTATTTATATGTAGAGTTACATGAGGGAATTGGGTAGAGGAAGAACCCTTAAGATTATGAGTAATTTTATAATTATTTCTGTTTGGAGAATTATTGATTTTATGTGATTCTGTATGAATTTAGGATTATGAATATATATTTTATTTGTAAAAATGATGCTCTGGGAGAGAGAACAAATTTATAGAAAAGTGCCTGTAAGTTAGGTTTTGGAAAAATTGGATTATTTCTGTTTGAGAAATTGATGATCCCATTAGATTCTATATGTGTTGAGGATTAGAAATATATATTTAATTTGTAAAAATGATGATCTAAGAGGGAGAACGAAATTGTAGAAAAGTGCCTGTGAACTAGGTTTTGGAACAATTGGGGGTTTCACTATTTGTGTTAAAATTATATTAAATTGATAATTCCATTGATTATTATATTAATTTATGAATGTTATTATTGTATTGATTGATAAGAATTGATGATCTAGATGTGAATTGCTTGAGGGGTGTGTAAACCCTTATTTTGTTGGACTTATCTGTTGTGTATGTGATATGGAATTGAGTTATAAGATGAGATGTGATGAATGTGAATATGATTATGATTGTGGTTCCTCACACTAATGACTAGGGATGGCATGGCCCCTGGGTAAGTGATGCTACAGGGAGGGCGTGACCCTGGCATGGTGTGAGATGAGTAAGGCAATTAACACGTATCACTTATGTCAGTTGTGGCGTGGCCTTGGCATAGTGTTAATTGTAAGATTTGTGTGAATTGTGATGGATTTATGTAATTGTGAATTGAAATGTGAAGACGATGAATGATTGATAAATTATGATATATATATATATATATATAGATGTTTGTAAATATTTCATTATGTAATGAGTTATATAGAGATTATGTTGTGGTGTGTTTGTATGTGCTTTACATATAGATGTTTTCTTTTCTCACGGTATAACTTGTGGATGTTTTAGGTAAGGAAGATCCGGCTATGAGTGACATCTAGAATGTCAACCATTGAGTTGTGGATGTGCTCTGATATTGTGACATCGGGGCAGAGGATTCTAGGATAAATTTTTTATATGTATTTAGAGTTATACCTTCTCTTTTGAAAACAATTTGTAAACTCTCAAGTTTTACTTTCTAAATTTCATTTTTAATTATTTTGGTTATTTATGAAGGATTTATGTGAACCCTTTTTACCATTGTAAATATTTTATTCTTTAGTTAATTACAAGATCTATTTATATATGTGTTGGGGTAGTAAGGGTGTCACATCTCATATAACAAACTTTTAAACAAAATTCATACTAAATACAAAATATAGAAGTAAAAATGTAAATACTATCATAAGAATTAATAAATAATATCCTTACACTAAGCCCTGGTGTCACATGTCCTATTAGAGCACTCCCAAGGCAAGGATTAAGTCTCATCATCAGCATCATCACCAACATCGTCATTATCTTGACGAGCCTTACTTGCATCAACATTCATAACAACAATGTAACATCTCGAATTTTCTACTAATATAATAGTTATTATTATTTATTTTTATATTTATGGAGATTATTTTCTTATAATTATTTTAATTAAGTAAATGAGTTTTATTAAATATTTTGAATTTTAGTAGCCTAGAACGGGCTGTTCCCAAACTGGAACAGGTCGTTCCAAAGTACTAAATTGGCCTATAACCCTAGTTGGGAACGGGCCGTTCCAAACATGACCATTATGAGTTAAACTCAACCCTAGAACGGGCCGTTCTAGTTTAATAACAAGTCGTTCCAGATGCAAATTTTACAAATGATGAATGAGTCCAGAACGAGTTGTTCCAGATCCGAAACGAGCCATTCTGGCCACTCCTAATGTCTATAAATAGCACACTCTGGCACTCCCAAAAGGACATTTTTCACTTCTGACTTCTTTTTCTTTTACACTCTCTGAAGATCAAGGGGAACCTAGAGGAGGAGGCCAACCAGATCCTACTTTAGTTTCAGCTACTGCTTATTGAGGTACGGGAGAAAAAGGATTATTTGTATGCAAAGTTACATGAGAGAATTGGGTAGAGGGGGAATCCTCTAGGATTATGGGTAATTTTATAATTATTTCTATTTGAGGAATTGATGATCCCATTAAATTTTGCATGTATTGAGGATTATGAATATGCAAACAATTTGTAAAAATGAGGATTTGGGAGAGAGAAAGAAATTGTAGAAAAGTGTCTGTGAGTTAGGTTTTGAAAAAAATTTGGATTTTACTATTTGAGTTAAGATTCTATGAAATTGATGATTCAGTAAGGTTTTATATTGATTTATAAATGTTGCTGTTATATTATTTGGTAAAATTGATGATCTAGATGATAATTGGATTCATTGGGATGTGCTCTACAAGTTAGGATTCTTGTAGATTGATGAGTACCCTTAATTATATCAATTGATGAGTAATTGAGAGATTTTTCCTTATGGACGTACCTTAGGAATTTTGTGGTATCTTTCTGTGTGATGAACCAAATCAACTTTCATTTGTTGGGTTAGAAATTAGACACTTTGGGCTATAATTTGGACTCTGGAATCGTGTAAAAATGTCAAGAATTAATTGAGTTATGCAAGTAAGTTCAGTCTCCATTCAGTGCGTGAAAGATTAAGTTTCGTGTTCTCAGCCATGCGAGGTGACGTAAAAGACATTTTTATGCTTCATGTTCTTCATAAAAGTTGTATATTTGGGTGTTAGGTTTTTAATGGATTTATAATAACTCAAAAATGATGTCTAAAACTCTAGATATGGCTATTTTAGTGAATAGGGGTCAAGCTATCAGCGTGGATTATATCTACTTCGGTTTCTGACACTTTTAGCTAAGTAGATGATGTTTTTAGAATTTCATGTCTTCATAAGAGTTGTAGATTATCCTCTTATGTTTCTTTTGAGACAGGTTTGAGCTTCTTTGGATGAGTATTACTCTCTGTATGCTATTTTCTTTGACAGTTGTCAAAGGGAGATGCATGTTGTTTGATGTTCTAAGGTGTTATCATGTGAATTGAAAAGTTGTTTAAAGTAGTACGATACTAGGTTGTAGAGTTAGTTCATATATGTATAATGATAATATGTGGATTCATGGTGAATTGCTTGAGGGGTATGTGAACCAGTGTTTTGTGTGGACTTATTTATATTGTGTATGTGATGTGGAATTGAGTTATGGACTGTGATGTGATGTCTTGGCACAAATGCGTACATATCGTATCTACTATTTTAGTATTGTATTGATAGCATGATGTTGAGAAATGGTATGTTATGGCTTAATTGTTCAATTAATTATGATGTGAGTATGTTGGCATGAAATGAGATGTTGTGTTGAATGTGAATATGATATGATTGTGTTTCCTCACACTTATGTCGGCGTTGCACGACCTTGGGCAAGAGATGCTACAGGGGTGGCGTGAGCATGGCATAGTGTGGGATGTGTGAGGAAATTAACATGTATGTCAGCGTGGCATGACCTTGGGCAAGAGATGTTACAGGGGTGGCGTGAGCATGACATAGTGTTAATTACAAGATTTGTGATGATTATGAATGAAATGTGATTGTGTTTCCTCACACTTATGTCAGTTTGGCACGACCTTGGGCAAGAGATGCTACAAGGGTGGCGTGAGCATGACATAGTGTTAATTGCAAGATTTGTGATGATTATGAATGAAATGTGATTGTGGTTCCTCACACTTATGTCAGTGTGGCACGACCTTGGACAAGAGATGCTATAGGGGTGGCGTGAGCATGGCATAGTGTGGGATGTGTGAGGCAATTATCATGTATGTCAGCATGGCACGATCCTAGGAAAGAGATGCTACAGGGGTGACGTGAGCATGGGATAGTGTTAATTGCAAGATTTATGTGTGGCAATTAGTATTTATGTTGGCCTGGCACGACCTTGGGCACGAGATGCTACAGGGGTGGCGTGATCTTAACATAGTACAAATTATATGATGTGATGGATTGGTGTGATTGTGAATTGTGATGTGAAGATGATGCATGATTGATAGAATTAGGATATATAGAAATAGTTGTAAATATTTCATTAATGAGTTATGATGAAATTATGTTGTGGTTTTTCCTTATGTGCTTTACATATAAATGTTTTCTTTTCTCACCGTACAATTTGTGGATGTTTTAGGTGAGGAAGATCCGGCTATGAGTGGCATCTAGAATGCCAACATTTGAGTTGTGTGTGTGCTCTGATATTGTGACATCGAGGCAGAGGATTTCTAGGACATGAATTTTTATATGTATTTGGAGTTGTACTTATTATTTTGAAAATCATTTGTAAACTCGTAGGTTTTATTTTCAATTATTTTGGATATTGAACAACAGTTATGATAATTTTATGTGAACCCTTTTTACCAACGTTGAAAAAGTTTATTCGTTAGTTTTATTTATATTATTACAATATATGTGTTGGGGTAGTAAGTGTATCACAAACAACATGGAACAAGGGGAATAGAAAACATCTCATTCTAGCTCATGGCATGAAACAAGAGATGGATAGCCAAACACATTCAATATATTTTTTATAACAATAACATCGATATTAACATATAATTAACACTATCAAACACAATAACTCATTCACAATACATCAAATCATTAATCTTGAGATACGATACAGTCACATGCAAATATGAGATGCAATAGACACAAACTCTTGATTTTCATACATGTGGTACTAATCACAAGATATGTGCAATGCATATATAACAATTTATCGATTTGCGTGCATGTGATGCAGGTCACATGAACTTTCTATTATATCATGAATCACTACACATACTCAATGATTTTCCACACATGTGATTTTCCATACACATGATTTCCATACATACGATTTACCATACATACAATATGCCATATACACGATTTTCCATACACGAGTCAAGCATCTCATTTAATCAATGTATCAAGAACATCCATGTTTATTTCACACTCATCAAACATTAGAATCACACAACCAATCCACTTCAACTCGAGTAAAAGAATAAGTTCCATAAACAAGGTGGTGCCTAACAGATGTCAATTCATGCTTGGCATAGCTCATCCAAAGAGCACTCATGGTTCTCAAGATGATTTACACCCGATGTGATTTGCATATCACACAACAAGATAGAAACAGGGAGTTCCCTAAATCTCCCACACTCGACGAGACTCAACTCATGCCCGATGTGAATGGAACAAAAGCTCTCGACCTTAATGGTGCCCAGTGAGACATGACTTGTTCTCAGCGTGAGTAATACAAAGAGCATACTTTACTCTTGGGTGCAACAACACTTGATGTCGTGTTCGTAACCCAAACCCACAATAATGTGATCCTTGTCATTTTCACAAAGTCACAATTATCATTTCAATTAGTAAAACACTCTAAAATAACCTTAGTAAGCCTATATAAGACACAAGACGCATACAATTACATACTTCTTCTAATTACTCACAACAATTTGCCAACATTATTCCATTTGCAGCATTTATTCACCATAACATCAGAATTGCATATTCATTCACCATACTCAATCATATTTATCGATTAGCACAAATATCATTATGAAATCATATAACCACATATTAATACCCCACTCAATCATATTTATTAATACATAATAAATGTAAACAATAATTTTTTTTTCTTTTTGAGTAAAAATCTTTCATAGTTTGATAACATCTTTCATGTATAAAACAAATGTCTCAAATATCATAAGGTAGAAGGTTCATATTCATAACTCATAAACCATAAAAAGTCAACATGTAAGTATCAAAACTCAAGAAATTATATAAAATAGTAATAAAGGAAAATATAGATTAATTCCAGTAAAGGTGGCAGTGCCTCCTAGTTAGGAATTAATTTATAACTTCCAAATCATGTAATAAAAATATAATAAAGATACATACCTTGCCTTTCATCAAGAACATTCAAAATTACAATTCTCCACATGCACTCACTATAGACTTTATTTATGTTATACCTTCACTAGAAATTACAAAAGAAAAGAAACCAAGGTTTTCAAAACAATAACATCATGAACTAAGCTTAGTTATACCCCGATGTCACATATCCTATCAGAGCATGCCCAACTGAAACCTTAATCCTCATCACCAACATCCCCATGATGATGATCACCTGTAACACAATTTAAACATGTACAAAAATAACAAGGGAGTGAGAAATATCTCACTCGGTTCCAGGTGTAGAAATAAATGTTAGATAGCGCACACACACAACAAATATAAGTCACGTCTAAACAATACACATACATAATTAATATCACATATACACTCATTTATCATGCAATGATGTCATGGACTCGACTCATAAATGCATGCATGTGGTGCCATACGGAAGTTTACATTTCTTATCACTGGTATGCTGCACAGTAACATACCTGGGCACTTTCATTCATGAATACATAACTGGTGACCCTCAAGCGCACCTTGTTAGCTTGTTACATCACTGGTGACCCTAAGGTACACCTTGTTAGCTTGTTACATCACTGGTATGCGGCATAAGCGGCACACCTGGAGTTATATATGCATATGATGCATGTCATACATTCATTATTTCATTGACTCAACATTTCATTTATTACGGAATTTCATTTATTACCTCATGTCATCATTTTTCATATTCTCATAATCATAGCTTATCTCAATAGTCCATTCTTATGTCTCATGTCATTTGTTCACATTTCACATAGTCATGTCATAATTGTTCCTCATAAGGTCCGCACAGGAATCCACAGAGAGCACTCTTATTCATATTAAAACTTATTTATTTTTAAAATTAATTACATATTCATTCATTACTTCCAACAAGGAACAAAGTAGAGCAAATAGAAAGTAAAACAAAACATATTCATGTTCCTAGAAACATATATCAGGCAAGGGATTGGGGGCCAATCCGACCACCCAACAATTATTCCCACACCCCGAGTGAGGTTTCTCACTCACCCCTTACCTCGATAAGCAGGAGCTGAAACTAGAGTAGAACCTTGCTAATCTCCTCCTCTGGATTCCCTCTTTCTTTCTCTTTCTTTCTCTCTCTCTCTAAGTTTTCACCCTTGGTCAGTTATAATTTTTCACAGCCCCTCCCTCCTATTTATGGGCATTCAGGGGTACCCAGAACGGCCCGTTCTGGAGCCATTCGTTATATGCAAAATTTACAACTGGAACGGCCTGTTCTCAAAATTAGAACGGTCTGTTCTGGGGTTCATTTAACACACATTGATCATATTTGGAACGGCCCATTTTCAACTAAAGTTTTTAGGCATTTTTAGAATCTTGGAACGGCCCGTTTCACTTTGGAAACGGCCCGTTCTAGAATAACCAAAATTGGCCTCTTTACTAATTTGGAACGGCCCGTTCCACCATTTGGAACGGCCCGTTCTAGTCCTTCAAAAATAGTTTACTTTCATCGTTTGGAACGGCCCGTTTCACTTTTTGGATCAGCCCGTTCTGGGCCTAAAAAAACATAATTTCATATAAAAATTAATTTTTTATAAATATTTAAAAAAATCTCTAAAATGTTCTATAAAAACCATTTTTATTAATTAATAACTATAAGAAAATAATTTTTATAAATATAAAAATAATAATTAACTATTGTATAAACTTTGGGATGTTACAATCATCATCAAACTAAGCATTTACATTAATAACTTAATAGTTTAACAACGTGTCGTAACTGGAATCACGACTTGAATGATACCAAAATAAATATTTTTAATAAATCTGCCACCAATATTTTATTTTTAAAAGGAAAACATTGGAAAATCCTTTAGAAAACTATCTTTGAAATCAAAGTTGTGTTCATCAAAAGCTAATTACGTATAGGACAGATATTAGCACCCTACAACATTTGTTAAAACAGTACCTTTATTTAATTGCACAAAATTATATAATTTTACAAATATTTATTTTACCCATTAAGAAATATTTTTTGATCTTTTAATTTATTATTTATGAAAAAGACTATTTTTTGTTTTGTTTTTTTAATTTTTTTATTATTTAAGAAAACCAAAATAAAAGGTTGCATAAGGATTTAAGTTAGCAAATGACCAATCAATAAACCCTCATAATAACATTAAAGATAGAATTGTTATTCAATTATTGCTACTAGTTGTAGTATATATTTATTTTTTAATATTTTATCAAAATATGACAATTTTCATTTGTTATGCATTTTTATAAAAAATAAAATAAAATAAAATTATCCTCGAACAAAAACTTATGCTAGCAAATGACTAGTTCTTTGTAGCTTATTTGTGTTGTATTTTCAAAGCATCAAGTTTAGAAAAGACTAAGTTATCCTTGTAACTCTTACCAAATTTATCTGTAAGGGTTGAGCCTGGAAAGGCTTGTGCAAAAGAATACTTAGTGTTGAGCCTGGAGAGGCTTGTTGAAAGAATACTTGGGTTTGAGTCTAGAGAGGCTTATTGAAAGAATACTTGGTGTTAAGCCAGAAGTGACTTATGAAAGAATACTTGTATCTTGTGCAAGATAGTGGAACTCAATTTGGTTGGGTTGAAAATTGGACATACTCTTTGTTTTTTAGACAAACCAGTATAAAACACTTGTGTCACTTTGTCTGTTGATTTCCAATGTTTCGTCTGTCACATTTTTTTACTACTTCATTGACAAAAGTGCGAGTTTTTGATATACAATATTCAACCCTCCTTTTAATGTGTATCTTTTTCTCCAACAGATCTCATCAACAATTGATATAAAACATCACTTATCATTGATACATTTGTATGAAATGATGAAGCTAGAGATTAAAAATAACTAAATAAAAAGACCTTTGGATGGAAGGGTGTACCAACTTGGAGTCTTTTTTTCTCAGTTCATATCTTTTCTCCCAAGACTGTAGGTCACTTTTTAGATAAAAAAATATACCCCAACTACTTATCCATGATTCCTTATTTTTTGGTTTGTAGTTATAGCCCCTTCACCATTTTGCAACCAATCTTATCCAATATTGACCGAGTCCAATCTATCAAATATTGACTGAGTCAAACACTTCAATTTTCTCTTTTTGATTTTTAATAAAATAGGATAACAAATTTTATTCACAATTGCCCCTCTTTATTTATTTCTTACTAAATAATCTAAATAATGATGGTTTTTTTAGATTATTGCGATAAGAAATTAATAAAGATGTAAATTAATTATATCTCATTGCCCAAAACATGGCACTATGATGGAAGATCATGGACCAAGGGTCCAACCAATAGAGCTATGGTTAGAAGACTACTGGAAGATTTGATTGCTTCAGAGCTTAGTAGGCCCAATGGGCTTGGTGGGCCTAGGGTACTCTTCACTTGGGCTATACATGATTAACCACCTCTTTATTGCATGTTAGTAGTGTAGGAAGATGATAGACTATGGCCAAGGCCAAGGAATCCAAGAGGTGATATCTTAAAAGAACCAAGAGGAATGGGATGATTTTAAAGACCTTTTCATTTGTTTGTACATATAGTAGTCTCTTGTATAGGTTATTTTTGCCTTTGTATTTGTGAGGCACTTTTCTTGCTTTTTCTAGTGTTTGTATATTGATTTTAAGGTAGGTTACTTGGAGAGTTTAACTCCATTTAACCTCCCTAGTTCATACTTTCATTTGGTATTTTTTCAGTAGGGAAAAGGGGGTGCTTTTAGCAAAGCTAGGGAGTGTGCTTAGAAATTGGGCCTGAGTTGGGCCTAGGCTAAATTTTGCATATTGGACTCATTTTGCTCCTAATTTTTCATAGATTTGATTTAGCTAGGTTTCATCATCATATGATGAACCTAACTAAACCAAATTGAAGATTTTCAAATTAATCTTGGAGCCATTTTGAGACCAAGGCCGCCTAGCCCAAATGACTTCCTCTTGGCCGAAATTTCTAAGACTTCTCCTCTTGGTTTTGAAGCTTGCCTTGCAAGCTACTAAACTAAGGGAGGTTAAGCCAACCTTACCATGGTTCTTAAGTGAACCATGGTCAAGGTTAGCTTCTCCTAGAAGCTAGCTAAAACCGTGGGAGTTAAGTTCACCTTACCATGGTTCCTAGTGAACCATGGTTAAGGTTAGCTTCTCCTACAAGCTACCTTATCCTATATATTTGTTTTCTATACTCTTGTAATCACTTTTGAGCAAATGGAGAAATAATAATCAGATTTCTCTCATCAAGAGTCTTCCTCAAAACCGTGGAGAACTTTCCCTCCTAAGTTCTCTCCAAAGTTCCTCAAACCTTAGCCTAGGTTCCTTAAACTTCTTCATCCAAAAGGAAGTAACCGAACCTCCTTCTAAGGCTTCACCTCCATTGAAGATTTCTTCAAGGAGAATTCAAGTTTCAATCCAAGGTCTACCTCAAGAGATTCGGTCCTAAGCATGGAACAAAGTGGAGGAACATCAATCTCCTCACCTAGCTCCATCAGAAGTCAATTTGTTTTGGTCTTCTATTATGGACCCTAGTTTAGGATTTTGGGCTTTAGACTTAGTGGTCTAGTTTGGGCTTCATGGGCCTTTGGGCTTTTGATACCCAATATTGGGCTCATTTTCATTCTTGTAATACTTCCTTTGCATTGTATTTGATTGGCCATTGTATTTAGGCCATTAGATTAGGATTACACAAGGAATTCATTAATGGGTGCAATAGGTTTCATTTACATGTCATTTAGGAGTCATTTGGTTTGAATTTGAGTCACATGGATTAGCATGGTGATGGACGGCCATGTGAGTCATAAATTCAACCCAAATTACCTTTAAATCACATGTAGATGTAGTGTGAACCGGATTAGGCACATGGCTAGCTAAAGTTTGAATTTCAAATTCAAACTTGGCGCCAATTTGCTTGCCATGGATTGGCGCCATCCTTGGTCATTTTCGCACCTATATATGTCTCCTTCTTGATTTGTATTGTTACTTTTCAATGATAAGAGAATTTCTGAAAAAAAATTCAGCCTTATTCTCTCTCAAAGGTCACTGAATTGCTTCACCCTAGTCTTGGGAAAACTTACCTTTCCTACACTTGAAGTGACCAATTCCTTGCTTCTTTTGCTTGGATGCTTCCATCCATAGCTTAGGAGCTTCTCTCCATTGAATCTAGTTCATTCCTTCCTTCATTTCAATCGGCTCCAAGCTCAAGAAGATATATCCTTGTGTTCGATAAAGATCCAAGAAGAACTTCTATCACTTCTCCAATTCCCCATCCCAAACCTTATCAACTTCATTGGCTAAATGAAGATGGGGATATCATTGTAGATAAACAAGTGAAAGTCAAGTTTTCCATTGGTAACTATGAAGATCATGTGGTATGTGACATAGTTCCAATGGAGGCTTGCCATATTTTGTTGGGAGGGCCATGGCAATTTGACAAGAAAACCATGCATAATGGCCTCACCAATGAAATAACTTTCACTCATAAAGAAAAGAAGTTTGTACTTCATCCTTTATCTCCCTCACAAGTGATAGAGGATCAAGTTCAAATGAAATTGAAAAGAGAGGAAGATAAAAAAAAGTTGAAAAAAAAGAAAAAGAAACATAAATCTTCAAAGAAGAAGAAGGAAGAGAAACCTCTTCCATTAGAAGGAATTCAACAAGAAGAAAATTTGAAACAAACTCTACTTGTTGAAAAACCTTCTTATATTCTTCTTTGTAGAAGTATGCTTAAGTGTCATAATTTAAATCTAGTTCTCTACCACTTGGTGTTTCACAATTATTAAAAGAATTTGATGATGTATTCCCTAGTGAGGGTCCAAAAGGCCTTCCACCTTTTAGGGGTATAGAACATTAAATTGATTTTGTGCTTGGGGCAAGTCTACCCAATAGACCTGCCTATAGGACAAATCCACAAGAAACCAAGGAAATAGAGAACCAAGTTCAAGAATTATTGGATAAGGGTTGGGTACAAAAGAGTTTGAGTCCCTGTGTTGTGCCTGTTTTGTTAGTCCCTAAGAAAGATGGAAAATGGAGAATGTGTTGTGATTGTAGGGCTATTAACAACATCACAATCAAGTACAGGCACCCAATCCCTAGACTTGATGATATGCTTGATGAATTACATGGTGCTAACATATTTTCCAAGATAGATCTTGTAACACCCAACTTTTATTATTTTATTATTATTATTATTATTATATTATTAAAGGTATTTTCGTAAATTTATTAAAGTTATAGGGGTAATTTGGTAACTTGGAACGGGCTGTTCCAAAAGTGGAACGGGTCGTTCCAAGAATTAAAAATGTGTTGTTTTTGTTGTCACAGAACGGGCCTGGAACGGACCGTTCTGGTATGGAGAACGGGCCGTTTCGGAGGGAGAACGGGTCGTTCTGCTGAAATTGAGAACGGGCCGTTCTGGTTTCAGAACGGGTCGTTCTGCTTTTTGGGAACGAGCCGTTCCAGTTGAAAAATTTGCCCATGTTTGAAGGATCCGGAACGGGCCATTCCGAAATCAGTACGGGCCATTCCGGGTGCGTCAGATTGCCTATAAATAGGAGGCAAGGGGGTGAAAATTTTATACTGAAGTGAGAAGTGAAATCTTAGAGAGAGAAAGAGGAAGAGAGAGAGAGAGAGAGAGAGAGAGAAAGAAAGAGAAAGAAAGAGAGAGAAAGGAGAAGGGAATCCAGAGGAGGAGGCTTTGCCCAAGTTTCAACTCCGCTTATCCAGGTAAGGGGGGAGTGAGAACCTCGCTCAGGGGTGTGGGGATAATTGTTGGATAGTTGTTTGTCGGATTGGCCCCCAATCCTTTGCCGTTGTTCTGATTGATTTTCTATTTATTCTACTTTGTTCTTTGTTGAAGGTGTTGTTGTTCTGTCCGATTTCTTATTTATTCTACTTTGTTATTTGTTGAAGGTGTCGTTGTTCTGTCCGATTTTCTATTTATTTTACTTTGTTCTTTGTTGAAAGTAATAAATGAATATGAAATTAATGTTAATAATAAATGAGGTTTAATATGAACAAGAATGCTCTCTGGATCTCTGTGAATTCCTGTGCGGACCTTATGAGGAGTATTTATGACATGACCATGTGAAATATGGACAAATGACATGAGACCTAAGCATGGACTATTGAGACAAACTATGATTATGAGACTATGACAAATGAGGACATGATGTACTAAATGAAATTCTGTAATAAGTTAAATGTTGAGTTCATGAAATAATGAATGTATGACATGCATCATATGCATATATTACTCCAGGTGTGCCGCTGAGGCCGCATACCAACGATGCTAACAAGGTGTACCTTAGGGTCACCGACAGTTGATGATATGCTAACCAGGTGTACCTTAGGGTCACCGACAGTTGATGATATGCTAACAAGGTGTACCTTAGGGTCACCGACAGTTGATGATATGCTAACAAGGTGTACCTTAGGGTCACCTTAGGGTCACCGACAGTTGATGATATGCTAACCAGGTGTACCTTAGGGTCACCGACAGTTGTAACTAGGTGTGCCTTAGGGTCACCAGTGATGAATTGTGAAACTTCCTTATGGCGCCACATGCATGCATTTATGAGTCGAGTCCATGATATCACTGCATGATAAATGAATGTATATGTGATATTAATGATGTATGTGTATTTGTTGTGTGTGTGTGTGGGTGTTATCTAACTTTTATTTCTGCACCTGAAACTGAGTGAGATGTTTCTCACTCCCTTGTTGTTTTTGTATATGTTTAAATTATGTTGCAGGCGATCAACATCATGAGGATGTGGTTGATGAGGCTTAAGGCTTCAGTTGGGCATGCTCTGATAGGATGTGACATCGGGGCATAGTTAGCTTAGTTTAATATGTTATTATTTTAATAACTTTAGTTTCTCTTCTTTTGTAATTTCTAACGAAGAGACAACGTAGATAAAGTTTATAATTCAAGGAAAATGTATGTTAAGAATTGTAATTTAAACGTTCTTGATAAAAGACCAAAATGTACATCTTTGTTATATTTTTATTACATGATTTGGGAGTATAAATTAATCCCTAACCAGGAGGCACTGCCACCTTTACTGGAGTTAATTTATATTTCCTTTATTATTATTTGTATATATATGATTTCTTGTTTTTCACTAAATTGTATTGAAAATCTTAACTTCTTTTCTTTTATAATTTCTACACTGGAGTTATGATTTATGAGTTACGAATGTGAATCTTCTACTTTGTGATATTTGAAATATGTGTCAACTATGAAAGATTTTATTTACCCAAAAAGAAGAAAAGAAAAATTTTATTGTTACATTTGTTGTATATTAATAATGGGGTAGAGGGTGTCACAGATCTTAAAAGTGGATATCACCAAATAAGGATCAAAGAGGGTGATGAGTGGAACACTGCTTTAAGACTAAATTTGGATTATATGACTGGCTTGTTATTCCTTTTGGCTTAACCAATACACCAAGTACATTTATGAGGCTTATGAATCATGTCTTGAGAGAGTGTATAGGAAAATTTGTGGTAGTTTATTTTGATGATATCTTAATCTATAGTAGGTCTCAAGATGATCATGTAGGACATCTTAGAGAAGTTTTGATGATTCTTAGGCAAAACCACTTGTTTGCAAATGTTGAAAAATGTACTTTTTGTGTGGACCATGTGGTTTTCCTAGGATTCATTGTTAGTAAAAAAGGGGTTCGAGTGGATCCCGAGAAAACCAAGGCTATTCAAGAATGGCCAAAACCAAGTAATATTAGTGAAGTTAGGAGTTTTCATGGGCTTGCAAGTTTTTATAGAAGATTTGTGCCTAACTTCTCTACTATTGCGTCACCCTTGAATGAACTTGTAAAAAAAGATGTACCTTTTGAGTGGACCAATAAGCATGATCATGCATTTCGACTCTTAAAGGATCAACTCACAAATGCACCCATACTAGCTCTTCCAAATTTTGAAAATACTTTTGAACTAGAATGTGATGCATCTGGAATTCGTATAGGAGCTCTGTAATTGCATGGAGGACACTCCATTGCATATGTCAGTGAAAAACTAAAAGGTGCCTCCCTCAATTACCCAACCTATGACAAAGAGTTGTATGCATTGGTTAGGGCTTTGCAAACTAGGGAACACTACTTAGTGTCCAAAGAGTTTGTAATCCATAGTGACCATGAGTCACTCAAGTATTTAAGAGGTCAAGGTAAATTAAATAAGAGGCATGCCAAATGGCTAGAATTCCTTGAACAATTTTCATATATTATTAAATTCAAGAAGGGCAAAGCTAATGTTGTAGCTGATGCTTTGTCTCGAAGACATACTTTGCTTATGTCTTTAGGAACTCAAATCCTTGGATTTAATAATATTAGGGAATTGTATGAGAAAGATCTTGAATTTGATGATATTTATGAAAAATGCCAACAAAAAGCCTTCAATGGTTTCTATATGGCTGAGGTGTATTTGTATAAAGAAGGGAAGTTGTGCATACCCCAAGGTTCCATAAGGAAACTATTGATACAAGAATGCCATGAAGGTGGGCTTATGGGGCACTTTGGAGTTGATAAAACCCTTAGTTTGCTTAAAGAAAAATTTTCTTAGCCCCATATGCGAAAGGATGTCCAAAGGCATTGCCTTAGATGTTTGACTTGTTTACAAGCCAAGTCTAAAGTTATGCCTCATGGTACATATACACCTTTTCTTGTTGCTTCAACCCCTTGGGTGGATATTAGCATGGATTTTGTGCTAGGTTTACCTAGGACCCAAAGGGGTATGGATTCTATTTTTGTGGTAGTGGACCGCTTTAGTAAAATGGACCATTTCATTCCATGCCACAAAGTAGTTGATGCAAGCAACATTGCAAAACTTTTCTTTAGAGATGTGGTTAAACTTCATGGGCTTCCTAAGTCCATAGTATCTGATAGAGATACCAAGTTCCTAAGTCATTTTTGGCGTGTCTTATGGTCAAGACTAGGAATTAAACTCCTCTTTTCTACTACTTGCCATCCTCAAACTGATGGTCAAACTAAGGTAGTTAATAGGTCTCTATCTACTATTCTTAGAGCAGTCTTGAAGGGTAATCACAAATCTTGGGATGAGTATTTACCCCACATAGAGTTTGCCTATAATAGGGTAGTCCACAAGACTACCAATATTTCTCCTTTTGAGGCTGTGTATGGATTTAATCCTTTGACTCCATTAGACTTGATACCTCTTCCTAATGGTAATCATTTTATACATAAGGAAGGTACTTCAAGGGCTAATTTTGTTCGAAAATTACATGAAAGGATTAAAAATCATATACAAATGCAAAATGAGAAATATGCTCAATCCAATAATAAAGGAAAAAGAACCATGATCTTCGAGGAAGGTGATTGGGTTTGGCTTTACCTTAGAAAAGAACGTTTTCCACAACAAAGGAACTCAAAACTTAGTCCCCGAGGAGATGGATCCTTTCAAGTCTTATAGCGTATCAATCATAACGCTTATAGGCTTGATTTACCCTCTGACTATGGTGTTAGCCCTACTTTTAATGTGAGTGATTTAAAACCTTTTGTAGGTGCTAGTGATGATGAGGATGAGTCTTTAGATTCGAGGATGAATCATTCTCAAGAGGGAGGGGATGATGGAAGAGCATGGACCAAGGGTCAATAGAGCTATGGCTAGAAGACTACTGGAAGATTTGACTGCTTCAGAGCTTAGTGAGCCTAATGGGCTTGGTGGGCCTAGGGTACTCTTCACTTGGGCTATACATGATTGACCACCTCTTTATTGCATGTTACTAGTGTAGGAAGTCAATTTGTTTTGGTCTTGTATTATGGACCCTAGTTTAGGATTTTGGGCTTTAGGCTTAGTGGGCCTAGTTTGGGCTTCATGGGCCTTTGGGCTTTTGATACCCAATATTGGGCTCATTTTCGTTCTTGTAATATTTCCTTTGCATTGTATTTGATTGGCCATTGTATTTAGGCCATTAGATTAGGATTACACAAGGAATTCATTAATGGGTGCAATAGGTTTCATTTACATGTCATTTAGGAGTCATTTGGTTTGAATTTGAGTCACATGGATTATCATGGTGATGGCCGGCCATGTGAGTCACAAATTCAACCCAAATTACCTTTAAATCACATGTAGATGTAGTGTGAATCGGATTACGCACATGGCTAGCCAAAGTTTGAATTTCAAATTCAAACTTGGCACCAATTTGCTTGCCACGGATTGGCGCCATCCTTAGTCATTTTCGCACCTATATATGTCTCCTTCTTGATTTGTATTGTTACTTTTGAATGATAAGAGAATTTCTGAAAAATTGTTCAGCCTTATTCTCTCTCAAAGGTCACTGAATTGCTTCACCCAATCTTGGGAAAACTTACCTTTCCTACACTTTAAGTGAGCAATCCCTTGCTTCTTTTGCTTGGATGCTTCCATCCATAGCTTAGAGCTTCTCTCCATTGAATCCAGTTCATTCCTTCCTTCATTTCAATCGGCTCCAAGCTCAAGAAGATAGATCCTTGTGTTCGGTGAAGATCCAAGATGAACTTCTATCACTTCTCCAATCATTCACCATCACACTAGATTGGCACAAAGACTATAATGATGACGTTAAGGAAATTTTGTGCCTAGATGTTGGCGCTAGAATGATTGAATGCTTATGCTGGATCAAATAAATGTTAGGGCAAGATCGATCTATTGTTGGTGTAGGATCGACTAAATGTTGGTGCTAAAATGACTAAATGCTTATACTAAATCAATCGATTGCTAGTTTTGTTGGATCGACTAAATGCTTGTGTTGGATCGATTGAATATTGGTGGTTGATCGACCGAATATACGTGTGTTGGATCAACTAAATATTGGTACTAAATTGATTGAATGTTTGTGCTAGATTGATTGAGTGTTGGGGCTGGATCGACCGAATGCTTGTGTTGGATCAACTAAATGCTTGTGTTGGATTGATTGAATGCTTATGCTAGATTGACTGAATGTTTGTGTTTAATCGACTAAATGTTTGTATTGGATCAATTGAATACTTGTGCTAGATCGATCGAATGCTTGTGTTGGGTCGACTTAATGTTTGTGTTGGATCAACCAAATGCTTTGGATTAATCGAATGCTGATACTAAATCGAATAAATGCTTGTGTTGTATCGATCAAATGCTTGTTCTAGATTGATCGAATGCTTGTGTTGGATCGATTCATAACATAAGAATTATAGTTAAATGTTCTTGAATTGGAGTAATTTAGGGATGGATAACCTTTAAGAAAACTTCCCAAAAAATCATGCTAGTGAACGGACATCTTAGAAAGGATTATCCATGGAGGGCTCTAACCAATAAAGGGTCAAATCTGAGATGGTTAGACATCTTTGAAAGGGCTACCTATGAAGAGTTCTAATCAATGAAAGGTCAAATTTGAGTGATATTATACTTTGAAAGGTGGTGTGATAGAATCATGAAATAGGACTCTCACTTGTTTGTGCAAGCCATAAAGTCAAAAATCAAAAGATGAAAAATAAAAACAGAGGAAAAAAGTCACATGACTAGATAAATAAATAGAAAATAAAAAATAAATAATAACAAATTTCAATTAGGATTATCTAATTTAAATAATTTGTATATCAAATTTATTCTATTCTATTATGATTTCAGTTAAGATTCTAAAGAAATTTTATTTTTTAAACAAAAATAGGTTAAAATAATTGAAGAGCAAGTGCTATTAAAAAAAAGACTTTAGTAATCCTAAATTTACACTTGACATAATATAGAAATGTCTTATAATGCATATTATATATATATATATATATATATATATATATATATATATATTAATCAATATATATTAAATATAAACTTTTATCTTGTGCGATAGTATTTTTAGTATTTTTTCTTAAATGAGAGGGTTTGTATAGATTTTTTAACTCCTTATCTAATTCACTTTTTATTTACCATAAATATTTATAAAATAAAGTATTAAGAATTTAAAATAAATTTTCAATAAATAAATTAAATATTTCTATATACTAATTTTAAATATAATTTATATATTCAAACATAATATATATATATATAAGTAAAATTATTATAAATTTTAATCAACTCACATTTAGAACACGAACCTTCAGAACATTATTAAGGACTTTCTTCAATAATAAGATTTTTACGAATTCTTTTAATTTTTTATCTAATTTAATTTTATTTATCCTAATTATTTATGAACTAAATTTTAATATTTTAAAATAAATTATTAATAAATAAAATAATATTGTGATATAATATAAATTATTTATCATAAATTTAAAATATAATTTATATATTTAAAAGTGTCTATCTATATAAATTTTAAATATGATTTATATATTCAAACATACTATTTATTTGTATATTTGTATATAATAAATATTATATATATATATATATATATATTAGAAAATGGATAATAACAAATGTCAGTAAGGATTATCTACTTTAAATTATTTTTATATCTAATTTAATCTCTTTTAATTATGATTCCAGTTAAGATTCTAAACAAATTTTTGTTTTCTAAGTTTAAAAGAAAGGTAAAAAGAAATTGCAGAACAAATGTTACTAAAAAAAGACTTAAATAACCCTAAACTTACACTTGACACAATATAGAGATATTTAATAATGTAAAATTATTAATCTATTTCATATATATATAGATATATTAATAAGACTCTTAAAAATTAAGAGCCAAGAAATATCTTCTTTTTTTTTCCCTAATTGTTTAAAAAGTGGATGGTGCTGTGGTACGGAAGTTTTTAAAGTTAGGAATATTCGAGTCGGCATCCAACATGCACCACTACGCGAGATTACGTGAAATTCTGAAAGTTGGTTCAAAGATTACAGTGTAGTGGTGTCTATATATAGGGATAATGTATAATATCTACAAGAACTATAAAATATTGCATCAAATAACAATGTGCATGATATGAACATGCAGTTTGACCTTATGATGTTGTGAGGTATAAGTAAGTTACGTTTGAACTCAGCACTCCTTTGCGTACGTGTAAATTCAATCCAAATGATTGAATTGCATTAACCAATTCCCTAGAAGGGGTAGTTGAGACAAAAAATAAATAAATAAATGATAGAATTTACTTGCACATATGTTTTTCTTATTTTTTTAGGGATAAGAAATATTCTGTACGAGAATTAATTTTGTTCAAATTAAATGTAACTATTGTTTTAGGATATTAAATGCAACTATTATGAATGAAAAAATTCTCTTCATGAATAGAAGACAAAAAAGAACTTGATTACGTAATTATCATTAAAGGTTATGTTTACACAAGTAACTTAACACATATTTTTCTTAATCAATTATCTCGATTTTCAGTTTAGGTTAGAGTCACACTAAAACTATCATTTTATTCTTATAGAATTAATTTAATAAAAATAACTTATAATTCTTTATTAAAAAAAGGAAATTTAAACTTACCCATTTTAAAAACACTAAGAATAAGAGCGCATTAATATAATAATTAATTATCTCAATTTTCAGTTTAGGTTTGACTTGTAATTGTTTATTTTAGTACTCTTATGGATTCCTATGGGAAACCCTAAGAGAATGCAATAGTGGTTGTAAAAGAAGATGGTGTGAGTATGTATCTAGGTGTAAATTGTGTCTTTTAGAAGTTTAACGTAACCTATGGAGAGTTCTTACTGATTGAATTTGGGTTGGAGATATTAGGGAAAGGTGTAGGGAAGGTTAGAAACTCGTAAACAATATAATTTCGCATATGGGACTGTTGTATCCCGCTTCAAGCGACCATAGTCTTACTCTAAGCAAATTTATCTCACTTCAAGCAAATTCAGGCTCGCTCAAGCAAGGCCTAATAGAGAGTTTTGAGTAGTGCTCGCTTCCAAGCGAGTTGATCTCGCTCAACGCTCGATTTGAGTGAGCTAATCTCACTTAAGCGAAATATTGACTAGCTTAAGCAAGTAGATGGCCGAATTGGCTTTTGTGGTCTTCATGAAAGTTATAACGATGGATGTTAGCTTTTAAATGCCATTAAAATCACCTAAAAATGAGGTATAAAACCCAATTTATGATCAAATTAGTGAGTGAAGGTCAGACTATCAAATTTAGGTTGAAATGTTATAATTTTGTATTTATTTAAAATAGTAAATGACATAATTAACTCTTGAGGTCAACATAGAAGTTGAAGATAATGTCTTAGTTTTCTAATAAAATTAATATTAACTTGATCGCATATATATATATATATATATATATATATATATATATATATATATATATATATATATATATAACTCTAGTTAAGGTGTTTTGACCACCCAATATCTTAGAAGATTGTTATAGAAATGTAGTATGTGAGTGTGCTATTGATAAACAATAGTAATAACCCAACTTTTTGTGATTGGAGATCTCATGAAGAAAGTTCAATAGCATAACGTAACGATAATGACAAAGGTTATGGGAGTGTATTGTGATTGGTTAATTGATAACACACACCAACTGTTTTGGTTCAATATGCTCACTACATTATGTTATGTTTTATCAATCTAGGTTTAGTTCAATAATTTGTTATAGCCAGTTTGATGCATTACATCTTATATGAGGGTCTAAAATTTCCTTCTGACCTTTTGAAATATATGAGAGATTGTTGAAGTTTTTGTGACATTTCAAAATGTTAAATTTAATTATGAATTTTTCTTGAATTTAAATTTGAAATTAAAAATATTTATCTAACCTTTGATTTAATGATTAATATTTTAAGTTTCTTAAATTTTTTTAAATTGTCCCCATGTTTGACAATGAATACTTCTTGATAATGAGAAAATAATTGGTTTAAAGCAATTTAATTACGTGACCATTATTATATTAATTATTTTAATTTACAACTTTTTAAATTAAATATAATTTATTTTGTGCATATTGGCTATTACTGTTAGAAAAGTTAAAATAGTAATGATATTTTTCATCTCATTGTTATCAATAAGGGAGCATTTAATAGAAGTTACCCATTTTGGTACAATTGTAAGATAGATTTACTAAATCAAAAAAGGGACAGGTGGCATACAATACACCTACAGGTATATTCTATTTTTATAACAGAAATAAAAGATAAATGCATAACAGAAAAGACAAAAGCAGATAAAAACAATATTTACACACTAACACCCACACTCAAACTCAAGGAAGAGGTTTATTAGAAAAACTGGTCACATTAAGTTTGCTCTAAGAAGTTGAAATCTAGCAGAAGAAAGAGGCTTGGTTAGCAAGTTTGCCATTGATCCAAATTTGGAATGTGATAAATGAAGAGTTGGTTGGATAAAACTTTCTCACGAACAAAAAGTACATCAATTTCCATATGATTTGTGCAACTATGAAAAATTGGATTGTGAGCAATGGCCACTACACTTTGGTTAGCATAAAGCAACTAAGGTGTAGAAAAAGGAACCTGAAGTTCCTGTAACAAAGCTAGAATCCATATGGGTTCAAGAGAGGTTTGGGTGATGCTCCTATATTCAGCTTATGTGTTGGACCTAGCAATAACTTGTTTTCTTGACCACCAAGAGATCAAGTTAGGACTTAGATATATGGCAGAAATAGAGGTAGATCGTCTGTCATCAATATTGGAAGCCCAATCTGCATCACACAAAGTTATGATGAAGTAAGGTATGTCAATTCCAGCGGGTTGGTGTTCATGTGTGAATGAGAACTCTCACATTAGATAAAGATGTTGAGTAATATATAAGTGAATTAAGACTCATAAACTTGAGACTTTAAGGTTTTAGGTTTTAGGATAAGATGTGAGGTCAAGTATATTTGTTAAATCAAAATGAAGGAAAATGATGATAAGTAGTTGTTTGGATCAGATAAGAAGTACACACATCCTGATAAGCATTTAATGCTTGCATCAAATGTGTCAACAGTAATACTTAGGATCAACAAGGAAGACAAACGAAGCAACTTGTGAAGAAATCTGAACGTTTAAATCCAACATTGCTACAATAGTCATCTTCTCTGAAGCTACTATATAAGGATCAAGATTTCATACTACATAGAGAGAACATTAGAACACATACAAAAAAAAGGTGTTGTACATAAAAATTCAAGATTCACTTAGCAGTTCAAACTGATCAAAAGCTTTAAGAATAAAGTTAAGGCACTACAAAGAAAATTTTCATTGTAAATCTCATATATAGTTCTTTGTAGTTCATTTGTGTTGTATTTTCATAGCATCACATCTAGAAGAGACGAAGTTATCCTTATAACTCTTGTAAAATTTATTTGTAAGGGTTGAGCCTAAAGAGGGTTATGCAAAATAATACTTAGTGTTGAGCCTGAAGAGGCTTGTAGAAAGAATACTTGGGGTTAAGCCTGGAGAGGCTTGTGTAAAAGAATACTTAGTGTTGAGCCTGGAGAGGCTTGTAGAAAGAATACTTGGGATTGAGCCTAGAGAGACTTGTTGAAAGAATACTTGGATTTGAGCTTGGAGAGGCTTTTTGAAAGAATACTTAGTGTTTGAGCCAGAAGTAGCTTGGGAAAGAATACTTGTATCTTGTACAAGATAGTGGAACTTAATCTAGTTGGATTGAGAACTTAACATAGTCTCTTTATTTAAGACGAACTAGTATAAAACATTTGTGTTACTTCATCTATTGATTTCTAGTGTTTAGTCTGTTATAGCTTTTACTACTTCACTACAAAAAAATGAGTTTTTGATATACACTATTCAACCCCCTTCTAGTGTGTATCTTTTTCTCCAACAATATTTATTTGGTTTTCTCATGGCCAATTGTAGGAGTTCTTCATATGATTACCTCTTCATATTCCTAACAGCTGGTATTAAAGTCGATGGCCAGACTAGGTAAAAAGGTTAAACAAGTTGATATGCTTCCACTTGGATGCACATAGGAGGAACTTCAAGTCTCCACGGATCCTTGGAAGAGGCGTCAAGGATTGGAGCTCCAAGGAGACTCAAGGTGGCCGAAGCTTGCTTCTAGCTAAGTTCCAAGGAAGAAGGGTGACCTAGCTCTACAAAGAGAAGCACTCAAGGAGGGTAGAGAAGGTGACCAAGGTGACTTTCGGAGGGAGAGATTTCAAGTGAAGAAATCTCATTCAATTAATCCAAAAGTGAGGTACAAAGCTCGGCTATAGTGTTTTATAGGGAGAAATTAGGTCTAGGTAACCATGGGTTAGCCTAAGGTTAAGTGGAACCATGGTATGGTTCACTTAACTTTAGGCGCCCAAAGTTTGAATTCAAAAATTCAAATTTTGGAGCTTAAACCGGATCACCCATGTGCAAGTTCATTTGGAATGTCATTAGGCTTCCATTTGGCTTGCATTTCGGATCACACCATGTGCATGTGTTGCACATGGCCGAAATGTACTCCAAATGTGAATCTAATTACATTCTAATGCAACTTCACATGCAACCTAAATAACCCTAAATGTAAATGACCTCTAAATGAAAATCCTAAACTACAAGGCCGGAAATACAAGGCCCAAGGAAAATACAAGGCACTAAGGCCCAAATCCTATACTACCCTATACTACTTGGGCTTGAGTCAAAGCCCAACAAAACAGAGTAATGGGCTTCTCTTGGGCTTGGGCCCACTCTTCATGATGAATTCTCCTTTCCATAGCCCTAGTAGTTGGGCCCTTAGCCCATGGGCCTCCTCCATCATCCCCTCCCTCTTGAAGAGGATTTGTCCTCAAATCCAAAGCTTCCTCCTCTTCGGTAGCTAGTCCTGTAAACAAAGAGAGATCAGAAACATTGAAGCTAGAACTAACACCATACTCAGAAGGGAGATCTAGGACATAGGCATTATTATTAATTTTCTTAAGGATTTGAAAAGGGCCATCCCCTCTAGGACTAAGTTTTGACTTTCTTTGGGAAGGAAACCTATCATTCCTAAGGTGTAGCCAAACCCAGTCACCTTCCTTGAAGATAACTTCTTTCCTACCCTTATTATTATATTTTTGATATTTTTTTGTTTGGGATTGAATATGATCTCTAACCCTCTCATGTAATTTCTTGACAAACTCAGCCCTAGATGTCCCTTCTTTATGAATAAAGGAAGCAACATCTGGTAGGGGTAATAAATCTAATGGAGTAAGAGGATTAAAGCCATAAACAATCTCAAAAGGAGACATGTTAGTGGTCTTGTGAACCACTCTATTATAGGCAAACTCCACATGAGGGAGATAGTCATCCCATGACTTTTTATTGCACTTGAGGATTGCCCTCAACATAGTCCCTAGAGACCTATTTACTACCTCAGTTTGCCCATCAGTTTGGGGATGACATGTGGTAGAAAATAGAAGTTTAGTTCCTAACCTCGCCCAAAGAGTTTTCCAAAAGTGGCTTAGGAACTTAACATCTCTATCTGAGACTATAGTCTTAGGTAACCCATGGAGTCTCACAATTTCTTGAAAAAATAATGTAGCAATGTGACTTGCATCATCCACTTTGTGGCATGGAATAAAGTGTGCCATTTTGCTAAAACGGTCCACAACCACAAAGATGGAATCCTTGCCTCTTTGGGTTCTAGGCAATCCAAGGATAAAATCCATGGAAATGTCGACCCAAGGAGAAGAGGATATGGGCAAGGGGGTGTATAGTCCATGAGGTTTAGTGGTAGATTTTGCTTGTAAACAAGCAATGCAACTACTACAAAATCTTTGAACATCTCGCTTAATATGAGGCCAAAAGAATTTCTCTTTCAAAAGGGAAAGAGTTTTCTCAATTCCAAAATGCCCCATGAGCCCACCCTCATGGCTCTCCTTAACCAAGAGTTTCCTAATAGATCCTTGGGGTATACAAAGTTTGTTTTCTTTAAAACGATACCCCTCAGAAATATAGTACCCTTGATAAGGTTTTTGAATACATAAAGAATAAAAGTTAGCAAAATCAAGGTCTTTCTCATACAACTCCTTGATGTCATCAAACCCTAATATTTGAGAACCTAGGGTATTCAATAAAACATGTCTTCTTGACAAAGCATCAGCTACTACATTGGTAGAGCCTTTTTTATATTTGATGACATAAGGAAATTGCTCTAGGTACTCAACCCATTTTGCATGCCTTTTATTTAATTTATGTTGACCTTCAAATATTTAAGTGATTCATGATCACTATGGGTAACAAATTCCTTGGTCACAAGCTAATGTTCCCAAGTTTGAAGGGCACGAACTAAAGCATATAACTCCTTGTCATAGGTAGGGTAGTTCAAGGCAGCCCCATGAAGTTTTTCACTGAAATAAGCTATGGGGTGACCACCTTGTAACAACACAGCCCCTATGCCAAGACCTGAAGCATCACATTCTAGCACAAAAGTTTTTGACAAATCAGGCAAAGCTAGAACAGGTGCTTGAGTAAGTTTAAGCTTAAGTTCTTGGAAAGCTAAGTTATGTTTTTCCTTCCATTCAAAAGCCACGTCCTTCTTCACCAACTCGTTGAGAGGTGAAGCTAATGTAGAGAAGTTAGGAACAAAACGTCTATAAAAGCTTGCCAAACCATGGAAGCTCCTAACTGCACTAACATTAGTAGGAATAGGCCATTCTTGGATGGCTTTGATTTTCTCGGGGTCCACATGAACCCCATTTTTGCTGACCACAAATCCTAAGAAAATAACATTATCCACACAAAAAGTGCACTTGTCTACATTGGCAAACAAGTGATTGTCTCTAAGGACAAGAAAGACTTGCCTTAGGTGATGCACATGATCACTAAGACTTTTGCTATAGATTAAAATATCATCAAAATAAACAACTACAAATCTACCAATGCAATCCCTAAGGGCATGATTCATCAACCTCATGAATGTGATAGGTGCATTAGTAAGCCCAAAAGGCATTACTAACCATTCATATAGTCCAAACTTAGTCTTAAAAGCGGTTTTCCACTCATCACCTTCCTTGATTCTAATTTGGTGATATCCACTCTTAAGATCTACCTTGGAAAATATGGATGACCCATGCAATTCATCAAGCATGTCATCAAGCCTAGGAATTGGGTGCCTATATTTTATGGTGATGTTGTTGTTGGCTCTACAGTCACAACACATCCTCCATTTTCCATCTTTTTTTGGCACCAAGATGACTGGTACAGCACAAGGGCTTAGACTCTTTTGAATCCAACCCTTCTCCAACAACTCTTGTACTTGCTTCTCTATCTCTTTGGTTTCTTGTGGATTAGTCCTATAGGCTGGTCTATTTGGAAGACTAGCCCCAGGCACAAGATCTATTTAATGTTCTATTCACCTAAAAGGAGGAAGTCCAATGGGGCCTTCCTTGGGAAATATATCATCAAATTCTTTTAAAAGATTTTTCACCACAAGAGGTAGAGAAGTTTCCAAAGAAGATGTGGCAGTGCAAGTTAGTGTTCCTCTACACATGAGGATATAAGAAGATGGTTCAAGAAAGAGAGAGGTTTTATGTAAAGGTGTTGAATCAAAAGTCTCTCCTTGAACTATCTCTAGAGAGGGAACACTAGTCTCTCTAGAATCCTCTTTTTCCCTAATTTTTAGTTTTTTTTTTTTTCAACTGTTTTGTATTTTTCTTTTTCTTGCTCACGTTTGGCCTTCATTTGTACTTGATCTTCCATCACTTGGGAAGGGGATAGAGGATAAAGCACAAATTTCTTACCCTTGTGAGTGAAAGTTATTTTATTAGTTAGGCCATCATGATGAATTTGTTTATCAAATTGCCATGGCCTACCTAGTAAAATATGACAAGCTTCCATGGGAACTACATCACATTTAACTTTATCATTATAGTTCCCAATAGAAAACTCTACTTCCACTTGTTGGTTGACCACCATATCCCCATCATCATTAAGCCAATGAAGTTGATAGGGTTTTGGGTGGGGTGTGGTAGTCAAGCCCAACTTTTCAACCATCCTAGTGCTACAACAATTGCACCAAGATCCACTATCCACTATGAGAGAACAAGCTTTATTGGAAATATTGCATCTTGTATGAAAAATGTTCTCTCTTTGGGATTGTGTATCACTAGGTTGGTTATTGAGGACCCTTCTCATCATAAGAAGTTCCCCATTGTAAGGATAAGTGACCTCACATGACTCTCCTTCACTTGCTTCTTCTTCATCCTCACTTGAAGATGAAGAAGTAGTAGCTTCATCATGGCTACTATAAATGTCTTGGCCCCTTAAAATCATCACTTTCTTATTAGGGCATTGAGAAGCAATGTGACCTCTCCCAAGACACTTAAAGCACTTTATATCACTAGACTTTGTGCTAGTGTGTGAAGTGTTTATTTTTTTATCTTTTTCTTTACCTTTGTCTAGATTTTTGGAGGGAAAAGTAGTCTTTTTTTTCAAAATCATTTTTCTTGCCCTCCCTCTTGTAGTTATCCTTAGAAAAAGAAGATGAGTATGAGCTTGCTTTAAAACCTTTTCTCAAATTTTGTTGTTAAACCTTAATACAAAGTTGAACCAAATCATCCAAATCCCTATAAGGGAGAAGCTCAACCTTATCTCTTATGTCAAAAGATAACCCACTCAAAAATCTAGCAATGGTAATATTTTCCTCTTCTCTAATGCCAGCCATCATTATGTATAACTCCATCGTTTGTCTATATTCTTTCACAGTCATATTTTTTTGATGGAGTCTTTGGAGCTTGTTGATAAGCTCCCTAGTGTAGTAAGAGGGAATATGCCTCCTCCTCAAGGTACTCCTTAACTCATTCCAATATTGAATTGGAGGTTCATTATGGAGACGCTTATCTCTCACAAGTGAGGTCCACCAATACATGGCATGACCTTGGAAGCTTAGAGTGGCTAAAGACACTTTTCATTCTTCACTCACTTGGTGGCAAGTGAAGATTTGTTCTACCTTCATTTCCCAATCTAGGTACCCCTCCACATCATCTTTTCCATGAAAATAAGGGAGATCTACCCTAGATTCCCTTGTCTTGGGTTGCCTATGGACTCTTCTAGGAGGTTGTTGATAATGATCCCCTAAGGCTAGGCTATCATGTATTGACTCTCCTATGGTGGAACTATGAACCCAAGAACTATGTTGACCATGATGTTTCTTTTTCTCCTTTAATAGACGAATCTCCTCCTCCATAAGAGCAATTTGAGCTTCTCTTTCAAATTTTTCTCTAAGTCTTTGTTGTGATTCTTGCTCTTTCCATAGTTTTAGTGATCTTAATTCACGTGATAATGTAGCAAAATCTTTGTTATCACTTGAATTAGTATCACTATGAGGAGTAGAAAATTCTTCCATTATAGGTGAAAGATTATTTTTGATGAATGAACTTTGAAAATCAATTATTTTTATGCAAGGTTAAGACTAAGTACTAGGAGGATTATGTATACAAATTGAACTTTGGAGGGAGGTGAGCTACTAGGAGCCACTTAAAAACCAAGCCTCTTCAAGTAAAAATTACTAATCCCCTTTGTAGTTAATCTCTACCAAATTCTTTTCAATGAAAATTATTTTTTTGATGTTTTATGAGCTATGGCATACTAGTCGTAGGAAAGCAATTAAAACAAAAGATAAGCAAGAAAAATAAGCTATCTAAACGTGTCCTAGGGTGAGAGCTTGAGAGATACCAAAGATCAATCAAGGACCACTCCCACCAAGTACTAACGAAAATTCTATTCCTAAGGAGAGATGGTTGTGTACCAAAGACACCCCCAAGACACTCCTACAAAGGCCAAATACAAGATATGAACAAAGTGAAATACAAAGAACAAGTGGCTTTAAGAAAAATTAGAAAAACAGCCACCAAGAATTAGTGATGGATTAGTGACCAATTTTGCAACAAAATTTTCAAATTAGTAAGGAAAAATTGGTCTCTAAAATCCGTCACTAATGCTTATGTATATTTTTTTTTAAATTCAAGTACAATTCAAATTGATTTCTCCTTCAATCTTCACGGCAATTCCAGTCCAGCAATCACAATTTTTCCAGCCAAGAATGTTTATGGTGTATGTGTTGAAGTAGTCAAATCCGAGAGCCACCTATGTCCTTTTCTCTTCCTTTTCTTAGGCTTCTTTTGATGACCCTTGTAGAACTAGCTTCTAGGAAGATAGGCTAGGTCAAACTTAGGCCACACTTGATGAATAAACAATGATAAGAACAGCAAAGATAGTTGAAGAAATAAGGAACATAGGAGTAGAGTAAGAAATGACAATTTAGGTGACACAAATAAGTAGTTGACTAGAACAAGAAGGAATTGACCTAAGATGAGTTCTAGATGGGATGCTCAAAACCAAAACACTCAAAGATATAAGAACTGAAAATTTTTATGATTCAAGCACAAGTATAAACAGAGAAGAAAACAATTGAGAATTCAAACTCCTTAATTGGCTTTTGTTTTTCAAATTAGGTTTAGCAGCTTTTTTTTTAATCAATTTTGTTTTGAATTTCTTTTGATCTTTCTTCTATATTTTTTTTAATCTTTAGGAGTTGCCTTTTACTATAAAGTTTCTATGTCTCAAATAAGTCTCGGTCACTTGAGGGAAACACCAAAACCGGATTCAAAATAATTGCCAAATGACAAGCCAAATAAAATTCAAATTCAAGATAAATGGAACATGCATTTCAAGCTTGTAGTTTTGAATGGCACATGCTCACGGTTTTAGGCTCCAAGATTCAAATTCAAATTTGAATTAGTAACACAAATTTTCAGCACACACCAAAACATTAAGATCAAACACTCACGGATACACAAATTGTTTAAGACATTTTCAAAATTTGGAAAACCTAAAATTCTAAGAAAACTACTAATGATCTAATAGTAGTTCATGAACTCAATTCAAAACAAAATTTGATGAGCTTATACAAACACTTATGGATCTCGGCCAAATCCAGAAAAAATTGATTCAACTTTCAAAAGAAAAATTAAAAAGGTTCAACAAGCAATGCTAGGAATGATGAACATATAAAGAACTACACTACCTTACTAAACATGGATTCAAAACAAAAATTAAGACTCAAACAATTTTCAATGGCCGAATAAAATTCAAGAAGACTCAAACAAATCAAAAAGCTAATAGGAAGAAAATTCCTAATTAAGTACAAGAAGAGAGCATGATTCATGGAAGCATATAACATAGGCGCATATATGAATCATTCAAGCAACAAGAAACTAGATCCATCAAATTTTAAGGCTCAAATTAGATCTAGGAAGGAAGCAACTCTCATGTGACAAGAACTCAAAAAAAATAAGATGAACACAAAATTGACAACAATTCAACCACGGATCACACCACAAAAGATAAGGATCAAGACTTATCTCTTGAAGACAAAATCGGATGCTCTTGATACCACTTGATGTGCTTCCACTTGGATGCACATAGGAGGAACTTCAAGTCTCCACGGATCCTTGGAAGAGGCGTCAAGGATTGGAGCTCCAAGGAGACTCAAGGTGGCCGAAGCTTGCTTCTAGCTAAGTTCCAAGGAAGAAGGGTGACCTAGCTCTACAAAGAGAAGCACTCAAGGAGGGTAGAGAAGGTGACCAAGGTGACTTTCGGAGGGAGAGGTTTCAAGTGAAGAAATCTCATTCAATTAATCCAAAAGTGAGGTACAAAGCTCGGCTATAGTGTTTTATAGGGAGAAATTAGGTCTAGGTAACCATGGGTTAGCCTAAGGTTAAGTGGAACCATGGTATGGTTCACTTAACTTTAGGCGCCCAAAATTTGAATTCAAAAATTCAAATTTTGGAGCTTAAACCGGATCACCCATGTGCAAGTTCATTTGGAATGTCATTAGGCTTCCATTTGGCTTGCATTTCGGATCACACCATGTGCATGTGTTGCACATGGCCGAAATGTACTCCAAATGTGAATCTAATTACATTCTAATGCAACTTCACATGCAACCTAAATAACCCTAAATGTAAATGACCTCTAAATGAAAATCCTAAACTACAAGGCCGGAAATACAAGGCCCAAGGAAAATACAAGGCACTAAGGCCCAAATCCTATACTACCCTATACTACTTGGGCTTGAGTCAAAGCCCAACAAAACAGAGTAATGGGCTTCTCTTGGGCTTGGGCCCACTCTTCATGAATTCTCCTTGCCATAGCCCTAGTAGTTGGTCCCTTAGCCCATGGGCCTCCTCCATCACAAGTAATGGACAACAAAATTGGCGGATGATCCATGAATAAGATCCCTTATGTTGAAAGTCTTTCTCATGATGTAAAGGTCAAGGTGATGTGTCCTGTTAATGTTAGCTAACAACAATGCAAGTATATAAGACCATATTAACAACAATGGCTAAGCTCTAAGTGCTCAATAGGGGGTGCAAGCAATGATGCAAATATTTAGTGTGTATGGGCAATAATGACTAATGACTAAACTTTAAGGGCCTAACAACGATGCAAATTTTGGAATGAATTGATGTTTAAGCCTTAAGACCACCAATGAATAATCATAGATCAATAAATGTTTTTGCTTGATGGGGAACATATCATGTGGTAGAGACTCACTTAGGGAGCATTTGGTACACAAGAAACATTTCATGCCTAGGAATCATTATTCATAGGAATCATAAATCCTAAGAATCATGATTCTTGGGAATGATTAAAATCCAATATTTATATGTAACATTATGTGTTTTATGATTTTATCCATTTTATGTGTTGTTTGATGATTTATGATGTTTTAACTTGTTGTAGTGTATTTTATGTTTTTTTAAGAGTTTCCTTAAGAGCTAAGTTGATTAGAGTTGAGGTCAAAGTTGACAAGAACTGGAAAGGTATATAAAGTTTTAGGAGAGCATGAACTTCATAAGTTCATTCCCTTAAGTTCTAGAGAGAATGGCTCTAGAGTTAAAAAAGTTGGATTCTTCTTCTAACTCCACCAAGAGCTTTCTTATCTTCCCCTGAAGTTGAGATCAAGTTATAGCAGCTAAGGTTCAAGCTTGGGGAGCTCAAATCCTTAGAAAAAAGGTTAAACACGTGGGGATCCTATGGTTTTTCCCCTTCTTCCTTGATTACTCTGTTTCTGGAAGCAATAAAGGTAAGGGAAACTTGTTTATTGATTTCTTCAATTGTTTGTTGACTCAATTGTAGAGTTGGCCCATTATGGCCTTTATGTTGAGACATATTGAATTGCATGTTGATGGATTTTGGGGGTTTTGAGGTTGATGTTGAAATTATTGATTTGGTGCCTAAATCATTGTTGCATGCACAATTTCTTGCTAGGTTTTTGATATAAAGGTTGTGGTGATGGGTTTTGCTAGTTTGCATGTAAAAATAGGTGGCTAAGAGTGTAGAAGGGTACAAACACCGTAGAGGTGCTAAGTATTCTTGCTCAATGGGATGAATCTCGTTAAGCGAGCCTTCATGGTGTAAAGGTTGAAAACCTATAAAGGGAGTTTTCACTAAATGAGCACAATCTCGCTTAGCAATCTAGGTTTATCATAGAGAGTGATTATTGTTAAGTGAGATATGTTTGCTCAATTAGAAGAAAGCCAAAAAATGTTGTGGCTAATGAGTGAGGTGGGCTAGCTTAGCGAGAAGATCCATAAGGGTTCAAGGTCGATCAATGAGATGGTGCTTACTCGATAAGGAGTTGGGCTCAGGTCGCTCATAGCATTCTAGCTCACTGAGCAAAAGTCCTATTTTGGCTACGATGTGTTTCTAGTGTGTTAACTCAGAAGAAGCGCATTTGCAATTCCCACTGAGGTTTTGAATATGACAAATATAATATGTATTGTTATTGCTAACATGTGTATTGTGACACCCTTACTACCCCAACACATATATAATATAATTTAATTAAGAAGAATAAACTTTCAAAGGGTTCGTAAAAGGGTTCACATAAAATTTCAAAACTGTTCTTTCTTCAATATAAGAAAATGACTGAAAAATAAAACTTGAAAGGTAAAATTTAAGAGTTTACAATTTTAAAATCATTTATTACAATACCAAATCCATATAAATATTCTGTCCTAGAAATCCTCTGCCCCGATGTCACATTATCAGAACATTCCCATAATTTAACTGTTGGCATTCTAGATGCCACTCATAGTCGGATCTTCTTCACCTAAAATATCCACAGTTTATACGGTGAGAAAAGAAAATATCTATATGCAAAGTACATACAAACACATCACAATATAATCTCATCATAATTCAATATTTAATAAAATATATATAGATATATATATATATATATATATATCAATCATTCATCATCTTCACATCTCAATTCACATTTAACATATCTCATTTCACATACATATCTCAATCCATCATAATCCACACCAATTATACAATTTACAACATCATTTCCATATTCATAATTCATGTCAATCTTACAATTAACAATATCATTTCCACATCCATAAGTCACACCAATCTTACAATTAACACTATGCCAAGACCTCGCCACATCTGACACAAGTGATACAGGTTAATTTCCTCCCACACCAAACCAGGGTCACGCCCTCCCTGTAGCATCACTTACCCAGGGGCCATGCCATCCCTAGTCATTAAGGAGTACGCTCGTCCCTGAAGCATCACCTACCCAGGGTTCGTATCATCCCTGATCATCCGGGAGTACGCTCGTCCCTGAAACATCAACTACCAGGGTTCGTATCATCCTTGATCCTTTAGTGTGAGGAACCACAATCAAATTATAATCCGTACAGTCTTTTGCAATTAACCCTATGCCAGGGCTGCCACAATTGACATAAGTGGTGTGTGTTAACTGTCTTACTCATCCCACACCATGTTAGGGTCACGCCCTCCCTATAGCACCACTTACCCAGGGGCCGTGCCATCCCTAGTCACTGATGTGAGGCACCACAAACACAATCATAATCACATTCATACAACATCTCATCTCATAATTCAAATTCACATCACGTACACAATTCCACCTCACATACACAACAGATAAGCCCAACAAAATAAGGGTTTACACACCCCTCAAGTAATTCACATCAAGATCATTCATTCTTATCAATCAATACAATAATAACATTCATAAATTAATATTATAAACAATGGAATTATCAATTTCATATAACTTTAACATAAACAATAAAACCCCCAATTCTTTCAAAACCTAACTCACAGGCACTTTTCTACAGTTTCGTTCTCCCTCTCAGATCATCATTCTTACAAATTAAATATATATTTCTCAGAATCTAATGGTATCATTAATTCCTCAAACAGAAATATTTCAATTTTTCCAAAACCTAGCCTACAGACACTTTTCTATAATTTCGTTTTCTCTCCCAAAGCATCATTTTTACAAATAAATCATATATTCATAATCCTAAATTCATACAGAATCAAATAATGCCAATAATTTTTCAAACAGAAATAATTATAAAATTACTCATAATCCTAAGGGCTCTTCTTCTACCCAATTCCCTCATGTAACTCCACATATAAATAATCCCCTTTTTCCCCGTACCTGGATAAACAGCAGTTGAAACTACAACAGGGATCTCTTGGTCTCCTCCTCTAAGTGCCCAATGGTCTTCAGAGAGAAGAAGAGGGGAAGAAAAAAACAACAGAAGAGAATAAGAAGAGAGAATGAGAGATGTGAGAAAATGAGAGGTAAGGCCTCCTATTTATAGGAATCTGCCTCAGCTAATCCAGAACGGCCCGTTCCAAAAGTGGAACGGCCGTTCTGGACCCTCCAGAACCAAGCAAAAACCTCAACTCGAACGGCCCGTCCCAAAACCGAAACGGCCCGTTCCAAAACCCAGCAGAACGGCCCGTTTTACCTTCAGAACGGCCCGTTCTCCAACCGGAACGGCCCGTTCTCAACTACATTTTTTAGGCAAATTCTTTATTCCGGAACGGCCCGTTTCACTTTCGAAACGGCCCGTTCCAGGCAACGAATTGGGCCCACGGCCCAGTAAAAATTTGGGCTGTTACAATACTCCCCTCCTTTAAGAAATTTCGTCCCCGAAATTTTTGCAATGGCAGTCTCTTTGCTTCTTACTTTCTAATTCTTATGCAACCTCACTACCTTATTGATGTACAACTCTATCACTTTCACCAAAGGATATCTAAGGATAAAACAAGTAAATTTGGTGAGCTTATCCACTAAAACACAAATAGAATCGATCTCTTAAGCGTCTCAGACTAACCTATAATTAAAGTCTATCCACTCACCATTACAGTTCCAAAATGGGACATCTAAGTGCTACACAAATTCCTAAAGACTTCTTGCATACTAAACACGAGCATACAATTTCTCTACTCCTCTCTTTACCTTAGGCCACCATGCTTCCGCTGTACCACTCTGATACATCCTCCTAAGGTCCCGATACATCTCAATAGCTCCTAAATGAATGTCTTCCTCTAAAATCATCTTTCTTAATTGAAGGTTACTAAGCACCCAAATTTGTTCTTGCACCTCAAAACAACATCGATTCTACTCAGAAAAGTTATCTACACTCCTACCAATCTTTTCCACTTGATTCTCTAAGAAAGGCTCTAACTCCTAGGCTTCTCTAATCTCATCCATTAATTCACTAGTCACTTTCAACATAATCAATTCAATGCTCCTAAGGATAATCTCACACACAAAGCATAAGTCTCTAAATTCTTCAATCAATTCCAACCCTTAAATCATCAAAATGATATACCAGAGGTCATCATAATCAAGGCATCTGCCACAATATTGGTTTTACTTCTATGATCATCTCTAAAGATTAAGCACCTAAGCATAAGTTCACTAGGTATACATATCAGATCTCTAATTTCACCACTCCATCTATACCCAAGTCAAACTCTCATCCATCACCTTATCCTATAGCCTCATATCTTGTCACCAAAATTATGCTTCTCCAATTTCCTTCAACAATCCATTCACTACTCAAGTCATACTTAGTCTCACACTACTAAGGGTAACCTTATAAGCCAAACTTAAGTCTCTAATTTGAGCCAAAAGATTCATCTCTCTAATCATAAGGGAAGATAAATATAAAGGTTTCCTACACAAAACATCGATCACCTCAATGGCTTTAGCCAAATAATAAATAAGATCAAAATCTTATTCCTTAAGAAATTTCAACTATCTCTTTTATCTCATATTTAACTCCTTTGGTCAAAAGATATTTAAGGTTCTTATGATCACTAAATACCTCAAGCTTAGAATCATATAGGTAGTGTCTCCAAATCTTAGTATAAATGACAAAATCACTAACTCAAGGTTATGGGTAAGGTAATTCCTCTCATGAATTCTCAATTTCCTAGAAGCATAAGCTACTATTATTCCTTCTTGCATCAACACTCTGTCCAAACCTATCTTAGAAGCATAACTATATACCACAAAAGACTTACTAAAATCTAGTAGTATTAACACTAGTCAATCTTTCGTTAAGAATTTCAAAACTACTCTCATACTTACTATCCCCCACAAGGACAACACTCTTCCTAGACGACCTAGTCGAAAGTAATGTTATCTTAGAAATTTACTCAATAAATCTCTATTAGTAATGAGCTAACCCAAGAAACTCTTAACCTCACTAATAGTATCGCTCACTTAAGAACAACTTCTATCTTAGATAGATCTACGTTATACCTCCGCCAGAAATTACAGGACCTAGAAAACTCACTTCACACAATTAAAAATCATACTTAGATAAATTAGTGTAGAGCTGTCTTGGATACATCTTCATCCTCATCTCCAATATGATGATATCACACCCTAAGGTCAATCTTACTAAACACATAAACACTCACTAAATGATCCATAAGGTCATCTATCCTCATATCAACATACATGCATATCCAATCGTATTAGAATACCTACTTTAAACCTTCATATATACCATTCCTAAGCATGTACGAATCAATCACCATTTATTCCATATAGCATGTACATGAACCAACTTTACCACATAGCATCATATCATCTTAAACAACCTCTCAATGACAAAACCTCAAAACATCATATCCAAATCTATTTTTATCCTTGCTATGCCTAAGAACTCAAAAACATCATGACAACATATACCCACCTTCCACAACTATAAAAGAAATTGACACACAGAGAGTTATACTCATCCAAATGATCTCAAACCTATCTCAAAAGAAAGCTAAGAAAATAAGCTACAACTCTTATGAAGACATAAGATTCCAAAAAGATCATCTTCTTAGCTAAAAATTTCAAAAACCTCAGCAGATATATTCGGCGCTTACAACTAGACCTTTGATCACTAAAGTAGCTATAACTAAAGTTCTAGACATCCGTTTTATCTGATTCCAGTTCCATTGGAAAGATAACATTCAAGGCTACAACTTTTGTGAAGACCATAAAATCTAAATCTGTCAATAAGGTACTGTTATTGGCACAACAAAACTGCAACGAAAATATTCCCTACACCATACAGCAATAGTGTACTAACATCCCACAAAATACCTCAACCATTCCAAAATCACTTCTTTCCACCTTAAACTCATATCCAAGCTTTTCACTACAATTCTAAACCAAATCAACTCACACATTCAGCATAAAAGACTTATAACTGAAATAAAATCCTCATGCAACCTAACCCTAACTAGGTTAATATGCAAGTATCAAAACTTAAGGGAATCACCAATACTTTGACCTTTCATCAAGAATGCTCAAAGCTCTAATGCTCAACACATAACCTTTTGGATTCAATCACTACAACTATAGTTTTCAGAAACTCCACCAATCGTAAACTCTTAATACACTCGATAAATCAATGTCTTACCCACATCTAAGGTTCTAATAGTTCTAGTTGGTTAACACAAGGCTTCGTCCACTATTACTGGCACATATGCTCACAACACGAGCGATACCACTCAACCACCACTTCTTACATAAGCAAAAAGTATCAAAACAAATGAACAATCATGAATAGCATCAAATAAGCTATATCATGTCTTTCAACCAAACTATGAAAAAAATAATATAAGTGTAAGCACAACACTAACAATACAAGGGAAACATCACCATCGTTATCATCATCATAATGCAAAACATTGTTAGAGTACACACAATTAAATAACAACAAACAAAATCAATCATCATACTAACATATCAATAAATTTGACAATCGATTCATTTTATCATTCATCTACCAAATAAGCATAGTAGACTCATAACTCACGGCCGATTGGATCGACCTGCTTTGATACCACTAAATGTGACACCCTTACTACCCCCACATATATAATATAATTTAATTAAGAAGAATAAACTTTCAAAGGGTTCGTAAAAGGGTTCACATAAAACTTCAAAACTGTTCTTTCTTCAATATAAGAAAATGACTGAAAAATAAAACTTGAAAGGTAAAATTTAAGAGTTTACAATTTTAAAATCATTTATTACAATACCAAATCCATATAAATATTATGTCCTAGAAATTCTCTTCCCCGATGTCACATTATCAGAACATTCCCATAATTTAACTGTTGGCATTCTAGATGCCACTCGTAGCCGGATCTTCTTCACCTAAAATATCCACAGTTTATACGGTGAGAAAAGAAAATATCTATATGCAAAGTACATACAAACACATCACAATATAATCTCATCATAATTCAATATTTAATAAAATATATATAGATATATATATATATATATATATCAATCATTCATCATCTTCACATCTCAATTCACATTTAACATATCTCATTTCACATACATATCTCAATCCATCATAATCCACACCAATTATACAATTTACAACATCATTTCCATATTCATAATTCATGTCAATCTTACAATTAACAATATCATTTCCACATCCATAATTCACACCAATCTTACAATTAACACTATGCCAAGACCTCGCCACATCTGACACAAGTGATACAGGTTAATTGCCTCCCACACCAAACCAGGGTCACGCCCTCCCTGTAGCATCACTTACCCAGGGGCCATGCCATCCCTAGTCATTAAGGAGTACGCTCGTCCCTGAAGCATCACCTACCCAGGGTTCGTATCATCCCTGATCATCCAGGAGTACGCTCGTCCCTGAAACATCAACTACCAGGGTTCGTATCATCCTTGATCCTTTAGTGTGAGGAACCACAATCAAATTACAATACGTACAGTCTTTTGCAATTAACCCTATGCCAGGGCTGCCATAATCGACATAAGTGGTGTGTGTTAACTGTCTTACTCATCCCACACCATGCTAGGGTCACGCCCTCCCTGTAGCACCACTTACCCAGGGGTCGTGCTATCCCTAGTCACTGATGTGAGGCACCACAATCACAATCATAATCACATTCATACAACATCTCATCTCATAATTCAAATTCACATCACGTACATGTCGCCACCCGCCGAAACGGACCTTGGCATTCGCGACGATGGTCGGACTCTTTTTAAGGATTGAAAAATGATGGATTGTTAGAACGACTTATTCTCAAATTGAGACCTCACCGAACTAACAATTTTATTAAATGATTCACCAATCCATGTTAATCCCAAGCGGGACCCTCCATGGATTAGTGGTTTTCACAAAAAGAAGGGTTCTTGGAGTCGCCACCAATGTTTTACTCAAAACATTGGAAAAAGGGATAAGGCAATTGATTTTCGCAAATCAACCTTGGCCATTACAACCAGAGTTGGGTAAGGGAGTCGGTTACGTGCGGGGAAGGTCTTAGCACCCCACAACGTCCCTTTCGGGTTCCCTATGACGGATTATTTCATAAATAACAGTGTAAAATTACTAAATTACCCCTATTTATTAGAAACGATTATAAGCGGAATATTTACATGATGAAAATTCTAAATATGCAATGCAACAATCAGAAAGCAGTAAAAGGAAGGATTTTGAAAAAGAAACCTTTGAAGCGTGCTTTTATATATTTAAACAGACGTTAGGAGGCTTTTTGGCGCTCCTTCCCACTACACGCTTGCTCGCTCCTTCCCTAAAAATTAATTTTTACTATGGAAATCAAAAAGATTTCCCTTCGACTAGTTCGAATCCTCAAGCTAAATGCTCAGAACTCAAGAACTTCGTCGGATCGGCTCTCGGAGAGACTTCTAGGGCAGAACACTGCTCAAAAACCCCAGAATGCTCAACAAGAGGGTCCAAGAATCTGGAAAAAGTGTCCAAATGTGTGGAATGACGTCCAAATGATGTCCTATATATAGGAGTGAGGCGCAGTACGGCCTCTGACATCAATACGGCCCGTACTGAAGTTTTGAACTACAGTACGGCCGTATTGAATTCAGTACGACCGTACTGAAGTTCAAAAACTTCAGTACGGCCGTATTGGTTTCAGTACGGCCGTACTGAAGTTCAAAAACTTCAGTACGGCCGTATTGGTTTCAGTACGGCCGTATTGTAGTTCAAATTGTTCAGTACGGCCGTACTGAACTTCTAGGAGGCCGTATTGAGCTCCAATCCTCCCACATCCTTATTTTAAGCTACTCTAAGACTTCTAAACCTATGAAGAATCATCCTAGGGTCTTCCAGGGTCTTCCAGGAGTCCTTTCGGCTGACTTTCCTTCGGTCTTCGAGAGTCTTCGAGTCTTATTTCCGACCCGGACAATTTTAGGGGTCTACAGCTGCCCCCCCTTTACTTAGTCAAACGGCTTTTTGGTGTACCGGTTGACAAGTAAAGGAGTTGACCCAATTGTCCGAGGAATAAGCCATCCTTCCGACTTGTAGTGTCTTCCGGTGGAAAATTGTTGAGTAGCCTCTCCAGGTTGAGTATTAGTCGTCGCCTCTCCAGGCTCGTTCATACCTCGGTGTTTCTGACAACCTCGGTAGCTGAGTACCGCCTCTCCAGGCTCTGCCTCTGTGTTTCTGACGACGTTAGCAGTTGCACACCTCCGTGTTTCTGACGACGTTGGTGGCTGAGTACCGCCTCTCCAGGCTCTGCCTCTGTGTTTCTGACGGCATTGGCAGTTGCATACCTCCGTTGTTTCTAACGACGGGGTAGCTGAGTACCGCCTCTCCAGGCTCTGTCTCGGTGTTTTTGACAACCTTGACAGTTGCATACCTCCGTTGTTTCTGACGACGGGGTAGCTGAGTACCGCCTCTCCAGGCTCTGCCTCGGTGTTTCTGACAACCTTGGCAGCTGAGTTTGCCCTCTCCAGGGTCTGCGGTTTGCCCTCCCCAGGGTTGCATACCTCCGTGTTTCTGACGACGGGGTAGCTGAGTACCGCCTCTCCAGGCTCTGTCTTGGTGTTTCTGACAACCTTGACAGCTGAGTTTGCCCTCTCCAGGGTCTGCGGTTTGCCCTCCCCAGGGTTGCGTACCTCCGTTCTTCTGGTCACTTTGGTAGCGTGAGTTTGCCCTCTCCAGGGTCTGCGGTTTGCCCTCCCCAGGGTCTGCCTCCGTGTTTCTGACGACGTTGGCAGTGTGAGTTTGCCCTCTCCAGGGATTTGTGATGATTTTGTCTCCACAGTCCACGATGCTGCTTCGACGATTGTTTTTGATTTTTGTGCCACTGAGGGCTGGATAACGCAGGGATCCGTCTAGGGGATGTGCAGTTACTCATAGGTTCTTGTGTCCCAACTTTCCATTGCGTAGTTGGTGCCCACTGGGGAATTTCTGATTCCTTGGGGGTGCAGACACAAAGATGCTCCTTTTGAGGTGAGCGATGCCTTATGATTGGCTGACGTCCTTTCGACGTTGGTGGAGTATCCCGGTTATCCTTATTCGGGTGACTCTTTTTGATTTTCTGGTTTTATTGCCTCTGCGTAGGCTGTTATCCGCTGGGGGATTCTATTGTGATGATTTTGTCTCCACAGTCCACGATGCTGCTTCGACGGTTGTTTTTGATTTTGGTGCCGCTGAGGGCTGGATAACGCAGGGATCCGTCTAGGGGATGTGCAGTTACTCATAGGTTCTTGTGTCCCAACTCTCTATTGCGTAGTTGGTGCCCACTGGGGAAATTCTGATTCCTTGGGGATGCAGACACAAAGATGCTCTTTCTGAGGTGAGCGATGCCTTATGATTGGCTGACGTCCTTTCGACGTTAGTGGAGTATCCCGGTTATCCTTATTCGGGTGACTCTTTTTGATTTTCTTGGTTCTGTTGCCTCTGCGTAGGCTGTTATCCGCTGGGTGATTCTGTCGTTAATTTTGATTAGCCTCTTCTGTTAGGCGGATCATCTTGACGTTCAATGATTGGCTGAATGCCGAATTCCGCTTGGGGAATGATTATTGATCTTTTTTGGATTTTCTCTTTTTGAAGGAGTGCCTCTGAGTAGGCGAATTATCTTGATGTTTGGTGTTCGGCTGAGTGCCGGATTCCGCTTGGGGAATGGTTATTGATCTTTTCGGATTTTCTTTTTTTTTGAAGGAGTGCCTCTGAGTAGGCGAATTATCTTGATGTTTGGTGTTCGGCTGAGTGCCGGATTCCGCTTGGGGAATGGTTGTTGATGTTTTTGATTTTTTTCTTTTTTTGAAGGAGTGCCTCTGAGTAGGCAAATGGGGATTGAAGATCTTATGTATCCCAGAGTATTATTTAGAAAGCCTCTTCAGGCTTAGCTTCACTCGTCGCTCGAGTTGGAAAGCTATCTTCCACTAAGGAAGTCAAAGTCCTTTGACTCGGATATTCTGTTCGGATGATCATGCTTCCATTGGGGAATCTTGCTGATCTTGCGCTGATAGCTTTCACTGGGAGTTCGGCCCAAGAGTGCAAGCTGAGATGTCTCTGGGGAGTATTATTTCGGCAAGCCTCTCCAGGCTCAGTTATTCTGTACGATTGGGGAGTATTATTTCGGCAAGCCTCTCCAGGCTCAGTTATTCTGTACGATTGGGGAGTATTATTTCGGCAAGCCTCTCCAGGCTTAGTTATTCTGTATGATGAGGGAGTATTATTTCGGCAAGCCTCTCCAGGCTCAGTTATTCTGTACGATAGGGGAGTATTATTTCGGCAAGCCTCTCCAGGCTCAGTTATTCTGTATGATGAGGGAGTATTATTTCGGCAAGCCTCTCCAGGCTTAGTTATTCTGTATGATGCAATTGATTTTCTGAATTTTTGTCTTTTTTGTCATTTTTTGGCTTTTTCTGTTGATTGCTGTCATACACAAGCAATTTTTTTCTATTTTTCTATTTTATGCGATTGCCTCATGATAAGGTCTTTAAATGTGCAACTAAAGGCCAATACGGCTGTATCCATTTCAGTACGCATGGTACGGGCGCGTTGTTTTTTCTGAAGTTTGATTTTTTTTGATTTTTGGTTTTTTCAATAAACAGAGAATAAGTGATCTTCCAGTACACCTATCATCTGTATGCATGTATGCGGTATGATGCACCTAATTCTATTTGATTTATTTTTTCAAAAGAATTAACCGATGCATTTCTTTGCTAGGATTTTGCCATTCCTCTAGACGGGCTGTGCGCTACCGATTTCTGTAACCGAGGAATGATGCGTGTTATATCGAGATTGGTGTCATCAACCAAGTGATCCTTCCCTTCCTTTAGAAGACATGTCAACCCTCCTATTGATCACTATATCTCCATGTTTCCACTAGATTATTCTAAAATCGTTTGGGACAAGAGAAAAGAAAGGAAAGATATTCTTTTTGTTCAAAAGTTTGTGTTTTAGAGGGGATTATTATTATTTTGAAAATGGTTTTTGTAAGAATGGCTGGCCAAGGTAGGCTCATGTGTTTAGGCTTGTTTGATTAAACACTTATGAAGTTAAGAAAGTCTTGTTATTTGACGTTGTGATTTGACAACTTAGATAGCTTTCCTTGAACCTTTCTTTTTGAATTCGGTTCATGGTACCATCATGGGTTTCTTTTGCTTTTTTGATTGTCCTTATTTTTGCCTAAAACACCCCTTTGTGGCGTCTTAGCGGACCTTTGTTTTTGTTTATTTTTGCAACCCTAATTTTTGCCTAGGTCACCCTTTTGTGGGATTCCTAGCGGGTTCTTTGCTCTTATTTTTGCGCAGCCCCCTTTTTGGGTTTCCTGCCGAGCTTTTTGTTTTTAGGATTTCTTTTTTTATCCATGATGGCACCTGTCGAGGCCAAGGAAAGGTGCTCCAAGTTGTCACACACTTCCACATAAAAATGATGCGGGTTTATTGTTATTAAGACGATTTTAACCTCATTTATGCTTATTCAAACAGGGTTAAAAATAATGCGGTCTAGAAATTTATTGCAAGCAAGAAAAGAAGCAATAAGAAAGAATAAAGAATGATTTTATTATAATCATAATGGAAACATGTGCCCTATCGAGGCTCGGGGGTCGGGCTGTCCCCGAGGAGTAATCTCTAATAGTCATCAGGTCTATACATCCCTATCGGAAGGAGAAGAGCACTTGATGACGACGACCGGCCTTGACGCTTGTGAACCGGCCTTCCTAAAGATCTGGCTTAAAGAACGTCGAGAAGGATCTTGATTCCTCTTCGTCCTTTGATCTTTATTAGGGTTGTATCCTAGCCCTTGTTTCCCCGGATTATCTTTGATGATGGGTAGCTCGGGAATCCCTTGGGAATCCTTGCCAAGTCCTTGTCCGGGCAAGTATCCATTCTTGGTGAGCATATGGGCTACCTTCTTCATTTCTCGGGGAAATGTTTCAACATTGGCAATCTCCAATGCTTGGAAGGCGGTCTCTAGAGCTTCCTCTGCTGCATCCACATAAGGTATGGCAGATGGCTTGCTGATGAGTATGTCATCTTCAGCTTGTACAGTCACCAGCTTGTCACCCATTTTTGGTGGAGCGTAGAGGGAACAGCTTTCGCATCATGAATCCAAGGTCGGCCGAGGAGACAGCTGTATGCGGGAGTAATGTCCATCACTTGAAATTCGACGTTGAAGATGGTGGGTCCAATTTGGATTGGAAGATTGACTTCTCCCACCACTTCTCTTTTAGAACCGTCGAAAGCTCGGACGATCAAGTTGCTCGGGCGCATTTGGACTCCCTTGATTGCCATTTGATCAAACGTTCTTTTTGGCATCACATTCAAGGAAGATCCGTTATCCACCAAGACTTTAGCGATGTGGTATTCCTTGCACTTTACAGAGATGTGCAAGGGCTTATTGTGGTTTGGTCCCTCAGCGGGGATTTCTTCATCGGTGAAAGTGAGGTGATCATTAGCCGTGATGTGACTAACAATCCCCTCAAATTTGTCATGGGAGATAGTGTGCGACACGTATGCCTCGTTCAAGACTTTCAACAGAGCTTGCCGATGCGGTTCGGAGCATAGGATCAACGACAACAGAGTAATCTTTGCTGGCGTCTTATGAAGTTGATCCATGATGGAGTACTCGCTTTGTCGGATATACTTTAACAGCTCTTCAGTCTCCTCCTCGGATTCTTTATTTTCCTCGGTTTTCTCTTCTTTTTCTTTCCCTTTATTCTTGGGAGCTTTGTCATGAAGATCTTCGGGAGTGTAGATCCTACCACTCCTAGTCATGCCCCCAAGTCCAGCGATGTTAGAGATATCGCTGTCGGCAGAAGAATGGATGTCGTATATCCATGGCACAGCCTTATTTGATTTGTAGGGAAAAGGTCTTGGAGCAGTGATCCTTAACGGTGTCGGACCTTCCCCTTTATTCGTCTTGATTACCAACAACGGAGTTGATGTGCGCTCACTTGGCGCGGTTGTTGGCTTACACTTAATAACAAATGGCGTGCGATCCATTCTGAACATACGCATCGATTAATCCTTTCTTTTTATTAATGTTTATTAATGAATTACTAGGAGGGATGTATGAAATGCAAACCTAGATCCCTCCATGATCTTTGATAAGAATGCATGATATGAGATGATGACGTTGAATATGCATGCATTGTGTTTATTCAACTAAGCATTATCATGTTTTCGGGATGCTCCTAAGATGATGCATGATATTGCTTGGTTTGGATAAATATCTTTTTTTTTTTGATATTTTGTTTTTTGTATTTTTTTGGGTGAAAAGGGAAACTACCTATATGAATGTGATGAAGGTCGATGTTAACACCATGTAATGGAAGATTCTTATTCCTATTTATTCTTATTTTAAAAAGGAATGTTGTATGTTTAAAGAATGCAATGTATGCTCAAACAATGTCACATAAACAATGCACAAACAATTCACTCATCCACGAACAGTCACGAGCGAATCACGAGGTAGGGGTATCCTGCAGAAAAGTGCATATTCAAGGAGGTTCTAACTGTTCTCACTGGTGTGAGGCCCCCAAGGTGCCCCCATTATAGGGACCCAATTCCTCTCGTCGTAAGTCGATGGAAAGCTCCAACGCACTGTCGGACTTGAGTTCATGGTTTTCACCTTGAGTGATGTTTTCCGACAACGGTCTACGGGCACCTATAGACCCATTCGACAACCGGCCGTACTAGCATCCACTCCGTATGGCTTTCCACTCATGCCCCCGGGTATAGAGGGAACTGTTGTGTGCAAAGGTTTGTGTGCAGTTTATATTTCAAACAATTGCGAAAATTTAAACATCCAACAGTTATTAAAGCCAATTAGGTAAAACGTATTATCATTCAAGCGAGGGGTAATGAAGTAATTTTAAACTATCATTTTAGAAATAATCCATCACTAAATGGGACTGACTCTCGAGGCTTCCCCAGTGGAGTCGCCATCTGTCGCCACCCGCCGAAACGGACCTTGGCATTCGCGACGATGGTCGGACTCTTTTTAAGGTTTGAAAAATGATGGATTGTTAGAACGACTTATTCTCAAACTGAGACCTCATCGAACTAACAATTTTATTAAATGATTCACCAATCCATGTTAATCCCAAGCGGGACCCTCCATGGATTAGTGGTTTTCACAAAAAGAAGGGTTCTTGGAGTCGCCACTAATGTTTTACTCAAAACATTGGAAAAAGGGATAAGGCAATTGATTTTCGCAAATCAACCTTGGCCATTACAACCAGAGTTGGGTAAGGGAGTCGGTTACGTGCGGGGAAGGTGTTAGCACCGCACAACGCCCCTTTCGGGTTCCCTGTGACGGATTATTTCATAAATAACAGTGTAAAATTACTAAATTACCCCTATTTATTAGAAACGATTATAAGCGGAATATTTACATGATGAAAATTCTAAATATGCAATGCAACAATCAGAAAGCAGTAAAAGGAAGGATTTTGAAAAAGAAACCTTTGAAGCGTGCTTTTATATATTTAAACAGACGTTAGGAGGCTTTTTGGCGCTCCTTCCCACTACACGCTTGCTCACTCCTTCCCTAAAAATTAATTTTTACTATGGAAATCAAAAAGATTTCCCTTCGACTAGTTCGAATCCTCAAGCTAAATGCTCAGAACTCAAGAACTTCGTCGGATCGGCTCTTGGAGAGACTTCTAGGGCAGAACACTGCTCAAAAACCCCAGAATGCTCAACAAGAGGGTCCAAGAATCTGGAAAAAGTGTCCAAATGTGTGGAATGACGTCCAAATGACGTCCTATATATAGGAGTGAGGCGCAGTACGGCCTCTGACATCAATACGGCCCGTACTGAAGTTTTAAACTACAGTACGGCCGTATTGGTTTCAGTACGGCCGTATTGTAGTTCAAATTGTTCAGTACGGCCGTACTGAACTTCTAGGAGGCCGTATTGAGCTCCAATCCTCCCACATCCTTATTTTAAGCTACTCTAAGACTTCTAAACCTATGAAGAATCATCCTAGGGTCTTCTAGGGTCTTCCAGGAGTCCTTTCGGCTGACTTTCCTTCGGTCTTCGAGAGTCTTCGAGTCTTATTTCCGACCCGGAAAATTTTAGGGGTCTACAGTACACAATTCCACCTCACATACACAACAGATAAGCCCAACAAAATAAGGGTTTACACACCCCTCAAGTAATTCACATCAAGATCATTCATTCTTATCAATCAATACAATAAAAACATTCATAAATTAATATTATAAACAATGGAATTATCAATTTCATATAACTTTAACATAAACAATAAAACCCCCAATTCTTTCAAAACCTAACTCACAGGCACTTTTCTACAGTTTCGTTCTCCCTCTCAGATCATCATTCTTACAAATTAAATATATATTTCTCAGAATCTAATGGTATCATTAATTCCTCAAACAGAAATATTTCAATTTTTCCAAAACCTAGCCTACAGGCACTTTTCTATAATTTCGTTCTCTCTCCCAAAGCATCATTTTTACAAATAAATCATATATTTATAATCCTAAATTCATACAGAATCAAATAATGCCAATAATTTTTCAAACAGAAATAATTATAAAATTACTCATAATCCTAAGGGCTCTTCTTCTACTCAATTCCCTCATGTAACTCCACATATAAATAATCCCCTTTTTCCCCGTACCTGGATAAACAGCAGTTGAAACTACAACAGGGATCTCTTGGTCTCCTCCTCTAAGTGCCCCATGGTCTTCAGAGAGAAGAAGAGGGGAAGAAAAAAAGAACAGAAGACAATAAGAAGAGAGAATGAGAGATGTGAGAAAATGAGAGGTAAGGCCTCCTATTTATAGGAATCTGCCTCAACTAATCCAGAACGGCCCGTTCCAAAAGTGGAACGGCCGTTCTGGACCCTCCAGAACCAAGCAAAAATCTCAACTCGAACGGCCCGTCCCAAAACCGGAACGGCCCGTTCCAAAACCCAGCAGAACGGCTCGTTCTACCTTCAGAATGGCCCGTTCTCCAAACTAGAACGGCCCGTTCTCCAACCGGAACGGCCCATTTTCCAACCGGAACGGCCCGTTCTCAACTACATTTTTTAGGCAAATTCTTTATTCCGGAACGGCCCGTTTCAATTTCGAAACGGCCCGTTCCAGGCAACGAATTGGGCCCACGGCCTAGTAAAAATTTGGGTTGTTACATGTATTAGTGTTTCAGATAAATAACAATAAGTTCAGGAAAAATGAAGGACAAGTATGTTCAAGCATAATCGAGTTGGACAAGACATCAGACGATGGCAAAAGCTAGTATTAAGACTAAAGTTGATCCATGCCTAAATCAAATACAGGATAAGATGAATCTATCAGCTGAAGCCTGACATATCAAATGTAAGATCGAAACAAGCGTTGTATGAGACTAAGTCAAGCACGGGACGAAAGTTAGCCAAACATCAACATGAAGTGGCAAAATCATCAGATAGAGCCTAATGAACTAGAAGACGAAGTTATCACTCTCATGACGAGACGTAAAGGGTAGTCAAGATTAGACGAAGTATCATATATCCAAGCGTAGTTAAAAATGATGAAGCGCGTCTGATGTCCACTAATCACAATTGAGTGAAATCATACAAGAAATACCAAAGTACATCAAATCAGAATATAGAAAAGAAATAAAAAAGGCAAGTGTGGAGTTACAAGTCAAAGTTGCGTATGCCAGAGAAAGGACACCTACTTTTCAGAGATAGATAGCATTGCAGCAGCTAAACTGATGAGACAAGTACAAATATGCCTAGAGTATGATTGAAGTAAGACATTGGAGTAATCAACTACACAAAAGGACTTCACGTATACCAAAAAACATTTAATGCAAGATCAAATGCATTAAATGAAGAGATTCACATAGCCATGAACAAGCCTCAATCTACAACGACATGAAGCTACGCTCCAACAAGAAAATTTGAATTCAAACAATGGACAAATTTACTAAATGGCTATAAGTATCAAGGAAAAGAAGAAGAAGAAGTAGAACGGAGAAGAAAATAAAACGTGCAATAAGAAAAACAAAGCAAAAGAATATAAGCTACATTTTCTTCTCAAAAAACTTCTTGTATATTTGTGTAAAAGCTAAGATAGCTTAAGATAACTTATCTTAGTAAACACACTATGTGAGATAACTACCCTATCCTCTCTGTGAGAGTTGCAAACACACTCAACATCTTTATGTGCTGTAAAGCTTGAAGAGGATGATAGAAAGAATACTTGTGAACCAGAAGTGGTTGAGAATACTAGCGCTAGTAAGTGAAGCTAGCGGGCCAAAAGTGGTCAAGAATACTTGGAGAACCAGAAGTGGTTAAGAATACTAGCGTCGACAAGTGAAGTTGACGAGCCAGAAGTGGTTGAGAATACTTGTAAACCTTTGTGATTAGTGGAACCCTTCGTTTGAAGGAGACTGGACATAGCTCAGATTGAGTGAACCAGTATAAACATCTATGCATTTTTTTTCTCACTACTCACTTCGTTTTCATCCATTTTCTTTTCAACAAACTGTTAGATGAAAACACAGCTGCTCATCTTGTTTAAGAAATAATTCCTATTTGGACGATAAAACCTTTCAGATGGAAAACAAAATCACTTAACTTGTTTCTTAAAGTAGTCGATCAGTTCTGCTAGACAAAATTTTCAGACAGACAAGCCTGCACAAGTTTTCGACCGTGATTGAACACTCTATTCATTAAAAAATTTTGTTGCAAAGAAACTTTGAAAAATCTACCTTTAAATCACGCACACACACATTCAACCCCCCTTCTGTGTGTATTTCTGCTAAATTCAGTTGGTATCAGAGCTTGACCCATTGGGTTGAGCATCTAACACTACAGGGGTAACGATCATGGAAAATGAAGGACAAGCCATGAACTGCCCACCCCTCTTTAGAGGGACAAAATATGACTACTTGAAACAAAGAATGATTACATTCTTTGATGCTTGTCATATAAACATGTGGGACATTGTTGAACAAGGAAATTACATTCCACTAGATCAAGCTGGCAACGAGATACCCAAAGCACAATGGAGTGAAGAGCAAAAGAAAAGATTTATGCTGAAATCCAAAGCACGCAACGCACTCATGTGTGCCCTGTTTGAGGAAGAATACACTAAAGTTCACAGCTTTAGGAGTTCCAAACAGATGTGGGACACCCTAGCTCTAACCTACGAGGGGTCCCTAGAGGTAAAGTGCAACAAGTTAAGCTTGTTGGCACGTAAGTATGAACTATTTAAGATGGAAGAAAGTGAATCTATACAAACCATGTTTGGAAGATTCCAAACCATTGTTAATGAACTTTCATTCCTAGGTAGAACTTATGATAACTTTGATCATATTGACAAATTTCTTCGAAGTCTACACACGAAATGGAGACCACAAGGTACTGCTCTGAAAGCATCCAAGAATCTGGAAAAGCTCTCTCTAGAGGAACTCATTGGACTACTCAAGGTTCATGAGTTGGAGTTGCAACAAGACGATGCTAGGAGAAAACAAAAGTCTATTACACTAAATATACAAAAGACAAAATCTACACCATTATCTTTAAAAGCCCTAAAGGCAGATGATCTGTCTGATGAAAGCTGCAATGAAGAAACCTGCGATATAGACAATGAAATATCTTTCCTATCAAGGAAGATTCATTAAAAGATTGAATTAAAAATATTTTCCGGGGATATCTATTTTCCCGAAGAAATGGAAGAGGGATTCCAAAACCTCCAGTGCTAACACTCATGGACCCAAATCCATTTGGGTACCAAAGACTAAAATAGTGTCTGTTATAGATTTGTTCAATAAGAACAAAAAATGTCCAGTTAGGAGGGCAAGTCACGTTTATAGGAGGATAGAAAGGACTTATCATGGGGATAGGTAAAATAGGTATCAACTCCTCTATATCCATTGATAATGTTCTGTATGTTAAAGGACTAACACATAATCTACTAAGCATAAGTCAATTGTGTGATAGTGGTTATGAGGTATCCTTCAACAAAGACAAATGCACTGTTAGTCAACCTGATTCATCTATATTATTTACAGCTAACAGATGCAACAACCTGTATAAAATTATGCTTCACGAACTAGAAAATCAGAATGTTGATTGTCTAGTCTCATATGAAAATCAGTGGATTTGGCACAAGAAACTTGGTCATGCAAGCCAGAGATTAATCTCAAAGCTGAAAAAGCATAACCTCGTAAGAGGACTACCAAATCTTGTACATCAGACGAACAGTGTATCTGAAGCATGTCAAAAGGAGAAACAAATTAAAAGTTCATTTCAAAGTACAAATCATGTTTCTACCTCAAGACCACTTAAGCTGCTCCACATAGACTTATTTGGACCCACTAGGACATCATTTGTAAGTGGTAAAAGATATGGATTGGTTAGTGTGGATGACTACACCAAATGGACATGGGTGTTGTTCATAACCCACAAGGATGAGTCTTTTAAGGTATTCCATGTATTCTGTAAAAAAAGTTCAAAATGAAAAAGGAATATCAATCGTTTCTATCATAAGTGCTCATGGGGGAGAATTTGAAAATGATCAATTTCAAGAATTTTGTGAAGAAAATGAAATTAAATACAATTTTTCAATACCTAGAACTCCACAAAAAAATAGGGTTGTAGAAAGAAAGAATCACTCGTTACAAGAAATGGAAAAAACTTTATTAAACAATTTCTCCACCCCCAAATATTTCTGGGCAGAAGTAGTTAATACTTCCTGCTATATTCAAAACATAATATATATTAGGCCTTTATTGAAAAAGACTCCCTATGAATTGTGGAAGGGACAAGCACCCAACATATCATATTTTCATCCGTTTGGATGCAAATGCTTTATTTTGAATACCAAAGACAATTTAGGAAAATTTGACTCAAAAATCGACGAGGGTATCCTACTTGGATATTTTGAAAGGTCAAGAGCCTATAGGGTATTCAAAAATAGAACCAAAACTATTGAAGAAGTCATTCATGTTAAATTTGATGAAAACAAGTCTGATAAAGAAATATCAGAGCTAGGCAATTTCTTCAAGAACATGCAGGTGAACAATAATCAGACAAATAAGCCTGAGTCTGAAGAAATAGTAACTTAATAGGACGAAAGAGAGGAAATAGAACCAGTCAATCGCAACTAGCAGATGAAAGCTCATCACCCGCAAGAACAAATCATTGGAGAAGTAAAGGATGCAGTAAGAACTAGAAGTTCGTTCAAAACACAAGCACAAATCGCACTGCTATCTCAAGTTGAACCAAGAACCACGGACAAAGCCCTATCAGACAAAAGCTGGGTTCAGGCCGTGCAAGAAGAGTTAAGTCACTTCCAGAAGAATGATGACTGGAAACTTGTTCCAAAGCCTAAGGATAGGACGATCATAGGAACAAAATGGGTATAAAAAAATAAATTGGACGAATCAGGGAACGTGGTAAGGAACAAAGCAAGGTTAGTTGCAAAAGGTTACTCTCAGCAAGAAGGTATAGACTTCACTGAAACTTTTGCACATGTTGCCAGAATAGAAGCTATTAGAATTTTACTTGCTTTTGCTGCATGAACTAGCATGAAATTATATCAGATGGATGTTAAAAGTGCATTTTTAAATGGAACAATCTCATAAGAAGTTTACGTATGTCAACCTCCTTGATTTGAAAATGAACTATTATCATCTCATGTTTTTAAACTAAACAAAGCCCTGTATGGACTAAAACAGGCACCCCGTGCATGGTATTAAAAATTAAGCTCTTTTCTAACAAATAATAACTTTATAAGAGGTAAAATTGACAGAACCTTGTTTAGAAAAGAAATAAAGGATGATTTCATAATAGTTTAAATCTACGTAAACGACATAATATTTGATGTTACTAATGAAAATCTTTATCAAGAGTTTTCTAAGGTTATGCAGGATGAATTTGAAATGAGCATGATGGGAGAATTGAAGTTCTTTCTAGGACTTCAAATCGTCCAATCAGAAGAAGGAATCAAAATTCATCAGACAAAGTATACAAAAGAATTACTACAAAAGTTTAAGATGGAAGATGCAAAACCAATGAAGACACCAATGCACCCTTCAACTTCTCTTGGTCTGGACGAAGAATCACCAGACGTTAATAGCACGATGTACCGAGGAATGGTTGGTTCTCTCTTGTACCTAACAGCGTCAAGACCCGACATCATGTTCAGCGTCTGCATCTGTGCTAGGTTCCAAGTACGACCTAAGGAGGTACACTTACAAGCGGTTAAAAGAATTTTAAGATATCTTAAAGGAACACCTAACCTAGGCATCAGCTTTTATAGAAGCTAGAAGTTTTCTCTTCTAGGATATTGTGATGCAGATTATGTAGGAGACAAATGGGAGAGAAAAAGCACTAGCGGAGGATGTCATTTCCTTGGTCTCTGCTTGGTTTCATGGACTAGCAAGAGGCAAAGCACGATTTCCTTATCAACTTGTGAAGCTGAGTATATTGTCGCAGGGCAGTGCCTTACGCAATTGCTTTGGATCAAACATCAGCTGGAAGACTATGACATTTATGAAAGTAGTATTGTACTTTGTGATAACACTGCTGCAATTAACATCTCTAAAAATCCTGTTTTGCATTCTAGGACTAAGCATATAGAAATTAAACATCATTTCATTAGAGATCATGTGCAAAAAGGAACATTTGAACTGTTTTATGTTAAGACTGAAGAACAACTAGCTGATATCTTCACCAAACCCCTTCAAGAAGATAGATATGTCTGGTTGAGAGATAGGCTAGGAATGGAATTGATAGATGATCAATAATATATTACACTCGCCCTCTATTTATTTTTGATGATTACAAAGGGGGAAAAAGATCCCAAAAAATCTATCAACTGAAAAGGCCACAAAGTAAGGGGGAGAGCATAGACCTAGGGGGAGGATCCCTAGTACTTTAGAAAATGCACATAGAAATCCCTTCACTACAGTATCACATGATATTTGTTTGCTCTTTGTCTGATACAAGATGCTTGATATGTATAAACATGTATGATAGATACATCTAAAAATGACTTGATAGATTATATTTGTCATCATCAAAAAGAGGGAGATTGTTAAGTCAGACAAAGTGCATTTGCAATTCCCACCGAGGTTTTGAATATGAAAAATATAATACATATTGTTATTGCTAACATGTGTATTAGTGTTTCAGATAAATAACAATAAGTTTAGGAAAAATGAAGGACAAGTATGTTCAAGCATAATCGAGTTGGACAAGACATTAAACGATGGAAAAAGCTAGTATCAAGACTAAAGTTGATCCATGCCTAAATCAAATACAAGATAAGAAGAATCTATCAGCTGAAGCTTGAGGAATCAGATGTAAGACCGAAACAAGCGTTGTATGAGACTAAGTCAAGCACGGGACGAAAATTGGCCAAACATCAACATGAAGTGGCGAAATCATCAGATAGAACCTAATGAACTAGAAGACGAAGTTATCACTCTCATGACCAGACTTAAAGGGTAGTCAAGATCAGACGAAGTATCATATATCCAAGCGCAATTAAAAATGATGAAGCGCATCTGATGTCCACTAATCACAATTGAGTGAAATCATACAAGAAACACCAAAGTACATCAAACCGAAATACAGAAAAGAAGAAAAATAGGCAAGCATGGAGTTACAAGTCAAAGTTGCGTATGTCAAAGAAATGACACTTACTTTTCAGAGATAGATAATATTGCAGCAGCTAAACTGATGAGACAAGTACAAATATGCCTAGAGTATGATTGAAGTCATACATTGGAGTAATCAACTACACAAAACAACTTCACGTATTGATGGAATAACACTAAGGCCAAGAAGTCCAAGAGGTGATGTATTGAAGGAAGTAAAAGGAATGGGTTAGTGTTGAAAAAAACCATAGGAGGAGTGAGGCCACTTTTGGACCTTAGCTCCTAAAGTTTTTATTAGCATAGCATTTATGTCTTTATTTTGCCTTTGATTTCCTATTTTACCCTTGTATCTTGGGGTATTTTAGTCTTAGAATTTATTTTACTTGTATTTCCCATTTTACCCTTGTATTTTGAGTATTTTAGTCATAGGATTTATTTTCTTTTGTATTTCCTATTTTACCCTTGTATTATGGGGTGCTCTAGATGATTAGGTTTTTAATTTTGGGCTAGGGTGTTAATTAGAGGGTGACACATGTTTTTGGTGTTTTTGGGTCTATTTTTGGTGTTAGAAAGGCTTAGGCCCAAGTGGAGGGCAAAGGTTGCATGGTCTTATCATGCACCTAGATATAGCCAATCTAAACCCAAAGATTCCATCCTTGGCCACCAAGTTGCATCTAGGGTTCATTTGCATTTCATTTGGAATGCATTTGCCTACTCCAAATGTAACCCTAGATGCCTCCCCTCCTATAAATACCCAACACCCCACACCTTGTAAATACTTTGGAAACTGAATATAAAGAGAGCATTTTGCCTTTATATCATCCTTAGTCACCTTGGCTATTTTCGGCCACCTCCCATCCTATCTCCACCTTGAGAGCTAAACCCTAGAAGTGGCCTTCATCTACCTTGAAGTGAGCCAAACCCTAGAGTGCCCTCTCAAACCTTTCATCAAACACTTCACCCACACTCTCCATTTTCATCCATTCTACCATATTCCTCCTCTAAACAAAACACCTCCCTTGAAGGACTTGATCCAAGGATTCAAGGTGTCCTCACATTGATCAACCAAACCATCAATGCTAGTAAGGATGCCATCAAGTGGTATCTAGAGCCAAGGATCATCAAGGGTAAAAACGTTGTCTTCCTTGTCTTCTTGTCATTTTCTTTGCATGGCCGAATGCTTTGGGTTCATATTCTTGCTCCTTGTGAACCTTCCTTGAACATTTTAGGTTTCCATTGTTAGGTTTTTGCCATGCTTTTCTAAATTTTAGGTTGAGTCTCACATGAACATGAAGAACATGTTTTTGATTTTTGAATCCACCTAAGTTTTGTCATTTTATGTTTCTTATATTTTGTCTACAAAAAATTCCATGTATGTGCCAAACACTTTGCATGAATACATGAACAAAAAATACCATATTGCATGATATAGTGGGCGTGACATATAGCTACCATTCTAGGAGTCATTCATGCATGCTACATAGTTCTAGCATGTTCCTTGAAATTTTTTGAGTTTCCATGTGTAAAATGCTTCCTTGCACATGCATATAAATTGCTGCCCACTTTCCTTGCATTCTCACTTGATTTAGTCTTCATTCTATGCTTAAAGAAACCCTAAAAGAATCTAAGAGGTGTGCTGAAAAATTTTGTGCAAACAACTTGTTCTAGATAGTACAAATCATTTTCCACTCAAAAGATACCCTAAACACCTCTAAGAAACCGCCACTTGTCCTTCTCTCCTTTTCTTAAAATTTGACCTAATTTTCACCACCCACAAGTGCAAAACCTAAGCAAAAATGGGATGAACATTAAAGAAAAGAAATTGGACCCAAGAAACATAAAAAAAAATTGACGTGAAAATAGAACAAAAAAAAAGTATAAAAAAAAATTTTGGACCAAAAAGGACTTGTTGCTAGACTTGTGGACTTGGACCAATACCTATGCTTTTTGGAGTTCGACTTAAGACCATTATTGACCTATTTTGAGACCTTAAAGGTGGCTGGACCAAATTCATAAAAGACTTAAATCAAGTGGGCTTAAACACTAATCCATTCTAGTGCCTTTCTAGGATTACTCTTTTGTGTGCTTCCTATTTTTGATTGAGTCTTAATTTTAGTTTGTCTTTTCTTTGGCCTCTTTTGTTTTGTCTCAATCAATTCCCTCTGAGTTTAGCTTTTCCTAATTGTGCTTTTCAGTTTTATTTCTTGGACTCTTGCTCTTTGGGTTGGTTTCATTTTGTTTGTAGGTGAAGAACCTATCTAGCAAACTAGAACACCTTTGGTGGATTTGAGTGGAGGAGTGAACCGAATCCAAACCTAGCCTTTGGAGGGAGTTACACCACAACAAAAGGAGTGTCTAAACACTTGGAGAGGACTAACAAGTTTGCTCTTTGTGAAGGAACCCGAGTGAAAGTGTTTGAAGACCTAGACTTTTGTTTTTCATAATTTTGCTTGATTTCTTTTCTTTTCGGCCTCTTGTGTTTTTGGGCCTTGGTTTCATTCTTTTTGGTTTGTAATTTGGCCATTTCTAAACCTCTTCACTTTGGTTTTAGTTCTTGTAGTTGAAGGTGATTTGAAAACCTTCACCTAGGACTTCGACTAGAGTATGTTTTAAGTGCTTTCCTTTTGCATGTTTTATAGCTTTTGGTAGTATAATTGTTAGGGTTTTTAACTTTGCTTCCAATTACGTTTAGAAGGCTTTTGCCTACTAGGGGTAACGTGCACACACACACCTTATTGTTGTGCCAACTTGTTTTTGTGAGAAAAGTGGAAAGGGCTTTGTGATTTTTACTTGAGAAGGCTTGGTTTTTAAGTGATTCCTAGTAGTCCACCTCCCTTTGAAAGTTCATTTTGTACACTTAGGCCTTTTCCTACCTATCTTGCACTTTGAAAACCTTTTGTGAAAACCATTTTATCACTCACTCTTTGTGAAAACTTTTCCAACCTTTTTGAAAACAATTTGTGAAAACCTTTTCTTGATCAAAGATGAGTGATCATTCTAGTGTCCATGGTCATAACTCTAGGTCTAGTGTTACGGATGAACTTAGGCAACTAAAAGAGTACCTAAGAAAAAAAGAAGAGGAAAATATTAAAAGAGAGGAAGAGTTGAGAAGAAAAGAGAAAGAGTTTGAAAGGAATAATGAGGAAATAAAGCAACTACTTGAAAAATTAGTTGAGGGGAGAGAAACTAGTGGATCCCAACCTAGGATTGTTCCAACTAGATCTCAAAAAGGCAAAGAAGCTAGAGTTCCTAGGAGTATGCATAAGGAAGAAAATACAACAAGAGAGGAGGAACTTAGAAAGAAAGAAAAAATAAAGAAAAGTATAGAGAAGGTTAAAGAGTGGTTAGAAAATGGAAAACAAACAATACTCTTAGAGAAGAGTAAGGAGGATAATGTTTCTTCCAAAGGGCTTATGCTTAAAGAAAGTCATTTTACTATTGAAAATGATTTAGAAAAGACTTTCTTCATTCATCAAGACCTTAACTCTTTCTCTCACATTGCCACTAGTCATGAAGTGGAGATTAAAAAACAAATCCTTTTTAAAGAAAAAGAATCTCAACTTCAAGATTTAGTGAAGAAGAAGTGGACTTCACTTAGTCCCACTTGTTGTGCTACTTCCTTGGTGGTGCCCAAGGAAGATAAGCCTTCCTTCTTTAAGACTCTTTCCACTTTAGTTCCCTTCATTAAGCACCCAACTTTAGATTTGTATGATTTGTTGGATACATCTCATGGTGTCCTATTTTCTATTTTTGATCTTGAGGGAAGTTCAAACTTATTTGAACTTAACTTGGTTACTTCCCTACAAGACAAACTTAGATTATATGAGTTTTCTAGACTCTTCTTAACACCATTTTCTCATATGTATCTAACAAATTATGCAATACAAAGTTGTTTAGGTAATTTTTTAGTTAAGTTTTCTTTATTTTCCAATACATACCTAGGTCATTACCTTGGGCACCTCCAACAAGATATTTTAATTTTTAGGACTAATACATTAGTGTGCTATAGTTTTAGTCTTTTTACCTTTTTAGGTTTTAATTATACACCTAGACTTCACCATGGGGAGGATCCTATCTTTCACATTAGAGAGTCTAGTCCTTTTAATTTAGACAATCTTGTTAGCATTTTTAGTAGAACTCCTCTTAGTATACACTTTCCATTTCTATCATATACCATTACCTCTAATGCTTTTTTTTATGCTTTTGTTGGTCATGATGCCCACCATGAGGAACCTCTTGATTTGAGGTCAAATCCTTTTCAAGAGGGAGGGAATGATGGAATAACACTAAGGCCAAGAAGTCCAAGAGGTGATGTATTGAAGGAAGTAAAAGGAATGGGTTAGTGTTGAAAAAAACCATAGGAGGAGTGAGGCCACTTTTGGACCTTAGCTCCTAAAGTTTTTATTAGCATAGCATTTATGTTTTTATTTTGACTTTGATTTCCTATTTTACCCTTGTATCTTGGGGTATTTTAGTCTTAGAATTTATTTTACTTGTATTTCCCATTTTACCCTTGTATTTTGGGTATTTTAGTCATAGGATTTATTTTCTTTTGTATTTCCCATTTTACCCTTGTATTATGGGGTGCTCTAGATGATTAGGTTTTTAATTTTGGGCTAGGGTGTTAATTAGAAGGTGACACATGTTTTTGGTGTTTTTGGGTCTATTTTTGGTGTTAGAAAGGCTTAGGCCCAAGTGGAGGGCAAAGGTTGCATGGTCTTATCATGCACCTAGATATAGCCAATCTAAACCCAAAGATTTCATCCTTGGCCACCAAGTTGCATCTAGGGTTCATTTGCATTTCATTTGGAATGCATTTGCCTACTCCAAATGTAACCCTAGATGCCTCCCCTCCTATAAATACCCAACACCCCACACCTTGTAAATACTTTGGAAACTGAATATAAAGAGAGCATTTTGCCTTTATATCATCCTTAGTCACCTTGGCTATTTTCGGCCACCTCCCATCCTATCTCCACCTTGAGAGCTAAACCCTAGAAGTGGCCTTCATCTACCTTGAAGTGAGCCAAACCCTAGAGTGCCCTCTCAAACCTTTCATCAAACACTTCACCCACACTCTCCATTTTCGTCCATTCTACCATATTCCTCCTCTAAACAAAACGCCTCCCTTGAAGGACTTGATCCAAGGATTCAAGGTGTCCTCACATTGATCAACCAAACCATCAATGCTAGTAAGGATGCCATCACGTATACCAACAAACATTTAATGCATGATCAAATGCATTGAATGAAGAGATTCACATAGCCATGAACAAGCCTCCATCTGTAACGACATGAAGCTATGCTCCAACGAGAAAATTTGAATTCAAACAACGAACAAATTTACTAAATGGCTATAAGTATCAAGGAAAAGAAGAAGAAGAAGTAGAACGGAGAAGAAAAGAAAACGTGCAATAAGAAAAAGAAAGCAAAAGAGTATAAGCTACATTTTCTTCTCAAATAACTTCCTGTATATATGTGTAAAAACTAAGATAGCTTATGATAACTTATCTTAGTAAGTGTTGTTAATAGTCTATCCTCTCTACAAGAGTAAATAAACACTTAGACACTTATTCCTGTGAAACTAAGGTTACGCACCTTAGTGAGTGTAGAAACTACCCTATCCTCTCTGTGAGAGTTGCAAACACACTCAACATCTTTATGTGTTGTAAAGCTTGAAGAGGCTGATAGAAAGAATACTTGTGAACCAAAAGTGGTTGAGAATACTAGCGCTAGTAAGTGAAGCTAGCGGGCCAGAAGTGGTCAAGAATACTTGGAGACCAGAAGTGGTTAAGAATACTAGTGTCGACAAGTGAAGTTGACGAGCCAGAAGTGGTTGAGAATACTTGTAATCCTTTATGATTAGTGGAACCCTTCGGTTGAAGGAGACTAAATGTAGCTCAGATTGAGTGAACTAGTATAAACATCTATGCATTTTTTTCTCACTACTCACTTCGTTTTCATCCATTTTCTTTTCAACAAACTATTAGACAAAAACACAAATGCTCATCTTGTTTAAGAAACAATTCCTTTTTGGATGATAAAACCTTTCAGACGGAAAACAAACTCACTCAACTTGTTTCTTGAAGTAGATGATCAGTTCTGTTAGACAAAATTTTTAGACAGACAAGCCTACACAAGTTTTCGACCATGATTGAACACTCTATTTGTTAAAAAATATCGTTGCAAAGCAACTTTGAAAAATCTACCTTCAAAACACGCACACATACATTCAACCCCCCCCCCCCCTTCTGTGTGTATTTCCGCTAACTTCATAGTGTTGTGAGAGGTGCTCCTATATCCTAGGTGGACTAGGAGGTTATGTTGTTACACCCCAATGAGGTTATATTGTGCTTGTTCTTATTGGGAATGATTGTTGAGTTCTAGATTAAGGGCTAGGAACAAAAGTTCGTTGTCTTAATCTAGTGATGTATGGACCATGGATGCAATTGATTTGATAATGATATTTATGTTTCTTACAATGTGTTCATGATATTATTAAAGATGAATGTTTGTTCAATTGTTTAAGTTAATTAAAATTGTTGTAAGTATGATTTTAATATGGCTAAATATATCTCTAAATCAAGTATGTGGTGTTGATATTGAGGTATAAAAAGGTATTAGGTTGTTCATCGATGTTGTAATTTATCTAATTATGGTTATTAATAGTGATCCAGTAAGGATATAAGATGAATGGTGATGGAGGAGGCCCATGGGCCAAGGGCCCAACTACTAGGGCTATGGCAAAGAGGATACAAGAAGAATGGGCTCAAGCTCAAGGAAAGTCCATCACACTTTTTAGTTGGGCTTTGACTCAAGCCCAAGTAGAGTAGGAGTAGTGTAGGTTTGGGCCTTAGGGCTTGTATTTCTTTTGGGCCTTGTATTTCCGGCCATTTAGAGTAGGAATTTCATTTAATGGTCATTTGAATTTAGGGTTTAATTAGGGTTGCATGTGTATTTTCATTAGAATGTAATTAGCTTTGCATTTGATATGCATTTCGGCCATGTGCAACACATGCACATGGTATGACCAAAATGCAACTCAAATGGAAGACAAATTACATTCCAAATGAGGTGCACATGGGTGGTTCCGGGTTTGGCTCCAAAATTTGAATTTTGAATTCAAATTTTGGGCGCCTAAGGTTAAGTAAACCATACCATGGTTTTCACTTAACCTTAGACTAACCCATGGTTCACTTTGACCTAATTTTCCCTATATATTTCATATGGCCGAGACTTGTAGCTACTTTTGGATTTATGAATGAGTTTTCTCACATTGAATTCTCTCCCTCCGAAAGTCACTCATAACCTACCTCTACCCTCCTTGAGCTCCTCTCTTTGTAGAGCTAGGTTAGCCTTTACTTCTTCCGGACTTGGCTTGGTTAGGTGTAGGTCACATTGGTGCTTCTTGGAGCTTCCCTTCCTTGCCATAATTCCAAGGAACCGAGAAGGACTTGAAGGTGTTCTTGAGAATTCACCAAGTGGAACCTCATCAAATGGTTATTGAATGTTGATTAAGTCAAAAAATGTAAGTTGTGAATTATTTAATTTGTGGTGTATGCATGTTATGCATGTTTTTAAGTTGAAAGTTGCATAAAAACTAGAGGAAAGAAAATTTGTTTTAGAAATTAAAGTATTTCATTGTATAGATAAGTTGTAGTGTTCTACGAACTCAAAGTTGAAACTTGTTAAAGAGTAAGTTATCTCTTGGTTGGGAAATTGATTTTAAAGTTATCTCCTATAGGTTTGTAAGCTGAAAATGGTATAGTGATTAGGTCAAACTACACTTGTCATAACTAGTCATTGAGTAAGGCATGAAGTTGGGGACCAAAATCCCTAACTAAGTGTTGAAAGGGTGCATAATATTTAGAGGGTAAGAGGAAAATTAATTTCATATAAACTTAGTTGATGTATAGTAACGAGTCTTCCTAGTTTAAATGACGAAATCTTAGAAATCAAAATAAGTTGTTAAATAAGTTAACATGCTTGAAGTTGATTTATACTTGACCTAGAGATAATAGATCAGACATTGTGATTTGGTAGGATTAATCCACTTATACTATTCACTAAGTTCTATGAGATCTACAAAAGTAAAAATGTGTAACAATGCATAAGTTATTAAAGTTGTGATGTTGTTAAGTTGTATTCTATTGTGAAAGTTGTTTAGTTGAAGTGCTAAATTGTTTAAGTTAATTGAGATAATTAATGTTGAAAGCATGTTTTATGTTGATTGAGTTGGAATTATTTATGATGTTTAAGTTGTTTATAAGTTGATTTATGTTGCTTATGATAAGTTGTTAAATTTCATAAGTTATTTAGTTACTTTCAATTGCTAAAGTTGTTTCACTTGTTCCGTTGCTCGACTGTTAAGTCAAGTTGTTTCCTTTGATACATATGTTATCCACAAAATTGTTGGGAAGGTGGGAAACTAACAATTCCTATCTACAAAGGACAAGTTATACAAGTGTCTATATCATGCAATAAGATATTTAATTCTCTTTTTATTGTATGGTGATTTGAGAGTGAAGCTTTTATTTGATTTTAGAATGAGTTTTATATAATGTAAAATATTTTAGAAGATCTTCTTATACATTCAATTATAAAATATATGTTAAGATTTTAACTTGTAAGGTTATTTGTTGATGCATTTATGAGGGTAGGAATGTGTAGAAAAAACTATCAATTTTTTCATATGTTTCTATGATAGGACTTGTATTTCATATACATTAATATAATAATTTACTTATTTAAAATATATGTATATATAATTTTTTCTTAAATATAAGTAAATTTTAATTACTTTTTTCTTATTTAATGATTTTTTTTTGAAGCATTTTCTTATTTAATGATATTCTTTCTAAAAAAAGAAACTCATTTAATACATGAAATTTTTATTACATTACTTTTTTTTTTACACTTACAACAAAAATAATTTAAGAAAAATATTATACAATTAATAAATTTTTAATGTAAATAATTAATTTTTTAATACGTATAAAATTATTATTTTTTTCATTTTTAACAGAATACGGAAAGAGTAATTGATAAGACTATTAATTATTAAAATATTTAACACGAAAAAACGGGTAGGAAGAGGTTGGGACGTACACATCAAATCCTGTATACACGTAAGCAAGAAGTGCAAATTGGTAGCTTAGTTTCAACATCAACATAAAGTGGATGACGTCATGTTGCGTAATATTTGTCGTGTTTTTGGCTGATTCCGTTTTCTAGTTTTTTTTTTAACCGTGTTTACTTCGGTATGCTTATTTTTCAGAAAGTATGATAAAAATATAATTTAATATTTAAATTTTATTATCATCATTATAATTTTAATATATAAAAAGACAGATATCAATAATTTTATATTAAAACAATAAAAAATATTTATTTATATATTAAAATTACATCAAATAAATGAATTAAAATTTAACTTTAATGGTATTTTAAATTTAAAATCGTAGAAATATAACTTGTCAAAAAATAATTTATTTTTTTAAAATTCAGTATTAAGCATGATAAACATGAATGGACAACAAAAAATAATATTAAGAATCATTTAGTAATTAAAAAATTAAATGTTCCTAAATAATAAGTTTTAATTTTTGAAGATAATAATAATTTATTTTATCAATATCATGTTATTATAATTTTTTGTTTATTAGTTTATTTAAAGAAAGCTATTATATCTTTAAAATATGTAGATACAATTATAATTAAGAATAAACATTTAATTTAGTCTTTGAAAGATGATAGAGGTAGTTAATAAGTTTTTGAAAGATATTTATGGCATTGGACTCCTAAATTTTAACTTTGTTATGTAAGTTAGTCTTTTAATCATATTGCTTAAGTTAGTTGCATGACCAATTAACAATTAATTTTCATATTGATACATATTCTGTCTCAAAATTAGCATAGATGATCATTATCACTAAACTCTTTCTTACTTCTATTAGAAAAGTTTTGTGATTCTTTAAATATTGTAGAAATATTCATATTCAATTGATGCATTCTTACTTAAAATCTTTCAAAATGACATGTCATTTTACTAAATTTTAAATTCAATAATCTAGGGGTTACAATCTTAAACCTATAGCCAAATCGATACTTAATTACTAACCATTCAAAAAAAACTAAAGTTATTAACTCAATATAAGGAAAGATCAATGGAATTAAAATTTAGAGACTTAAAAAATAATTCAGGACCTATTAGAGATATTTATCATCTTTTAAAGATCAAATTGGATGTTTACTATATAATTAACGTTTGACTCATGATATATACATTTTTTTTTGTAAGTATAGCTCTTTTTAAAAATAAAAATAAAAACTAAAATATCCTTAATTTTTTTTAATTCTCTAATATTTTAATTTTATATTTCTAACTTTCAATTTAACACTTTTTACTTATTTTCACATACTTCCTTCCCTCCCCTTTTATTTTTTACTTGCACCTCTTATCTTCCCTCCATTCCATCTATTTCAGTAAACATTTTTAATTCTTTTAATTTTTAGATTATTTTCTTCCTCCTCTGCATTTAGTTTTCACATTGTTATCCCCTTTCTCATTTCTTTCAATTTTCACACATAATATAGAATTGGTGCACAACAACATTGTAAGCGCATGTGGCTTCCTCGACTGTTTTGAAGGAGTCAAGCTAGAAACATGTTTTTTCTTCGAGCACTTCCTTCCTTCTCACACTTCTAGAAAGCACAACATCAAGTTTAATGTTTCAAAAAATAATTTTCAAAAATATTAATTTTAGTGTTCTAGAAAGTACTTTTCAAAATAGTGAAATTAATGTTTCAAAAATTATTTTTTGAATTGTGTTTTTTATATAGTTTTAAAAAATACTTTCCGAAACACTACATTTATGTTTTGGAAAGAGCTTTTCAAAATTACGTAAAATAACACATTAAAAGTATTTTCTAAGACTAATTTTACTATTTCAGAAGTTATATATATGTTTCGATACCTTCAACACTTTCGAGGAAATCGCACGTACTTACAACATCGTCGCAGACCAATTATATAATCCAACTGTGTGTGAAAATTGAAAGAGAGGAAAAAGAATAATGTGATAATCGAAAAAATTAGAACTACTTACTAAGACAAGAAAAATCAAATGAATGCATAAAAAATTGAAAGGGAGAATGAGGAATGTGTGTGAAAAAAAAAAAGAGAAAATGCCAAATTAAGCATTAGATATGTAAAATTAAAAAAAAAATTAAAAAATTAAATTAAAAAAAAAGAAGGTGGTATATATAGCCTTAACGTTTTTCTTTATACCTTTTCTGGTTGCGCAATGCGCATAGCAAATTAACAATTATTTCTTCGGTAAAAAGAAAATAGCTATGATCGTCAGAAAATGAACACACACACACATTCTGGCACACAGCTTGTTGGGCTTCATTTGGGCTTAGCAACCTGAGTCCTGGCCATCTGACAAGGTCACCTGATATTTATGGCGATTTCATTCTTGTAAACTTTTTTCATTTTTAAGCACATCCTTCCTCCTCCTCTTTTTTTTTTTTTTTTCTTTCTAAATTGTATTTTTGTCCCCAATAATATTAAATTTTTAATTTTGATCCTCCATTTTTAATTTTGCAATTATAGTTACCTAATTTTATAAAATTCAAAATTGATTCTATCGTTCAATGTTCATTCAAATGATCATTAAAATTGCATTGTTAGTGATGATGTAACATTAAGTAAATTATATAACAATTATTATTTAATAATATTTAGATTAAAATTCACTTTTGGTATTATAAAGAGATTAAAAGTATAGTTTGACATTTTTATTTTTATCATTCTTTAATAATATCTGATATGAAATGAGACACTTTGTGTCTTTCTATTGTCTTAAAAAATAAAATAAAATAAAAAAGAGGTGATGAAATGAGAGAATGTAAAAATAACTTTACAATAATGGGGGTAACTATGTATATTAGTTGAGAGATAAAATGATTAAAAAAATGTGGACACCAAAAAATAATGTATAGCATTTATTAATCGTTATAAATTCAATTTTGGCATTCTAAAAATTAATTTCAAACTTTAACTTTTAATAGTGAAAAAATCATCACTTGAAGTTTGTTTCAAGATTTCATATTATATTTCTAGGAATCACATTAGCATAAATATTTTAATTAGAATGTTATTCTCGTATATATTTAAGAAATTTATTTGATTATACTCTAATTTTCTTAAAATTATTTTTAAAATTATAAAATAACTTAAATAAAATAATTATTAAAAAATTTATAATTGTGTTAAAAAGTAACTTCTATAATTCTGGTGAGAATAAAAATTCTCTTTGAAACATGAGGATGTATTTTTCCTAATTATAAAAGATACCCAGAATTTTATTATATAACTTTCTAACAAACATGGGAATAAATATTTTCAATCTCATATTCTTAATAATAGAAGAAGATGACATTAATCGTTCCCTTTAGTCTAAAACCCAAAAATATAAATATGTATGGAAAAAAAAACCTATATTTATAAATATTTATAGATAAAATTTGTAAAAAATAAAAAATAAAGAGTTAAATGAGACAAATAATTAAGTGAATATATAATCAAGTCTCTTGGTCCAATAATTGTAAGACCTATCCTAGAATATATATGGGGAATCATTGGTGCTCGTAGGTTCAATTTTTGCTTGTGTTAAAGTAATATTTGGCTAGTAGAAACCTTAGAGTATAGATTAATTCTTAATTGTCAACTTTGAAATTGGACTATATTCATGGACTAAAAGAAAAATTAAGTAAATATATTCATAATTAAGATTTATTTATTTTATTTTATTATCTTATAAATGTTTGTTAAAAAGTTTATCTAAACATGCTATTCCGTATAACCCTCCACAAATTTGGTCCCTCAAATTAACATTATTAGTCAATTTCTTATTCCCTCTTTTCCTTTTTATTTGTCAACTTTTTGGTAAAATTTTGTTTTTATTTATTTTTTATTTTTTAAATTTAAAGACAATATAAATTGCTATATTATTAGTTATACCATTACATTTTATCTAACTCTTAATTAATTTATATATAACAACTAATATGTATTTATTATGAAGTAAAAATAAAAGAAGGTATAATAAGAAATATTAAAATATTCTATAAAAAATTATTGCATTTTTTAATGTGTATAAAACAATTTTAAATGATTATTATAAACTATAAAGGATCGAGATAATATTTAAAATTATCAAATCAGTCAATTTAAACCTTAATTTCAACAATTTTCACTCAAGTTTTCTCTTGATAAAACTGATTATCTATTCTAATGTTAAGACCAAATTTATAGATAATTTTCATCGTTAAGGATTAAATTTTCAATCAAATATTTTTAATGTCGAAGGCTAATTGATTATAGTACATGGTTTCAATTTTGATGATCAAATTGATGTTATTTTTTTCAATGTCAACTAACCGTCAACCTAAGAGAATAAAATATTGATTTACTTTTGAAGTTTTGACTTTTGACTATACTCCTCTTGTCACTGCTCGTAGGGATCATGGGGAACAAAAGAAAGCGCTAAATTTTCAGTGTTGATTTTGCAGGGGTTCTGCCTTTGCAGCATTTTTCATTGGTACCACTGATCTTTCTTATCAGGGTTGACTTCCAAACAGTATAAGCTAATGAATTGTTGTAAATAATAATAATAATAATAATAATAATAATAATAATAATAATAATAATAATACATGACAGAATATTAATATTATGGGAAAATGGTATAAGTTTAAATACTAATATGACCTTAAGGTCTACTTTGATTTTGATGAGTTTTTTCAAAACTTAACTCACCTAAACTTTTACCATACAAAAAAGAAAAAAGAAAAATTGGTATTGATGATGCAAGATTGATATTTTCTTAGTTCTTTTTATAATTCTTGATTAATTGATTTATCAAAATTAAGAAAAATAATTAATTTAGTTATTCCCCATGTCTCATAATAAGTGTTATTTTAAGTTGTATTATACATAATAAAGACTAATAAAGAGATAAAAGAGAATAATAATTTTATATAATTAACTTTATAATTAATCTTCTTTATTAGTAACGATGTAATACAATAATCACTTTTTTTTTATGGATAATATATATATATATATATATAATTCTATTAATTTCTTATATTATTAATATATTTATTGTCTTATTTTTGTTAGTCGTGATGTGAAGGGGGCAAAGTAAGATTTTTAAAATTCTCACCATATAAGGCAAGATTATACTTACAAATAGCCAAAACATTAATGTATCGTACCTATTATTTATTCAACATAGAAAAAAAAATACTCATAAATTAATAAAGGTAATTTTGTAAACAAATAATTAATGTAAGAGTTATTTTTAGATTAATTCTTATAAAATACAAAATCAGATTATTGATTGCAATAATATTTTTCATCAAGGCATGTTACTGACTAACATGGCCATATCTCACGTTCATATACAACTACTGTGTATAAAATAGATTCATCTGAAGTAGCCTTTTGAGTATAGCTGATATTAGTTTAATAGCTCCATTGATTATATGTGGAAGAGAAGTTCTAAATGGAAGTAGACAATCTAATAATTTATTGATCTCTGCTAATACTGTAAATAACCTGCCATGTCTACAAGAACCTATAAATCTTTTGGTTCTATCATTTTCTCATGCTTTATGATCTACTAAGGGGGGATACACTTATGAAAGTTGGTACAAATTTTAATGGCGAGAATTCACAAGACAAATATGCCATGTTGACTCTGCCTCCTTGTGGTCTCGCAAAAGCAGCAGTGAATTCTAGCGTATCACATAAAGAATGAGTGCCCCTTGTTTATCATCTACATGTAATTTTCTACATGAAGTGAAGCCCACAAGCCAAACAAGGTAAATAGAAGCAGTTCAGAATGTAAAGCAGATGTGGCTATGTTGGGGCTTCCTGTTGGTCCTGAACCATAGACTGATGCTCCACCAGGAATTGTTGTCATACCTGGTGCAGATGGGGTCATAATACCTGGTGTAGCTGGGATCATGGTACTTGGTGGAGTTGGGGTCATGGTACTTGTTGGAGTCGGTGGAGTTGGGGGGCTTACATAAGTTGGAGGACTCATGCTGCATGAACAAGACATATATTACAATTTGTGGAAAAAAAAGGTTATATACTTATATTGTAAAGTAATTTTATATTATTATCCAATCATATATCATTATACGGTATATTTATTAACTTTTACAATAACTATCTTATAAATCATGTTGATGATCACTTCTAAGTGATTGATAGTATAAAACCTTTTACATTACCAGTGTATGATCGTTAAATCTTTAGAAATTTGGAATGTGGAAGATTATATATCATGTTTTATTCATAATAGGGTGAATAAGAAATAGATTCAAGAAATTCTCACCTTGGTGTTTTGGAGGATGTATAGCGGCAGTTCCCATTGCCTGAAATGATGCAGAGATGTGCATGTTAATAACAGACATGACATACAGGGATTTTGTGATTGTGACATTATAATCCCAATCAAAAACTGAAATAAAGTAAACGAAGTCCATAATTCCTGGAGTTATAAACTATGGCATTAATGGAATGAGTTAATTTGGTTTGAGACAGTATGCTAAGTACAGAACTGAGTTTTTCAGAATGTTCATCAGTTACTGACAAAGGGATTCAGTGAAAGACCTTGATAAGCCAATGAAATAAATATTTCTATGAGTAGCAATCTTGCTTCTCTAAATCTATCTATCATCTGTCATTTCTTCCTGTTTTCTGTTACTGTAATTAGAGCATTATTGGTCAATACTTTGCCTATAATTCCAGTGTTAATACTAGGATCTATCAGTTTTCCACCTTGTAGTTTGACCTTATTTTAACGTGTCATTTTGGGGTTGGAACTTCGTTACTATTCTCTATTGAGGTTTTCTTTCACAGGTTATTTCTGCTTAGAATGGATAGAGAAAAGATGGTTTGGTTATATGACCACAAAACAAACTTCAATGGGCAAAGTAACGAATTTCAAACCGCAAGGAATCAATTGAAATCAGGTCAAATTACATGATGGGACACTAAATCTAACCCATAAAATTCTACGAAATGACGTCAAGATCTATGCCTTGAAGCTATGTTGCACTCATCCAAGTATTAGTTCCTGACTAGGTGGGATACATTAATTTTAGTGTTAAGATATATATGGAAATTTATCACTTATGAGACTGCTAGCATGAAAAATGTACACTTGGTATGGCAACATGAGAATGCAAAAATAACTTCTTGACTATTCATAACTTGTAGCTTTGAAGACATTCAATTCAAAGTTTCACTTATCTATTTACAAGACACACCAACATGTTATATTCATTTCCTTATTTTTATTGTGCTCAATGATCATGAGGCTATAATGTTTGATGAAAAGTCTTACTGGGATCCTTGTTTGTAAGTGTTGCAGTTCCTCCAAATGCACAGCTTGTAGGAGCTGGATTCTTCTGGTAGTAGTCATTGAATGCATAAGAAGCATGGTCTTTCAGAGTATTTGGGTTGTAACAATTTGCTCCAGGTTGAATTGCTGAACAGTCTGCACCATAGCCACAGGCATAGTCAAGAGCCACCTTCAGAGTGCTCTCAGCAGCTGATTGGCTTGCAACACACCATTGACCACCTCCTGATGCTGTAGTAGGTGTGGTTGGTGTTGTGGGTGTAGTAGTAGTTGGGCTAGTTGGAGTTGTAGGGTTTGCGTATGGGTTTGTAGTTGGGCTTGTTTTTGGGCTTGTAGGGCTTGTGGGGTTTGTGGGGGTCATGTATGGGGTTGTGGGGGTTGATGGGGTTTGTCCTATTGTGTTAGGTGCTTGAGGAGTTGTAGGGTTTAAAGTAGGATATGGATTTGCTGTGCCTGGAGTTGTTGGGTTCACTATAGGAACTGCATCCAACTTGGTATCAAAGTCGTATGAGATTTCTTGGTTCTCTTCTTCTCTGAATGTTATGTCTCTACTAAGACCTGTAAAAGAAATCAAGGATCTTTCAACTCTTCAGCAGGGGAAACTAAAAGAAATAGCTGAAATTTAACTAGTAAACCTAAATAAATTAATCCAAAGTGTATCAATGACTACTTAGAATACTATATAACATGTATTTAAGTTTCTTGATTAATGAGAAAAAAAAACTAATAATTCTGAATTATATATTTAAAGATTAACTATAAACTATGTGGTTCAGAACCACTTATAATTTCTTCATTTGAGGGAGAAAACTTTCCCGGTCCCTATTTTTTCCGTTCTTTAGGAGAATCAAGCTTCTTCTCATTTGGATCAACACGCGTTGGTAGCTAGCTACCTTAAGTTATGTTCATGCAAATTCAACATTCTCATATTCATTGCTATTGAACCTTCAAATATATGAGCCTATGATTGCTAAATAGAAAAATATCTTGAGTCATTCCTGAATATTAACTTCAATCATTTTGCCTATTGATTAATTCTGTCTGCAGCTTTTCATGGCTTCAATATTATATTTTCCTAATTAAAACATTGCTACTTTATTAATGGTCAGCTTTGAGGCTATATGTAACCTTTTTATGCCAAGCAATACAATACATGTAATGTAACTAAAAATAATATTACATATGCATACATTCATATATACCTGTGTTTTGGGTGAAAGGACCAAAATTCCAACAAAAAATGAAGTTACCTGAACTGAAGAAAAGACACATAGAGAACAACACAAGGTGCCAACTTCTAATTCCCATATCTGCAGGTTGTCTTGATTCTGATTTTTCTTTCTGGGTTAGGACTAAGGATCAAGGTTTAAGAGACGTAGATTTATGTGAGGTAGAATTTTTTCTTTTAGCCCCCCATCTTTTATATATATATATAACAAAAATATGAGAATCATTGCTTTCTTGGATCAAAGAGAAAAGAAAGAATATAAGAAAACTTGGGAAATGAGGCATTGCATATTTGAAATTAGCAAGCAAGGGAAGGTTTCAAAAAGAGAAAAAAGGTGAATGATGGAAAAAGGCAAAAGGGTGATCTAGTATTAATCTGACACTTGGGAGCTGAAATATATATACTTTAATTGGATGGTGATACCTTTGGTACAATGTCATGGCTCTTTTGTGCTTTATTTTTCGGCACTGTTTATGGGACTGAACCAAAAGCTAAAGCTGATATACTATGGTATTGTACTTTGAGCCTTTTAGGGTAGTAATGAAGAATGCTGTCTCCATTCTATTCTTGTACCCATATGCCTACTCAGCACAAAACCGTTTTGTCTTTGTTTCAATAGAAAATATATATATAAAATCCTGAGGAATGCTTAGGAATCACGATTTCTTTTCTCAGAATATTGTGTATTTGAGCGATTACTGCCTTCTCTGACAAGAACTTGAATTGAATATGTGATTCTTATGCTACCTTGCCTTTAATGTTATCTCATACATTCCAAGCCGTCTCAAAGCTAATAAGGTTTTGCTTCCTTTATTTTTCTATAAAATATAAGATCTCGTGGACCAAGAATATTGAGTGTCCTAGGATGGTATTTGAATATAGATATTTTAGATTTTCTAACTTTAACATGTCTGGATCTTGTATTGGCTACTTTTAGGGGTTTAGGGGTTTAGATTTTTATTTTTTATGATATAAGAATTTTTTTAAAAAAAAATTAGAAATTAATTTTGTCTCACTTATTTGATTGGTAAAAAAAAGTAGAAAGAGACAAAAATAACTTTTCAATTGAATTATAATTATAATTATAGTAAATGACTATATTTTGGTATCTGAAATGGTGAAAGATATTATATTAATATATAAAACTAATAAAATATTAAATAAATGTTTAAAATATCAAACAAGTCAATAAATTTAGTCGTTTATGTTTGTATGAATATATATATATATATATATATATATATCAATATTATCATTTTAGTTATATTTTTTTTCTTGTTTTTGGACTAATATGATCGTCAATTTGCACATTTAGATACTTATTTGACATTTTTTTTTACAATTTCATGAACTAATACGATGACCTCGTCCAATTAGATAATGACAACCCAAGAACAACAATAAAACATGAGTTAAGGCTTAAGTCTCTTCTTTAACATTAACTTCTCATTGATCATCACCTACAAATGGTGTTTAGCTTAAACACAAACAAACTAACTCACTACATACTCTTGGTACGAAACAAAGGTTGAGCAACACAGAGAAGACGAATCAAGTTAGAACACTTTAGATTAAAATAAACAACTTAGATTAAAAGATTACAAATAGTGATACAATGTTGTCATTATAGTTCTCTTTATCATTATTGTCCTCATCATCATTATTTCAACTGCTACAACCTTCACCTTTATCGCACTACCGCCACATCATCATTACCACCACGATCATCGTTGTTGCTGCTTCCATCACTACTATTGTTGTCATCACCTTCGTCGTCAACGATGGTAGTAATGACATCATTTGTGATAATGACAATGAAAGTAGTGGTCAGGTGGCGAAAATATAGTGAAGATAGAGGTGGTAACAATTGTAATATAGGTGATGAGGATAATAATGATAAAAAAAAGAGTTACAATGACAATAGTATGTGATAAATTCATTTGTAATATATTGATCTAAGTCATTTATTTTGATTTAAGGGTTGTTATTAGTTGTCCTTATGTTTTCATATTAACAAATGTTCTCACGAGAGTCACTCCTCATATATTTATGTGTGTGTGTATATATAAATGATTCACTTATTTTAAGAGTAAGTCTACATAAACTTACTTTAATCAATAATTCATGTTCTACATCAAATTTTGATGATCAAATCGTTAAATTAAAATTTTTAATGAATAAATTAAGACTGCAAAGTTTTAAAAAATTAGGAACACACACCCAGACAGATATCAAATACAAGTTATAATTAAAACATATAATTTATGTGTTTTAATGTAATTATGCTTATGGTGATCTAAAAAAATTTTTAGCCAAGACAACAAAATAGTCTTTAATATAGCTTTTAATATTTCTATGCAAAATTGAAACAAAAAAAAGTATACACAATAATTAAAAGCATATTAAAAAATATTCATAATCAATGGTAACTAACTTCTAATCCTAAGATTTGTCATGATATACATAGTTGAACTTCATATTTTTAGATTTGATTCTTATTTATATTAAAATAATATTTTAAAATACTATGTATAACATATGCATTGACAAAAAAAAAAATTTAATAACTAAAAAAACATAACTCTAGTAACATAAGATACAAAGAATCCTATTAAAAATTGTTATAAAAGGTTAATATTAAAATTTATAATAAATATTCTGTCATAAAATTATTATATATTAAAATTTATAATAAATAATATCCATGATATTTATTATATTAACATTAACTAAAAATTTGCATTTAAAAAATTATAATAGACTTTATATATTATGTTATATAATAAATTTTATATTAGGATATTAAAATAAATAAATATTACATCAATCAAATATTTTGAATTTGATATTAGAATAAAATTAAAATTAAAATAATTATTCTGTCTTAAAAGATTATTATAAATAAAAATTTGAATATTATATTCATTCTATATTAATTAAATATTTTTTATTTAAAAATTAAAACAAATATATTTATTATATTTTATAATATTTATACTTATGTATAAAGAAATACATCACTTTATAATATTTTTTTGTCTTTACATTACTTTTAAATATTTAAATAATAAAAAGTAATATTAATTCTTTTTTTACCACTCAAATAAGTTAATCATTCAAATTATTATTAAATTATTGATCACTTATTTTATTACTTAATCAATTTTTTTATTTTAGAATTTAAAATTTATTATTTATCTAAAAAATTTAAAGAAAAAATGAATTGTGTGGATTCTATTAGTATTTTATAACCAAGATATTAAAATAAACAAACACTTCTTAAAAAAAAAAAAAAAAAAACGAATAGTCGTTGGGATTAGGGTTGTGCATACCCACACACAAAGATACTCATTCCAACTGTGACCTTCTGTGATTTTTGCGGTGACCGCTGCAACAGCGAAGCACGATGACCCTTCGAGCAACCGCAGATTCCTTCTACAGGTCTCGATTAAGCTATCTCTTTTCGTTCGATTAATCGTTTTCCATATGCGATACTAATTCCCATTGTTTCGAATACACTCTCTATTATTTGCTGAAATTTGATGCAAATTATCAATTTTTGTGGGTCTCATTGCTTTTTCTATCTTCTCCACGTTCTCTGTTTCCCCATCATCGTTGATATGGAACCTCTGGAAAGCTTATCCACACTTTCCCTGTTTCACGAGTGACCTCATATTTGTGTGCTGGGTTTGCATTGAACTAGTTCTTGAATTTTGAGTTGCATAATTAATCAATTAATTATTGTGCACAATATGGCTATCTCCCAATATAAAAAATACTCTTATATTTGGAAATTGGGTCTCAGTCAAATGTGGCATATGGACAGTATTATGCTAGGTTAGTGACTCTCTGGGATCTTAAGGTTTAGGTTGGAAGATGATTGGTTTTGTGGGCACAATTTGCGTATTTTTTAACTGTTTCCCGAGTTCAAAAGTTTGCAACTTAGTAGCGTATACTGCACAGCTTTATGTAAACTGTGGAAATGCTAAGATTAGCAACCATAATTCAGGAATATTATAATTTATCATGCTATTTTATGTTAATTTCTTAATTTAATGCTTTTTTTTGTCTTTGGATTTTATGATGAATGTCGGAGCAAGTATGGAGATGTTGACACTTGATATTATACATGTTTTTTTACTATCTTACACTTTCTACAACTATAGATGGAACTAGCAAATGACTTTTTACTCTCTCCTTTCCTTCTCTCATTCCATTCCTTATGCCCATGTGTACAGTGCATGAGATTTTTCATTCTTTATTTTGAATTCTGTTTAAATAAAATTAAAGTCTTTTATTTGCTTTGGTTGACTCAGGTGCTTTGTGTTCATGGTGGCCTTTCTCTGAACATTTGAACGATTGATCAGGTTAACTAGCTTCCTTCTTATGGTAGCCTGTCATCTGGAAAGCTGTTTTTATTTAAAAGTCTAGCAAATGTATTTTGGACTGATATCTATGTCTTTTCAAATAAATATTTGCAATATTTCAACATTAACATTGTTCATGTGAGTTTACCCATCCGATCCATTTTGATTTATTGATGCATCATATGTTGGACTGATGTGTATATATGATATTCTTGTATTTTGGTATGTCTAGACATGTTTCACTATGTGAAGTGATTATTTAAATTGGCTTGCTTTTCATCCCTTTTGCCCCATTTCTTTCTAGGCTGTTGTATTTCATGTTCCTAACTTTTTACTGTTTAATTAATAATGTCGGATGTTTTTGTTTGACTTTAGAAATTCTTCTGTATTTCATTTTGTTATATTTATTTGATTAAATTGTTTGACTTTAGAAATCCTTCAGTATTTCATTTTGTTACATTTATTTGATTAAATTTTTTAGTTGTAACTAAATATGTGTCTTGAAGCAAAAAAGTCAAAGTTCTTGAATTTATTTTTCACATATGATCTATTTTATGTGATTATAATATTTCCACATATTAAATTGAGATTTTTTTACTATAGCAGTATTAGTAATTAAGATTTGTAGTTTAAATAGTTGGGCCTATTTAGGCTGATGGGCCTACTTAGACTAACAGGCTTGGTGGCCTATTTGTGTGACCAAGAAGTTGTAGTTTAAAAGTTGGGCCTTTATATTGCATTTCAAGTCAAGCTAAACTTTTAAATAAGATAATTCAGGTCTTAAGCAAAGGCCTGTGATAGGTAACCAGGCTGGACAGAGGCCTAACAAAACATAGCCTGCCCCATATCCATCCCTAAATTGTTTGTCTTTATTCATTTTGATTAAAAAATGTGTAACTAATGTCTATGCATATTTCTCTTACCTCTGCGTAATCTTCTCTTTGATTATTGGCTACCATCCGCTGCACAGTCATTTCTTGTGTGGATTATTAGGTTAAGGCTGGGTCTCAGCTCAGAGAGTGAAGCCCAAAGCATTGAAACTGGGATCATAGGATCATGGGATCTATGATTTTTTACAAGCCAATTTTTACTTATGCAGATGGGTTGTCTGAGCTTGGATTTTGCAACCTGATTTGCAAAACAACCCAAATCGTATGATTCCCTCAGTTGTGTCCTACTATCTCAATTTCTTCCTCTTCATGCTCAAATATGCCCCTCTCCTTGATCTGTTTCTCTACTCTCCACCTTGTGTTTGGGCTTTCTGACTTAGGCCATCTCTCTACTGGTATGAACACGGAAATGGATCGCCTTGAAGAATTCAGAATTGGAAATTGGATTTTAATTTTTCTTTAGAGAAAGATATTGACGCCGCACTAAAGAAAAACATGAGAAGGTTAATGATAGTCATAAGATTGATTGCCACAAGTTGTCTTGATAAGATCATATTCATATTTAGTTCTTTGCCCAAGAACCAAGTGAAACTCTCACAAAAGGAGAAAACAGAGATTCCATTCTAACTTGCTCTAGAACTATGAAGTGATCTCTATTTATGAGCTAAATATGGCTTTCCTCTAATCTTTCCACTAGGAATTTAATTCTCACTAAGAAGTGAATGCCTACTAACATTTCCACTAGGCATTAAATTCCCACTAGCATTAAGTTCCCACTAACCATCATAATGGTTTTTGAAGCCTAAAAGCTAAAAAATCTGTGCTAGAAAAGATGAAAAGTCATATGAACTTTCAAATAAAATAAAAAAAGAAAATTTCTTTTAAATAAGATAATGGACTTAATTATTCATTTCTGCCCAAAAACTAATTATACTCCATCACATGAATGTTTAATGTCTTGTTAATTTGGGCTTTTCATGTTGACTTCATGTTGGACTCAAATCTTCGTCAACTTAGATAATAGTCGCCCATTTTGGTGTAGCCCCTATTCCACTTGGTTCATCATTCTTTCATCTCCTCAATTAGGCCTTGCAAAGCTTGCTTCATCATCTTAGTCTTGGACCTTGTCATAGGACCTCCAATTTCACACAAAGGGTCTTTGAGTTGGCTGGTTAGTGTTTGTGCATTCTAACTTTGACCATCTCTCTACTCTCTTCCATCTCTTTCCACATTGTGACTTAGGCCACTCGCATTTGATCTTTCCCTCAAGTTTGGCAATCTCTGCCTCTGCCTTGTGTGCTGAATTTGGCCTTCTGCAACTGCATTCTGGTCTCTGCCTTAGGTTTTTTTGGCTTCAGCCATCTGCAACTCTGCCTCGTGTTCTGATTTCAGCCTCTCTGGTTATCTTGTCTTTATCTCTCTGTTCTGTGTTTTAGTACTTTCAGAGTTCTTATTATGACTTATATGTGAACTAATGGGTATGCATTTTCAATTTGAATTTACTAGTTTAGTTATGATTCAGAAGTTGCTTTTGTTATATGTTATTTTTTATGCATATGTATATAAGTATAATTTTGCATTTTCAGGGAGATCTTACAATCTGTGTTATAATCCTACGATTTATGATCTTCCACCCCCAATCCTAGTCCTAGGCAGGATTTCAATTATGACAATATTTGTGGTTTTCTTTTCGTTGATGCATATAATATCATTTGCTTGATGCTTAATGGTTGAAGACCAGCGATCAAATAAGTAAGGTGGTTTCCCTTGTCATGAATTATGTTAAACTTCTACATAGTTACACTACTCCACATTTACTTGCATCCACCAATTGTTCATGAATGAATAAACTGAAGTTTAGGATGTCTTGAAGTTTAGAATAAAGTGATGCTGAATTAAATTTAGTATATATTGGATGTTCCTTTGTACATGGTTTAGATGTTCTTGTAGTGGTTAACTCTTATTTAGCAAGCACAAAACAAAATTTTTTCTCCTTCTGCCAGTATTCTCCTGCTGTGATGGTATTGTACGAGGCTATGAATGCTTGTCTTCTGACTTATCAAATATGTGATGTTAAAAAATGTCTATGTATGTGCAGTTTCTTTATATAATCAATATCTGGAAATATACAAGCAAAGGACATGGAAAATCAGCCAAAACAAAACCAGCAAGCAACAAGTTCTGCATCTCCCATCCTGAAAAGTGAGGAAGATCAAGCAGCCAGCACTGCTATGGGCTGGAAGGATTCATTAGAAAAAAAATATCTAGAAGTCAAAGAGCACGCGGAAACATACCCGTATGTTTGGGCTTCATATATTGTTGTATATGGTGGCTTTGGTCTCTGGACTGCCTATAGATGGAGAAAGCTTCGTAAGACAGAAGACAGAGTAAGATCTCTTCAAGAAAGACTACGTAAGCTTGTAGAAGCTGAAGAATCTTCTAGTTCTACCAAAGTGGTTGAAAAGGGTTCTACATCTTCTGATAAGCCTTCCAAGTAGCTTACAGTATGAATAATCCTTCTTGTAGCCAGATTGTCTAGTTTACTTCTATCAATATCACTTCTGTTACCATTGTAGTCGCCTAGGGAATGTTATAATTTAATTATATTTGATCCACAAATCAACTAAATCATTAGAGGAAATTTTCAAAGTTTTATTGAGCTTTGTAGAAATTGTTAAAAATTATATTCTGATATTTTTCTTCCTAAAGTTGTGACAATATTATTTGACTGATTACTGTTTACAGATATCTTTAGTTTCAATATTGATTAGAGATGGACCAATGCCTCTTTTTTTTTTTTGTTAATTTTCGTGTGAAAAAATAATATCTAGTATGGTATCAAATCATTTTTTGTATATTGCATATGTTCTATACATTTGAGCTACATTTCAGATTCATGCATTATCAGTTGAACATTTTGTTGTATTTTCTCTTTTGCATAGTTTTCACATAATTGTATGAACTTACCTAATGATAAATTACTTATATTATCGACGTTACCTTACTACCAGTATTTTAATGTGTCTTACAATAGGTCTCACGGGATCACGTAATGATTGTAACAAAATACTAATCATCTATGTTAATTTGTGTAGCTTATTTTTAACCTTTTGGCTGGATAATGTAGCTTCAGAAATTTACTATTAGTATTTACAAATTTGTAGATGAACAGTGTTGAACTTGAATGTAATCCTAAGTAGCATAGGGTGACCCACAGATTTTTATATTTATTTTTATGCCATATCAACGTAATAATTTTCCCAGAGCCCCTCTCCTTCACACCTTGTAACTCCCAAGTAATATACTCTGATAAGTTCTTCAATATATGATCTGAAGGATGGGGAGACTTGGCTCCTCTCTATAGAGGAAACCATCTTAGCACAGAATAACAGAAACAATGACCGGAAAATAACAATGGTGATTCTGCAAATAATAAATCCAACCCTCCCATGTCATACAACATGTTTGCATTGGTAGTGTGTAGCTTGGATGCACGTCACTCAAATATTTTTTCTATGTGGATGTTGCAAAAATGTGGATGGTGGATGTTGAACCAAACACCATTAATTTCCTACTCCTCTTTCCCTACATGTAACAAACGTCTCTGCTGCTATAACCTTCTCTCTCTTCCTCCCTTGGCACATTCTTTGCTGTAGTCATTTTCTAATTTTCTCCTCTCTTGTTATAAGGTCCATCATTGAACTTCAGCCTATTCATATTTTCAGTATACACGAGTCACAGGTCTACCAATGGAAAATTTTCTCCCCTAGCACATGCCACATTGCCCTCAAGGTGAAAGTGAAGAAACTGTTGAAGAATAGTGTCAAAATCTTCCCGAGAATGCTCATGAGCTGGGAGATTGTCCCCTTTCGATCTTGTTTGGTTCCCCGTCTTAAATGTGATTTTTCATGTTTACTTGGAGGCTAGTAATTATAGCTTTCCCCACGTTTTGTAGCGCAATTGACATGATTTCTGGTTTTCTAACGGGTTTCCAAACATGCATTGAATCAATTTCTCAATGGTTTACGAAAAGCTTCCAAGCCAGCAACTAACACTTGTGCTGTCTAAGGTTGCAATTCTAAACAACCAGCAGATGTTAACATAGAATGGTTGCACTAATGGGTCTATTAAGTTGAGACACATGGAAAAGAGAATGAGTATGAGAAAATGAAGGTAAAACCAATTTACTAGCCACTTGTCCCACCCTACTTTCAACTGCAAAAGGGTTATAAAAAGGTGAAGGAGCCTTTCACTCACCTTCATAGTCAGTGAGACCATCCAGTAAGGCTGAAGCTTCAAATACACAAATTCTTTAGGTTGAAATTCTACCTCCCTCCTTAGTTTATTAGCCAGGTTTTCCATTTTTTGTTGTGCCTGACTCAAGTTAATCTTTAATTCATACTAACTATCATCCCTCAAAAACCAATAACTTGTTACTGCTCAATGACAGTGTCACCTTTATTATTATTACTGGAGGTCTCTACCATACTAAGCCTTGAAGAGTGACATTTGAGTTGAAGTAGAATTCAGCCCAAGGAACCCGCTTAACCCATTTCTGGGTGAGATTGACAAAGCACCTCGAGTAAGTTTCAAGAGTTTGATCTGTCACTCAGTTTGACCATTTGTTTTGGGTGATAAGTTGAAATAATCCGCAGTTTAGTTCCTGCTAGCTTGATAATTCCCCCAAAAATGAACAATAAAAATTCTGTCCTGATTTGGTATTGGAAATTTTTTACCCTTCTTATGAAAATTTAATGACAAGTAAAGATGTTAAAATTGGTAAATTATAATTTTGCTTTATATATCCAATAAAATTAACCAACATAACTATTTATATTGGTATGCGTGATTCGATTAAAAGTGTGTTATAATAAGCTAGAGGATGTATAATTTGTTTACAAAATACAAAATCTCATGACAAAAACTGAAAATAAAAGGTGTATTTTTTTGTGTGTATTTGTATCACTGGCTCAATTTTAAAGTGTGTTTAGTAATGAGAATAGGAAAAAAATAGTAGAGTAAAATAGTAAAATTAATACTAATTTATTCTCTTTTTTATTTATTTAGTTTTTATCTTTATTTTAAAATATGTATTATTGGGACAATTTGTTTATTTATTAAATATAATATAAGTATAAAAAATGTTGTGGGGTCAATTGCCCCATTCGAACTAATCTACACTTGCCACTAGCACCATGAACACTTCAACACTATCACTCTTAGGTAGGGTAAGATCCACAAGTGACTCATCATGAATACAAAATCTTGCAAGGGTACTTCGAACTCATGGGATTAACATGGATTATATGAAAATTCGAAATTAAGCACACCCTGAAGGTCAAGATTCAATGGTCTATCCCAACTTCCTTAACATAGGACTTACATCATGTACCCCAAAAAACTTAGTTTCATGTATTGATGATGCATGGCCATACACATTACTCATACAATTTCAACAATTATCAAATATCTCAATATTCTCATAACATGTCACATTTTCTCCAAATTCTCGTGTTAGATCCTATTCCATTAAAATAGATCCTCTCAAATATCAAATGTCTCAAAAATGCACATTAAATGCTTCAAGGTTCTCATGTCCACAAGTATCTCAAGCTTGTTAATTATCTCAAATTCAATGCTCAATTGTCTCAAGTATTTTTATTATAGATTATTTTCACAAATCACATATCTTAGGTATATCTTACACTCAAGGCAATCATGCTTAGCGCACAAAGTCTCTCGTTTAGCAAGGAGAGATAAAAGAACAAAGGTTGATCTTTGGCTTTCTCATGCTTAGAGCGAATCACCTCATGCTAAGCATCAAAATATTTTTTGCTCATTATGGCTCTCTTGCATAGCATGACATTGTCTCGCTTAGTGTCTAAATATCCTATACTCATTGTGGGTCCTATGCTCAATGTCAAAATTCATTGTACTCGTTGTGGGTCTTATGCTTAGCGAGATCAGACCTCGTTTAGTGTCTAAACAGGGAGTCACTCTTCATGGCTCTTATGCTTAAAGTGAGGACACTCATACTCAACGTTAGAGTCACCAATTCTATTTTCTTTTTGGATTTCATGTTTAGTGAGAATCTTGTCTCACTTAGCACTAGAGGGTCAAAAATGAATCCTACAACTTTGGGAATCTTGCATTTAGCAAAAGAGACTTGGAAACTTGTGAATTACAGAAATTAGGATTTTTCAACCCCATCTCAAAAAACTCATCATTGGTTCAATCAACACAACTCTTAACATAGAAACCATTGTATCTCAATTCAATACAATTGTGTATGTAACATGCAAAATAAATCCAAATTGCACAATCAGAAGAATCTTAAATCACACATAAAATCATCACAAAAGTTAATTTGTCAAAAACCTCAAATATTTGAAACACACAACAACAAATCCCGCAATCACATGAGTAATCCAAATAACTAATAAAATAAGGAAAATGGGCTTCAAGATATTCACTATCTATATGAGAAAACCAAGCAAACAAATAAGATGACATGAAAACCTACAAAGTTGAGGGTCAACTCACTACCCATATTTCAATCCATGACCATAAGCGAGATAACTTAATTTCTCTAACATAAAAATAATCCTATCGTGGCAATGATTCCAAACTTTGATTTCAAACACTCTCCAACTTCTAGTTCCTCCATTTGCAATTCTAATGAAAAAAGCATTCCTAAGAGGCAAAAAAAAAACAAAAGGATCAAGGAAGACTACGTCGTATAACCCTGATGACTCTAAAGGAAGAGTTGGACTCACAAAGACAAAATTCCATACTTATTTTTACTAAAACACATTAGCTCATTTCTTGCTAAAATCTCACTTTTTATTTCTCTATCCATAAAATCCAAAATACATATTATTTAATTAAAAACCTCAAAATAACATTTAATAAATATCAATACATACATACATACTATTTTTAAAGGAAAATGGGGATGTTTCAACTCCTTCTTAAAAGAAAATTTGCCTATCAAATTCTACCTTTGGCAAATAAAGATGAATATGCCTCTTTCATCTAACTTTCAGTTAGCTATTAGACGACACTCTCATTAGTAGCTTATTCTTAGAAAATTTTAACTAAAAAAATTTTATTCCTCTTAGTGTTTCACCCTTTAGTCTTCAATTCTCAACATCAATTTATCATAGGTGAAATTTTCCATAACTTGGATGTTATAAAATTTGATGACATGGGAAGGACCTTGAACAATTTTTCCCAATTATAAAGCATGGAAGATACTATGAAGGTTTGCAAGAGAATAAGGTGAAACAATTTGATAAGTGACTTCACCTAAATAGTTGCTTAGTTTCGGTTGTAACTTTTTTTTTCCTTTGTTTCTTTCTTCCTCTACCAAAAAAGTATGAAATTACTTGTATCAAAGAATACTCCAAAAAAATATATAGAAAAACAAGTGAAATAATACTCGTGAAACATATAATTCCTTATAAAAAAAATCATAGGTGATAGTGAAAATTTTGGTGGGTAGCTAAAAATTGAATGTAGCTTGAACATCGACCAATATGGTGAAAAAAAATGGTGTTATTTTCACTTATTCTCTTATTTGTTTTGGATTAACTCAATAAAAAATTGATTATTTTTCTTGAAAGATAGTGTTTTTACAGAGGATTTTATTACATCTTCATATTCTAGTTAGAAAGTACATATCTAACATTTGAAAATCTCCTTTGTTGGTATGCTATTTGCGTTTTCCACCACTATGAAAAGTAATAAAAAAAATTTTAAAACATAATTCAATTATCCTATTGTATTTTTTATTTATCTTAATTCTTTAAAATATAATTAATGTAATAGACAATAAAAAGAAATTTATATAAAAAATGGTTAATATAAACTTAAAAAAATTAAAAGTAATACAAAATATAATATTATTTGATGAAAATAATATTCTTTTTTTTATTCATGTTATATATTTTTTATTGATAAAATAAAATAAGCATTTTATTGATAAAATAAAATAAGCATTTTATTGATGAGATAAAATAAATATAATAATGACTAGGAAAGAAATTAAACTAACACTATATTTATGTCACCATCGTCACTGTTGCAACCATTGCCACCATCATTGCCACCTATGAGTACAATTACTTTTCCCCGCTTCAATTATTAATTGGGGTTTTAATAAAAATTCATTAATTTCATCCAAATTAGTTTTTCCAAAAAAAATTTCATGTATTAAAAGCCTCTTTTCTTGAAAAAAAAAAGATTTAGTTTTGCAAAATTTAAAGGGTTGAAAAATTAGTTCAATTATCTAATCATTTAACATCTCTTAATTTCAATTATCTTCTAGGTCCACTATTTAATTGCAAAATGATCACTGACCAATTAGTTAATTAAGAGAAAAAAAAGGTTTGATCATTCCTCAATTTGGAATAAGTATGGAAATATAATTCAATTAATGACAAAGAGCGATAAATAATAATTAAATCAAGATTCCAACTCAAATCACTTGGCTACAAGCCCTAAAAATAATAATTTAGTTCTCCATCTCAAAAAAGGAAAATCCTATCATAAAAATATATGATATAAACAATAAAAATATTTGAAAGGTAAAAATATCTCCATAATAAATTGTCAAAGTGATCTCATGTGATCTCCTCAAAGCTAGAGCCAAAAGGTACTTCAAAGCTTTAGAGAAAAGTCTAGAATCAAAAAGAAAGAAAAAAAAATATAAAAGTTCAGTCTTTGGTAATGTGAAATTCCATTTTATTTATATATTTGTGTGTGTATATATATATATATATGTATATATATATATATATATATATATATATATATATATATAAAAGTATGTATGTATGTATATTGTCAAAGTGATCTCTTATGATTTGAGGTGTTGATCCTCAAAGCTAGAGCCAAAGGATCTTTCAAAGCTCTAAAAAAAATTCTAGAATCAAAAAGGAAGAAAAGAGTATAAAAGTTCAATCCTTGGTAATGTGACATTTCCCTTATTTATATATATATATATATATATATATATATATATATATATATATTATGTCTCCTTAAGGTTTTGATGATAACATGGACATTAAAAATTTATGCCAAGAGTTTTGATAAAGTGAAGTTTATAAAGAACTGTCTTTAAGAAATTCAAAGCATTCAATGTTGTTTTGCAAAGACGGTCCAATGACTTCTTTTACCACATAAGCATCTAGAGTTTTTCAATTTCATTTGTGCTCTAAGTGTTGGATGAATGCTTATTATGCTTAATATGGTGATCTTGTAAGTTGTATGATATATATATATATATATATATATATATATATATATATATATATATATATATATATATATATATATATATATATATATAGGGATTTGTTAATATATTCCCACGCTCTTTTTAAAGGGAGTACTTTGGCATCCTCCACCTTTTCCTTTTGACAAAAAAATCATTTCTCTTTTTTAAAAACAACTTACACTAAAAAGATAAAGGTGTAATTTCATATTTAAATTGCTCACTCCCTTTCCTGTTGAAGCAATGTTGATTTCATTGTCTTTTAAAATCCTTATTTTCCCATTCTCATTAAAAAAATTAAAGGCGCTCAATCCTCCAGCATTATTCCTACTATTGCAATTCTAAACTTGTATGTTATTCAATCATCCCTTGTGATTTATTTGTTTGTTACATTCTTCACCTTTTCTCCTTGAAATTTAATGGCTTTGCACCTGTTACTTCCATTTTATGTTTTTGTATTTGAGTATTTTTTCTTTCTTTTCCTTTGTATTTTAGAATTTTATACACTTTGTTGTTGTCTATCTGTGTTCAATTGCTTTGTTTTTTAACAAATTGCACAAATTATGAACATCGATTACGCTTATGAATGGCAGTTGTCCTATTTTTTTTATTTAAATATAAAAAAATAGATTTAAGCTAAGATCACAATGGCATTTGAAGTAAGAGATGGTGTTGGCGATTGGCCCTTAAAGTTTTTTAAAGACTATGCTTCTATATGTGAAATTGATGGAAATAAAATTTCTTTTACATCTCAAGAGACTCAAGACGAACCATCGCTTGAAGCCAATAATATTTATGATGAAGTCCCTTATGAAGGGAAAATGCTTAATAGCTATGATGAAGCTTATGAATTTTATTATGCATTTGCACAAAAAAATGACTTTTCGATTAGATGTGACCATACTTACAAATATAGTAAGAATCAAACTGAGGATAATCCATTGGTTATTTATAAAAAGGAATTTGTTTTTCATTGTGCTGGTTTTGTTAAACAACACAAAGTTATTGAAGAGGAAAGTCAAAGAAAACGGAAAAGTTCAAGATGTAATTGTGGGGTAAAAATGTTGATTAGCAAAAAGACAATTGGCTTTGAGGAAAAATGGGTGGTTAAATATTTCTATAATCACCTCAACCATGATTTGTTAGATGATAAAGAGGTTCAATTTCTTCTTGCTTCTCGAAACATCCTAACTGTTGATAAAAGTCGTATATTGTTATTGTCAAAACCTAGTTGCCTTGTAAGCCTCATAATAAGAATGCTTGAGTTAGAGAAAGGAATTGATCCAGGAAATCTGCCACTTTTAGAGAAAGATATTAAGAATTTTATTTAGTCTCAAAGTGGTATTGGTAAAGAAATTGATGCTTCAAATCTTCTCAAATTATGCAAAAGTTTGAAAGATAGGGATAATGCCTTCCAATATGATTTCACAATAGATGAAAATAACAAATCGGAGCATATTATATGGGCATTTGGTGATCCAATTTGAGCATATGAAGCTTTCAGAGATGTGGTTGTTTTTGATACAACATTTCAAATAAATCGTTATGATATGCCTCTTGGATTATGGGTTGGGGTTGGTAATCATGGGAATTCAATTTTTTTTGGTTGTGTTCTATTGAGAAATGAGAAGTTTTCTTCCTTCACATGGGCTCTAAAGGTAAATTTTAATTATTTATAGTTGTCAATTTTTACTTAATTTCTAACTTTGAGATTTTAGGCCATTATTTTAATTTTCTTTTCTTTTTTTCACAGTTTTTTAAAATTTTGTCAAAGGAAAATGTCCATAAACAATTCTTACTGACCAAAATCTTGAACTCAAGGAAGCTATCTCAATGGAATTGCCGAACACAAAACATGCATTTTGCATATGACATATTGTGGAAAAGTTATCAAGTTAGTTTTCTTTTCCATTAGGTTCAAGATATAATGAATTCAAATATGAGTTTTATAGGTTGTACCACTTAGAATGTGCAAATGATTTTGATCGAGAATTGATGGCATCCTCACTTGCATGGACATTAGATGATGGACAAGGAAGATGATGCCTCACTCCAAGGATCAAGTTCTTCAAAGGTGGCACAAGGTTTTAGGGTGGATGATGATAGAATGGATGAAAATGGAGGTTGGGTAGAAGGTGTTTGAGGAAATGCTTGAAAAGGGTACTCTAGGGTTGGCTCACTTCATGATGATGAAGGCCACTTCTAGGGTTGTTTCTCTCAAGGTGGAGATGGGAGGGAGGTGGCCGGATTAGCCAAGGGTGACTAAGGAAAGAATATTAAGGCACAAAGGCTCTCTTAATATCATAAATTCCAAAGTATTTACAAGGTGTGGGGTGTTGGATATTTATAGGAGGGGAGGCATCTAGGGTTGCATTTGGAGTAGGCAAATGCATTCCAAATGAAATGCAAATGAACCCTAGATGCAACTTGGTGGCCAAGGATGAAATCTTTGGGTTTAGATTGGCTATATCTAGGTGCATGATAAGACCATGCAACCTTTGCCCTCCACTTGGGCCTAAGCCTTTCTAACACCAAAAATAGACCCAATGACACCAAAAACATGCGTCACCCTCTAATTAACACCCTAGCCCAAAATTAAAAACCTAATTATCTAGAGCACCCCATAATACAAGGGCAAAATGGGAAATACTAGGGAAAATAAATTCTAAGTCCTAAGCACCCCAAAATACAAGGGTAAAATTGGAAAATAAAATAAAAATAAATGCTATAAAAACTTAGGAGCTAAGGCCCAAAAGTAGGCTTACTCCTCCTATGATTTTTCAACACTAACCCATTCCTCTTGCCTCCTTCAATATATCACCTCTTGGACTTCTCGGCCTTAGTGTTATTCCATCATTCCCTCCCTCTTGAAAAGGATTTGACCTCAAATCAAGAGGTTCCTCATGGTGGGCATCATGACCAACAAAAACATAAAAATAAGCATTAGAGGTAATAGTATATGATAGAAATGGAAAGTGTATCCTAAGAGGAGTTCTACTAAAAATGCTAAAAAGATTGTCTAAATTAAAAGGACTAGACTCTCTAATGTTAAGGATAGGATCCTCCCCACGGTGAAGTCTAGGTGTATAACTAAAACCTAAAAAGGTAAAAAGACTAAAACTATAGCACACTAATGTATTAGTCCTAAAAACTAAAATATCTTGTTGGAAGTGCCCAATGTAATGACCTAGGCATGTATTGGAAAATAAAGAAAACTTAACTAAAAAATTACCTAAACAACTTTGTATTGCATAATTTGTTAGATACATATGAGAAAAAGGTGTTAAGAGAAGTTTAGGAAACTCATATAATCTAAGTTTGTCTTGTAGGAAAGTATTCAAGTTAAGTTCAAATAAGTTTGAACTTCCTTCAAGATCAAAAATAGAAGATACAACACCATGAGATGTATCCAACAAACCATACAAACCAAAAGTTGGGTGCTTTATGAAGAAAACTAAAGTACAAAGAGTCTTAAAGAAAGAAGGCTTATCTTCCTTGGGCACCACCAAGGAAGTAGCATAAGAAGTGGGACTAAGTGAAGTCCACTTCTTCTTCACTAAATCTTGAAGTTGAGATTCTTTTTCTTTAAAAAGGATTTGTTTTTGAATCTCCACTTCATGACTAGTGGCAACGTGAGAGAAAGAGTTAAGGTCTTGATGAATGAAGAAAGTCTTTTTAAAATCATTTTCAATGGGAAAGTGACTCTCTTCAAGCATAAGCCCTTTGGAAGAAACATTATCCTCCTTACTCTTCTCTAAGAGTGTTGGTTGTTGTTTTTCATTTTCTAGCCATTCTTTAACCTTCTCTATACTTTTCTTTATTTTTTCTTTCTTTTCTATTTTCTTTTCTTTTTCTTTCCTTCTAAGTTCCTCCTCTCTTGTTGTATTTTCTTGCTCATGCATACTCCTAGGAACTCTAACTTCTTTGCCTTTTTGAGATCTAGTTGGAACAATCCTAGGTTGGGATCCACTAGTTTCTATCCTCTCAACTAATTTTGCAAGTAGTTGTTTTATTTCCTCATTATTTTTTTCAAACTCTTTTTCTTTTCTTCTCAATTCTTCCTCTCTTTTTATATTTTCCTTTTCTTTTTTTCTTAGGTACTCTTTGAGTTGCCTAATTTCTTCCCTAACACTAGACCTAGTACTACAAGAGTTATGACCATGGACACTAGAATGATCACTCATCTTTGATCCAAAAAGGTTTTCACAAAGTGTTTTCAAAAAGGTTTGAAAAAGTTTTCACAAAGAGTGAGTGATAAAAGGGTTTTCACAAGAAAGGATTTTCAAGGTGCAAGATAGGTATGAAAAGGCCTAAGTGTACAAAGTGAACTATCAAGGGAGGTGGACTACTAAGAATCACTTAAAAATCAAGCTTTTTCAAGTAAAAATCACTAAGCCTTTTCACACTTTTCTCACAAAAACAATTTTCACAATACTAAGGTGTGTGATGTGCACGCCCCCCTAGTAGGCAAATGAAGCCTTCTAAATGAAACAAATAAACAATGTAAAGTCCTAGGCAAATATACTACCAAAGCTTTAAAGCATGCAAAGGAAAGCACTTAAAGCATATGCTAGTCGGTTTCCTAGGTGAAGGTTTTCAAATCACCTTCAAACTACACGAAACTACCACCAAATTGAAAAGGTTTAAAAATGGCCAATTACAAACCAAAAATGAATGAAACCAAGGCCAAAAACACAAGAGGCCAAAATTTAACAAGAAAGAAATAAGTAGAAGAAAGAAAAAAAAAATAAGGAAGTCTCCAAGTCTTCAATTCTCCACCCCTTCACAATGAACACCCAATGTTAGTCTTGAAATGGTGTTTGCACTCTTTGAATTGGTGTGATCCTCCAAAGTTCCTTGAACTCCAATCGGACAACCCCTCCACTCAATCCACCAAGAAAGTGTGTAGTGTTTTAGAAGTTTTCCCCACCTAGATCAAGAAGAAAACACAACCCAAGAGTACAAGAGGCCAAGAAAGAAAAACTAAAAAGGCACAATTAAGAAAAGGCTAAACTCAAATGGAATTTATGAGATAAACTTAAGAGTAGAAGAAAGACTCAAAAACTGAAATTAAGGCACATTAATAAAAGGAAAGCACACAAAAGAGTAATTCCTAGAATGACACTAGCATAGAATTTAGCAAGTAGGCTTAAAAGAAAAATTATGCACTTAACATGTTTGATTTATTGTCTCATTCGGCCATTAAGTATTGTCCAATGGTCCAAGAATTAACTCCAAGTGCTATGGTATGAAAGTTGGTCCAAAACTCCACAAGTCTAGCAAAGGTTCCCTTTTTCTTGTTTTTGGTTTCTTTGTTCTTTTTGGGCTTGTCCAAGTCTTGGCTTTTTTTTTTTTTTGTTCAAAGTCCAGCCACTTTTCTCTTTTTTCTTTTGAATTTTATACTATTCCTTTGCTTGGGTTTTACACTTGTTTTTGGTGGTTTTGTTAGCAACTTTTTGGAGTATTCTTTTAGCAACTTACACTAGCTCAATGAGACAAAATTTGAGTGTTTTTCTTAAGTTTTTAATAGCCCACGTCCAGCAGCAAAGATAGGCATATTGAAATCAATTTCACACTCAAATTATCAAACATCATGTAGGCATACAAGTTCACCAAGGAATACACAAAAAATTGGTCGAAAATTTGAAGTAAGTATGTGTAAAGGAATTAAACACACATGATATTTTAAGTGATGTAGAACATGCTAGAACTAATTAGCATGCATGATTGACTCTCTAAAGCACATCAAGGACTCACGGCCATTTTATCAAACAAGTGGCATGCATGTCATTTTTTGTTCATTTCAAAGGCTAAGCATAAAAAACTTGGAATTTCTTTCAAGGTAGTTCAAAGAGACAAGTTTATGAAAAAACCGGATGGATTAAAAAAAATAAAAACATTAATGTATAACATGCAGCCCAAAATTTCCAGCAACTCAAAAATTTAAAGAAAAAAGCAAGAACCTAAATAAGAAAGCCTAAAATGCCAAGATGATTCACAAAGAACATATGGTATGAATCAACACATGAGAAGAGATTTATGGATCATCAAAATATGGCAATTAAGATGATTCATTTAGGCACACTTAGGAGACATGTAAGGAAGACATGACATGACCAAAAAATTTTAGAGATAAAGAGATTGTTACCCTTGAAGAACCAAGGCTCTAGATACCACTTGATGGCATCCTCACTTGCATGGACATGAGATGATGGACAAGGAAGATGATGCCTCACTCCAAGGATCAAGTTCTTCAAAGGTGGCACAAGGTTTTAGGGTGGATGATGATAGAATGGATGAAAATGGAGGTTGGGTAGAAGGTGTTTGAGGAAATGCTTGAAAAGGGTACTCTAGGGTTGGCTCACTTCATGATGATGAAGGCCACTTCTAGGGTTGTTTCTCTCAAGGTGGAGATGGGAGGGAGGTGGCCGGATTAGCCAAGGGTGACTAAGGAAAGAATATTAAGGCACAAAGGCTCTCTTAATATCATAAATTCCAAAGTATTTACAAGGTGTGGGGTGTTGGATATTTATAGGAGGGGAGGCATCTAGGGTTGCATTTGGAGTAGGCAAATGCATTCCAAATGAAATGCAAATGAACCCTAGATGCAACTTGGTGGCCAAGGATGAAATCTTTGGGTTTAGATTGGCTATATCTAGGTGCATGATAAGACCATGCAACCTTTGCCCTCCACTTGGGCCTAAGCCTTTCTAACACCAAAAATAGACCCAATGACACCAAAAACATGCGTCACCCTCTAATTAACACCCTAGCCCAAAATTAAAAACCTAATTATCTAGAGTACCCCATAATACAAGGGAAAAATGGGAAATACAAGGGAAAATAAATTCTAAGTCCTAAGCACCCCAAAATACAAGGGTAAAATTGGCAAATAAAATAAAAATAAATGCTATAAAAACTTAGGAGCTAAGGCCCAAAAGTAGGCTTACTCCTCCTATGATTTTTCAACACTAACCCATTCCTCTTGCCTCCTTCAATATATCACCTCTTGGACTTCTCGACCTTAGTGTTATTCCATCAAGAATGAAACTTGATGGTTTCATAATTTGGTCTAAGTATGGATAGACATATTGACTTGTTTTATTCCTATCATCAATTTTGGGCCCTAGCCTATTTGAGAGACTTCTTTTTTGCTAGGATGACAACAACTGGACGTTCATAATCTATGAATTCATATATAAAAAAAGATTTTTGGATGTCAAAACGATTTGATTGATTTTGGAAATCAAGTAAGAACTTACATGGGTACCTTGATGTAAGTATATTATTTTGGAAGCAATTAGCTTTTTAGTTTCTTATGGTTAATGTACTTTTATGTAGGTTGGTGTTGTTGTCAACATTAGAAATCAAGGTGGAGAGGAGGCAAGAATGTGTATAAAGTACCATAATCCTCAAATTATACCAGGTTTTCCTCTTGAGGAACATGCTGCATCTATACTCACGCCATATGCCTTTGAGTTGCTCCAACATGAGTTCCAATTATTTACAAAATATGCAACAATTGATCTTGGCAATGACTCATGCATAGTGCGACATCATACCAAAGTTGATGGAGGTCGTTTTGTTAGTTGGATAGATGAATAAGAATCAATTCATTGCTCTAGTAAACCATTTGAATTTTTTGAAATATTGTGTAGACATGTCATTTGTGTGCTATCGTTGAAAAATTATTTCCACCTCCCAGCAAGAGATCTTTCTTTCCAATGGAGGCAAGAGAGTTCATTAATTATAAAATATAGTCACATAGTCAGTTGCAATGATAACTCGTCTATTGTCTTATGGTCTCTAGTCCTATGTTTGGAAGTTGAATCTTTGAAGACAAAAGATTGAGTTAAAGTTGCTACCAAAGAATTAGGCAAAGTCATTCAAATTATAAATGTCATGCCCGAGATTCAAGAGAAATCAACTGAGTTGGAACATGGTGTACCAAATAACAGTGGTTGTGAGGTTGAAGTTGAAAATCACATCATTTCTAAGACAAAAGGTAGACCAAAAAGATCAAGGCCAAAAGGAAGAGTTGAAGTTGCAAAAAAAGCTCGTCGTTGTCATTTTTGTAATTGTGGTGGAACCAATCATGACTCACGAAATTGTCTAAACAAAAAGAATAACATTGAGATATTTCCTTCTCAATCTCCTAATAAGTATGTGTTAGCTATTATATATTTTTTAATTGATGCCTACACTTTTTGAGTCAAGAAATGACTAATTGAGAGGTTTTTATTTTTTTTTCTTATGCTTTAATAGGATAACAAAGGGTTGGAGAAAGTAATCTTAAAAGAGAATGAGGATTGGTCAATGATTTAGCTACAAGAAAGAATACTTTTCATTTTATATATTTTTCATTTTTTCATTTTTAAATATGAACTCAATGACTAAGTTGCACAAAGAGTTTAATTTTTCTGAAGTATCAGTTATGGTTAAGAAGTCACTGTTGGTTCTGGTTTGTCGAACCTATTTTTAGTTTTTGATTGTTATTGTGCTATTATGGTTACTATTGTGGTATCTATTTGAGCCTTGTTAATTTGAATTTGGTCTGACACCTATTACATTTTATTACTATTAATCTATTATTATTAGTTGGCTACACATTTGGTCTGTTGTTATTACTGGTTGGCTACACCTTTGGTCATTATTATTCCAATTAGTTGTTAATATCATAATCAATTTCAAGAAGCTTAGAATAGAAAATGGGTGGCTGCACCTTCATTGTTATCCTGACATGGAATGAATGATGTATACCAATGTTGAGAAGGAAAATAGCACCAAAGAGATATTTTTTCCCAAAAAATTTAATAATTGACTTTAAGCTAGACATCTAGATCATAATACTTGTATATCTTTATGCATTTAATTAACAAATGCACATTATTTAGATATAGAATAATGACTATTCTTTTGTCTTATGTGGAAAAGTAGGTTGATTGTGTATTGGTTACACTTATATGGAAATGAAACAAAAAACATTTTGTATATGCTTATCCAAAAAAAGGTTAGTGCTCATCGACACCCTGTTAATATAATTGTAGTAGAGTTCTCTCTTATACATGTCATAAAAGAAAAAAGACTCATGTACCTCACTGCGACATGTAAAAGGATTGGCTGCCCGAAATGCTTTGTCCCTTGTTTTTATGCCAATATTGGAACGAAGTGTGGAATTAAGAGAACATTCATCAAGAATCATGTTCGTGAAAGTGCTTATTCTCTCGAGATCAAAAATACCTAGCATTATCATATATACTCAAGCTATCTTAAATGGATGATCTTTGTTGGGTGACCCTTATAGTAACCTAATGTTAGTGAGTGTTAAGTGATCCTAAGTGTTCTGTAACCTTCATATAAACACTAGTAAGTGTTGATAAGTCTAGAGAAGCTTATTAAGAAAAATACTTAGAAACTCCAATATTGTGTTCTAACTACAAATTTGTAATGTCTAGAAAGATCGAGAATATTTGATTTATACTTAGTGGTTGAGTAATGAATTCCTTTAATGAAAAGAGATTAGATGTAGATCTTAGATAAATAGTGAATGAATATAATCTTTTATGTCCTTTCTCTTTTTCCCTTACTCTTTAAGTTTATACGCTTTGTTCATTTGTTTTATATAGCTAACGCACTTAACTTACTTGGGTTGAAAAAGTTTTAAGCAAATTTTTTTAAGCACACAATTTAACTACTCTTCTTGCATGTTATCTATGCATTGCAAACCAAACTTATTTTTTGAGCACAATCATCCTTGTATTGAGCTTGACCTTTCTTACTTGAATGATGTGGAAGTTTGAAATTTGAGCTAGGTCATGTTTTAGCTAAAATATCGTGCTTCTTTTATAATAAGTGACCTCACAAGAATTAAGGACTACTATGATGTCTTGGATGGATGTCAATGGCCTCCTCCTTATCTAACACAATCATGCTTAAATTAGTATGACCATGCTTCTATCTTGAATTGACTTTTTGGACTTAGTCTTGGGCTTTTTCCTGTGAGTTGGAATTTTTTTCTATCTTACACACATACACCTCATAATTTGGTCAAATTACTCAAATAATATAATAATTGACCTAATTTGACCCAATTCTAACATATAAGTATAACAAAAATATGGTTGATCAATCTCCCATCAAAGTTGTGTGTGTTTCACCATCACCAAAACCCCCCTTTCCACATGATACATTATTTTCAACTAGCTAGTCAATGTGACAAAATAAATAACTTAAGAGTAATTGAGACTCATGTGTGAAGAGATAGAAAAGCTAAAAAAGAATACAACTTACATGCAAATAGGAAAACAAGATTAAAGAAAGATAGTACTCTAAAGAAAATAGAACTAAGAAAGAAATGAAATAATTGGATTTAGAGATGTAGTTTTTTATTATTTTGTTTATAATTAAAATTAATGTAATCAAATTAAAATTTAATTATTTGTTAATAAATATTTACTTTCAAGTCACCTTATTGTAACTAAGTCACGAATCAATGTATTATTAATTTTTAAAAATTAGAAGAGTAAATGTGTTCTATTAAAAATCAAAGGCTAAATTTATATATTAAAAAAATATGAGATAAAAAAAATGGAATTGACCTAAAAAATATATAATAATATCTTTCTTTATTTTGTTGGGGTTATTTTATGGTATTTGTCTGAGGGGATATTTTATGAGGGTTATTTTTATAAAGTTATTATACAAGCATACTCCACAATGATGAGATATTATCCGTTTTGGGCCTTAGTCCTCACGGTTTTGCTTTTGGTCATCACCTAAAAGGCCTATAAATCATTGACGTATGTTTTGTGTTATATAAGTTATTATTTCTTGTCTTATTTTATCGATGTGTGATTTGTTTCTATCCCAACATATTTTTATGGTAACTATACAAGTGTTCTTATCATCATTTTTCTTTTATTTTGAGACCTTAATTAAATAATCTAGTTTAGTTTCACTCAAATTAATATAATATTAATTTTTTTATAAATAAAATATGCTTTAATGTAATTTGTTAAATTTTACTATAATTATCTTATAAATTAATAATCTATAACTTAATATAAAAGGGATATAAATATTTGGTCTCCACTTTTCATCGTCCAATTTTGTCCCTTCATATAACTGTATGAAAAGTAGTTATTTCCTCTAAAAACAAATAACTGCACAACCCTCTGTCTTTAATCTTTTCTCTCTTTTTATCATTTTCTTTCAAATTAATAACCACATAAATAACCTTTTGTCTTTATCATTTCTATTCACAAATCAGCGTATCCTCAGTTTTCAATCTCCAAAACAATAATTCCTTTCTTCACGGGTTTCAACCATTTGGCCACGTTCATAATTCCACTTTAAAGGTATGATGATGTTATCAACTTCACTGCCTATTTTATGCTCTTCACATAAACTATTTTCTAAATTATAATATATGTTTACAATATTGTAATGCATTTATACAAGCATGCTGCTTAAATCCAATTAACCTGTTAACCGAACTAGCCTAACCAATTTTACAGTTTTTTCCAGTTCAGTTCTTTTTTTTTACAAAATTAAAAACAATATGGCTACCCAAAAAATAATTAAAAGTTTGATTCAAATTTTGTGAACCATATTTCTAAACTGAAATCATCCATGACGAATCCAAATCACTGTGAATTTTGCTACCTCTGTTGACAGAAATTGGGATGATTCTGTTGTGCATTTTGAAGTGTCACCATCCCAAATTGTAGATTATGAGCATTTGAAGATCACGTGGTGTTAAAAATTTGGATTTTTTATTCTTCGCTTGGGAACTTGATATATTTTTTGTCTGATCCTTTTCTTTTATATGTTCTAAGGTGTGTAATTTTCAGGGATGATTGTGATTGCCTTTTCAACTATTCATATCTCCATATTTTGATTTCAACCGTCCACATCTCCTTCCCTAAAGTTCCCATTTTCGTTTTGGTGTTTTGACAGAGAATTTTACAAAAAGTTGCATGGAAGTTTCAAGTGAGTTTTTATTTCATTTATTCGTGTGCATTTAATAATTTAATTATGCATACTTTTGGTACTGATTTACTTCTCTTTACTTCAATTTCTTTTCTAACAAAGTTCATGTTTATGCCTTTTTCCTTTTTGTTTTTGTGTTTCTATTTTTTTATGGTGGTTGTAGGTGTCAATAGTTTCAATTTAAATTTAGTTTTGTTTTATCTATAATTTTGACTAACTCCTTTGCTCAAATACTAAAATTATTATTAATTTTAGATTTTAGATATTGATGCATGGTTATTCTTTTATTATATTTTATGCAGTCATCTTTATTATTTTCAAAATTTTGGTCTGCATTATGGTTTTCTATTTCCTACTATGCACGATACATGGTACGTATTATACTTAACTGTTCTTATCAACCCTCATTCTTTTTGTTAAATTTTTATTTGTTTTTTAAGATTTAACAGCTATACCATCTTCAATTAGAATTTATGTAAAATTTTGTCGTAATAGCAAAAACACATAATAGAATAAATGAAGACAATAGACATAAGGGATCCAAAATTAAAATTCCATATGTACATGTTTTCAATTTTATGTTATTACAAATTGTAATCAACACAATAATTATATATCCTTTTTCATAACTGACAACGTTTTATTCTTCCTTCTTTTTCACCAAACTATAATCAACAAAACAATCAGCCCTCTTATCCTTTTCCTTTTTTTAAATTCTAATGAAACATATTGTTTGAGTTGTGCTTATGTCTATTTAATTTTACACCTTAAAATTCAAGTTTACTCAACCTTTTAAAAATACATATTTAAGACTTCTTCATTTATGAATTTATAATTCTTTTCTAAAATCTATTTATTTTTTAAATATTATAAAAAAATAATTTTAAAAGTTTGTATCTTAATACATTTAATAAGTTAATTTCATCATATAAGCGTATTTCAATAAAATTACAAATTTATAATATATCTGTGTTTTACTTTGAACTTTATTTTCTTTTTAAAAGTTTTATAATTATTTATATTATTTTTAGTCCTTTATTCAAAGTTATATTTAAATTTAAATTTTATATAACTGTACATACAAAGTTTCAACTGGTGATATCTATTTTCATCCCAACAAACATATAAAGAAAGAAAAATGAAAATAAAAATAAATTATAATAGCAGCATAGCAATTGAGACATTTGCGAATAAGAAGAAGGAACACAAAGGTTTTAACGAGTATCATCATTCCTGGGGCCAAAGTGTAACCCTTTAATATCACATTCTATTTCAAATTCTGAATTCATTTTTTCCCTTCCTTTTTTTTTTTTCGTTCCTAGAGTATCCACCACCGACAGCAGTGACTAATCTCCTCGCTACGTTGGAGGCACCTCAAAGGGTGGGATAGCTGGCCCCAAGATTTAACGCGACTGCATACACAAGGCAGGATTCGAACCCCTGACCTTGCTTAAGCGTGGATCAACCCCTTACCTTGCTTAAGCGTGGATCACCTCAAAGGTATTTTTTCCCTTTAGACAAAGAGGAATATATAATCATATTTTATTAAATATTTAAATTTAATAGATTTAAATTTACAAAATACATTTAAAAATTTATAATCAAATAAGTTTAATCAACATGTTAAAACTATATCAAAGTTATTTTTATTTATTATTCAGAAAACTAATTTATTTTGAGTTTTTTTCAACAAAGTTTTTTACAAAAAATCATCTTATTCAAAAAATCTGTTTACATTTTTTTTACAATGATTTTTTCTTAGTATTATTTTTACAATCATTTTAATTTTATTCAAGTTTTTAAAAATCCAAATTTAAGATATCTCTATTTTTAAAATTCATTTTTTCCCTTTAAAATGATTAATTTTCATATTTAAACTTACTATCTTAATAGATATAAAAATTTGAATATATAATCATATTTTATTAAATATTTAATTTTTTTCCCTTTCAATTTTTTACAAATATTTTGCATTTGTACGAATTATTTCATTTGAACATATGTTTTTAATTGACACATATATATAGTTAAACCTTCTTTTTTTTAAGGTTAGAATCTTGACTTTGAATATAAAAGGAAATTTAAAATTAGGCTTAATTTAAATTAAATAATATTCAAAATTATTTGTTTCTTAACAAAATAATACTTTGACCATTTATTTAAAATTGATTAATAGTGATTATTACATTTATTTATTTATTTTCTTAATAAATATGAAATATATAATTGTCCATAAATACTAATTGACAGATAATTATATAACAATATGCAAAATTTATATCCTCAAGCACAAGAACAACAACGAGAGAGATGAAGACAAAACTATAGAAATAGAAGGATTCGAATGAACATGGAGCAAAGACAACAATAATTGTCTAGGCGACGAGCAAATTATCAACAAAGGAGACAACAACAAAATCAACTACACACATCATGTTCAACAACTTATCAAAATAATTCACATATGTGTACAACCACGGAGATGTTAAATAATTTGACAAACAACCCTTTCAAGATTCCACAAATGCTAATTTGCATAGTAGAAGAAGACTGACATATGTACGACAATTAGCTCGGACTACTAGATTTCAAAGAATATCTGACATTCAAACAGATGCAAGTTTATATTGGTCACTTTGGTCATGGTTAGTCGTGTAGAATTTTTTTTATATATTTTTTAACAAATAGTATTTACGATTAATAATATTTTTTAATTTTTTTCATCAGGGATTCAAGGAACAAATGACAATGAAGTAGGACCGAGTATCAGAAATAGTGATCACATAAATATTGGTTAGTCATGATTAATTTTAAATATATTCATAATTGTTTATTTCATTTATTATAAAAAAATTGGTCAAATTATCTATTTAAATTTTAGATTTTATTTAATTAATTTAATAAATTCTTTATAATTTTTTTATTGACACATTTTCTTTATTTCGTTTATATAATCATGCATCATAATTATCCACCAAGGTTTCAAGGAACAAATGATATTGAAGTAGGGTCGAGTAATATACATATTAATAACAATGTTAGTGATTATTACAAATTAATTACCATTATCAGAAATATCATATATATTCACACATTTTATTCACTTACATATCATAACTAACAATTTACAATTTAAAAATGCTATTTCTTTTACAATAATACAGATTTCATGGAGGTGGAAAGATCAAATGTGAATACTGTAGAACCAAATATTCAAGGTACATTAAATAACTTTATGACCCTTATTTTGCATTAATTTTCATTCACTTCACTTGGTGTTCATCTTGATCAAACTTTTGTGGCAAATGAATGTGGTATATATAGTTCTCGTGCTCAAGGTTCAATATATCACAACATTGGAGGATTCTATCCAAATGAGGGTTGTAGGTCACGTTTCTTGCAATTGTACATCTATGACATAGATCATGAGTGACAAAATAGGATGCTTGAAAACCCTCAACTTCATCAATCCATAGTTTATAAGTTGCAACAAATATTACATCAGTGTAATCCTTTTATGCATGTTTTTAAACAATTTTCACTACGATCAAATGTTCACAAATGTAGTCTACTCATTAAAGAATGTCTTGTTAATCAATCACAATATCATCTTCCAATCGCTTCACAAGTTGCAGCAATTATTGTTGGTGGAGATACAGAATCAATGTCACGTGGATGAGATATCAATTTGGTCAGTCATGATGGTAATTTGGTGAGGATTTAAGAAACAGTAGGATATTATGATCCACTACAATATGCTTTATTATTACCTTTTGGGACATATGGTTGGGATTTCAACACCCAAAATGATTATGGCCAAAACTTCTCATGTCGAGAATATTATAGTTACATCCTTCAGGTATTTTTACTATATATTTTAAACATATTTGTCAAAATTCAATTATGAAGTGCTAACTAATACCTTTATTGTAGATTCGTCCAAATGATCAATCTACATTGTTAAAGTTTGGTAGAATTTTACAACAATATGTTGTAGACAACTATGTGAAAATTGAATTAGGAAGGTTAAGGTGGATTCGAAAATATCAAATGAATATTCGTGCTGAAGTATACCAAGGCTTGCAAGATGCTTTACATGGAGGAGAAACTATTGCAGGTAATTAACATTACATTGATGAATGTCATATTTCAATAACTTTAATTTTAGATTTAGCAACACCCACAAATTCAAATTATTATTGTAGAAAATGTCGGTCAAATAACAATATTACCATCATCATTTATTGGTAGTCGTCGTGACTTGACACAACGTTATGAAGATGGCATGTCTATTGTGCTTAATGATGGTAAACGAGACATTTTCCTCACAATGACATGTAATCCTTATTGGAGTGAAATATCATCTCAACTCGGCTCTCATCAAATGCCACAAGATCGTCCATACTTACTAACAAGAATATTTTGATCAAAATTTGAGCAACTAAAAGTAGATGTGATTAATAAAAGGGTCCTTGGAAAGGTAAAAGTTCTATATATGTGACAGAATTTCAAAAGCGTGGACTACTACATGTACATATGTTGTTGATCTTTGAAAGTAATGAAAAATTACGTGACCCAGGAGATTATGATAACGTTGTGAGGGCAGAAATACCAAAATTTGAAGACGAACCACAGTTGCATGAGGTTGTACTAAAACACATGATTCATGGACCTTGCAGAACTTTGTTTCCAAATTATCCATGTATGAAGAATGGTCAGTGCAAAAAAAGTTTTCCAAAACAATTTGCCCAAGAGACATGCCAAGGTAATGACTCATATCCGCAATATAGAAGACGATTTAACCAGCCAATATTTGTTAATAGAAATGTGACTATTGATAATAGATGGGTGGTTCCTTATAACCCTTGGTTACTTTTAAAGTACAAATGCTATATAAATGTTGAAGTATGCAGTAGTATCAAAAGTATGAAATATTTATATAAATATGTCTACAAAGGTCTAGATCGAATAACAATGGAGGTTCGTACATGTTCAAATGTAGATGAGGTTCAACAATATATTGATGCAAGATGGATTTGTGCTCCATAAGCTTTGTGAAAGATATTTAGATTTACTCTTTATCGAATATATCCATCTGTTGAAAGATTACAAATTCACTTACCAAATCGTTATCAAGTGCGATTTTACAAGCATCAAAGAATCACAGATGTTCTAAACAATGACCATAACTCCAAAATAATGTTGACATAGTTCTTTTCCCTAAATCACAGAGATACAAATTCAAGGAGTTATTTATATATAGAGATTCCAGAACATTATTGTTTGCATAAGGGTGAAAAGGAATGGTACCGAAGAAGGTCCCAAAAGAGAGTTTGGTAGGATTTATACAGTATCTCCTTCAGAAGGAGAAAAATTCTACCTATGTGTTTTATTATCTCATTTAAAAGGTCCAATGAGTTGGGAAGATTTGCTTTCACCAAATGGAACATGTTTTACCATATTCAAGAAAGCTGTGGAGCATTGGGACTTTTTAGAAAGTGATAATAGTATTCATGAATGTTTAGTTGAAGCATCAAGTCTACGAATGTCTTATGCTTTAAGGAGTTTGTTTGTAACTGTATTATTTTTTTGTGAACCTACTAATGTTAAGCAACTTTGGGATGATTTTTACACTTACATGATGGAAGATTATCCTTCAACAAGCGTTACTGCAAGACCAAGTTTGATTAACATGTTATTAAAGGATTTGAATGACCTTTTGATTCAACATGGAAAACAAATCACAAATTATGATTTGCCAACAATAACAATGGAGAATACTCAAAGTTCTTTGATGCCAAGGGTTATACAAGAGGAGTTATCCATCCAAGTAGGTATGAAGATGTGGAATCGGTGCATAAATTAAATAATGATCAATTATTTGTATTCAATACCATTATGGATGTTATCAATAATAAACAAAGTCAAGTTTTTTTTTATGGATGGACCAAGAGGAACAGGTAAAACATTCCTTTATCCTACTTTAATTGCAAATTTGAGAAGCATGGGACAAATTGTTTTAGAAACTGCCTCATCTGGTATAGTTGCAACACTATTACCAGTTATGCTGTCCTGGTGTTGGGTTCTACGGGTCATTGACCATGCCAAGAGGTGTATGATTAGAGTTACCTGTTGGTTTCAGCCTTTTGCCGGGCAGAGATACTGATAAGAAGGTTAACTAATAACACAGTCCTGGCTAAGCCATTGATGGTCTTGTAGGTTTTTTATTACGGCCATTGCCGTGTCCGAGAGCCATCTCGGTGACTGATAGGCTATCACGTGTCGAGCCACGTGGTCGATAGGACCCTTCCGGTACAAGAAGCAAGGGACAAATTGTTTTAGCAACTACCTCATCTGGTATAGCTGCAACACTATTACTTGGTGGTCGAACTGCACATTCTCGATTTAAAATACCAATCAATGTAGAGGCAGATTCATTCTGTTCAATAAGTAAACAATCTGATCTTGCCAAGCTAATTAGAGAAACAACATCAATCATTTGGGATGAAGCACCCATGACAAATAAATATGCTTTGGAAGCATTAGACAGATCATTAAAGGATATTCTAGATTGTGATACTCCATTTGGTGGTAAAATCATGATATTGGGAAGGGATTTTTGTCAGGTGCTTCCTGTTATTCAAAAGGGTACTAAGGCACAAATGATATATGCATGTATTGTTAAGTCTCATTTATGGCCTATCACAAAGGTTTTACATTTAAGACAAAACATGCGATCATTACAAGATCATAATTTTGCTGAATATCTAATGCGTATTGGAGATGGTACTGAACCTACCAAATATAATGATATGGTAAAAGTATCCCATCAAATTGAAATAACATGGGGAGGGGAGAATTCAATATAAAAACTTATTCATGATACATTTCCCCAATTAGAATCTCATACATGGGATGCATCTTATATGGTAGAAAGAGTCATACTAACACCAAAAAATGAGGATGTTCAAAAAATTAATGACATTATCATCAACCATTTCCTAGGAGAAGAACGTGATTTGTTATCATTCGATGAGGTTGAAGGGGACAAACACAACTTATATCAACAAGAATACTTGCACTTTATTACTCCAGGTGGTTTGCCACCACATAATCTAAAGGTTAAAAAAGGTGCACCATTGATGTTGTTGCGAAACATAGATCCTAAAGCTGGCTTATTTAATGGAACAAAGTTCCTATGCCGTGGATTCTTTATGAATATGTTGGATGTTGAAATCTTAACAGGTCATAATGCTGGAAAGAGAGCTTTTTTTCCAAGGATTAAACATAAGACAACAGAAAATACAGGACTTCCATTTGTACTTATTAGGAAGCAATTTCCTGTAAAACTAAGTTTTGCAATTACCATAAATAAGTCACAGGGATAAACAATACCCAATGTTGGAATTTATCTTCCGCGACATGTTTTTAGTCATGGTCAATTATATGTTACTTTTTCAAGAGGTGTTTGTCAAGCTTCAACGAAAATTCTTATTAAAGAAGGAAAACTTGAAGGGGAAGATGGAAACATTACGAAAAATATTATTTTTCAAGATATTTTGTTATCTCAAAATCAGTTGTTGCCCCTTTTAATTTATAATATTTATCAATTTAGCTTAATATTTGATAATGATATACAAAAACTAATATTTGTTTCTTTTATTTTTTATCTACAGTCAAATTAAGATTCAAGGAAATCTTCTAGTTATATGAAGAGATTAATAGAAAGAATTTGAACATGTATTTTGACAAACAGGTAAGTGATAACATATTTATTCACTTTTTATTATGAAACTTTATTATCACCTATTTTTCATTATATTACTTATATTTAATAGGAGGATGACTTTGAAAAATTATGGAATATTTGGAAGGACCAATATTCACTCTCAACAATTTCTCTCATTGACAACAAGGTTCAATTTAATTTAAAAATGACATCTTCATATTTTGTTATTACTTATTTATTTAATTTTAAATTTTTGTTGTTGCAGGTTCATCATTTAAAAGTATATTCTATTGGATGGAGTTCTACAGTAATAGTAGATAAAACCCAACTTTGAAAAATGGTGAAAAAAGAATTGTTGTCTCAAAAATTAGAAAAGGTAATATAATAATATGATTATAATAATATTTTATATGTGACAATTTGATAGATATAAAAATATAGTTGTAATATTTCCTCATTTAAATCAATTCTAACTCATATTTTTTCACAATGTTAGGACACTTGAAAATACAACATCGACTAATATTTGTCATATTAACAACTTTTGTACAAAACAAAATATCTCCATTTTTTAGGTTGTGGTTATTTATTTCATAAACTATAAAAATTGAAATGAAATGTTATATATATCATATTGATACTTGACATTGTATTATTTATTTTCGTAGTTTTTTAAAGTCAAGAAATTATGGATGATGTATTGTATAAACAATTGAAATTTATTCTTGAAAGGTATGAGATTATTCAATTTAATTATTTTTTAATTATGATATATATTATTTCATTGTTACAAAATGACATTTAATTTCTTTCATAAATTATAGGAAAGCTAAAAATCGTCCTGAAGCGAAATCATTATTTAGTCTTTTTATTAAGAAAATTTTATGATTACAAAATACCATATTGTACAGTACATAAATATGTGTGTATATATATATTACTTTAATCGATGCTTACAAATATAACTATGTAGAACATTTTATCTTATATTTTATGCATTGTTATATATAAAATAAATAAAACAAAATTAAATTGTATTTATTAAATAAAAAACAATAAAAACAAAATTAAAAAAGTTGACAAGTATTTAAAATTTTACAATATTATAATATAATTAATATGCACTTCATCAATAAATAATAATTAAATTAATCATTTAAATAATATAAAATTATTTATATAAGGATATATCAACAGATGAATTCAATTAAATCACGAGTTATTTTAAATTTGAAAATAAAATATATATAGAAGCACGTTAGCTCCGCTAGTAAGTTGTAAAGCTGTTCCATGACCATTAAATTTTTTTATTATTATTTAAACAAACCGAAAACATAATAAATTTTAAAAAATAAAAACTGGTAATATTCTTTTCACTATCCCGTTAATATAAAATTTGAAATTTGTTTTTATCGTTTACCCTGATTCCCCTTGGTTCCCTCCTGAACAAAAGGTAAAGAAAGCCGTCCTGCATTTCCCCGCACACTGCATTTGTTAACACCAATGGTTCTGGAGCTTCTTCTTCCGCACCCTCACCAAGCACCACCAATTCAAAGTCCAAATCCAACAACACCCTAATGCTGTTGTCAGCTACGACGTCGTTTCCACCCAAATGTTCCCTCTCCTCCGCAGACCCATTCTCCCCTTCCCCTCACGCAGAACTCTCCACCACTCTCGCAACCTCCCCCCACCCTCCCCCGCCCTCCTCGACCAAATCTCCCGCCTCCTCCTCCTCCGCCGCGCCGACGCCCTCCGCCGCCTCCCCTTCCGCCACTCCGACTCCCTCACCGACGCCCTCCTCCGCCGCCTCCGCCTCCACCCCTCCGCCGCCCTCGCCTTCTTCACCCTGGCCTCCCGCCACCCCCACTACCGCCCCCACGCCGCCTCCTTCTGCCTCCTCCTCCACATCCTCGCCCGCGCCAAACTCTTCCCCCAGGCCCGCTCCGTCCTCCACCAGCTCCTCTCCCTCCACTGCACCAACGCCTTCCGCACCTTCTCCGTCTGCAACGACGTCGTCTCGTCCTTCAAGCTCCTCGGCTTCTCCCCCACCGTCTTCGACATGCTCCTCCAGGCCTTCGCCCACCGCGCCATGACTCGCCACGCGCTCCACGTGTTCGACCAAATGGCCAAGCTCGGCAGGCCGCCCACCTCCCGCTCCTGCAACTGCCTGCTCGCTCAGCTTGTCCGCGGCGGCGAGGCCGCCGCGGCCCTGGCCGTTTTCGAGCAGGCTTTGAAGATGGGGATTGTGCCTGATGTTTACATGATTAGTATTGTTGTGAACGCGCATTGTCGGGAGGGGAGTGTGGATTGTGCTGAGAGGTTTGTGGAGAGGATGGAGGGGATGGGGTTTGAGGTTAATGTCGTGGTGTATAATGCGTTGGTTGGAGGGTATGTTTGTAAGGGTGATGTTGGAGGGGCTGAGAGGGTGTTGGGTTTGATGGAGATGAAAGGGGTTGAGAGGAGTGTTGTTAGTTGGACTTTGTTGATGAAAGGTTGCTGCAGGGAGGGCAGGGTGGATGAGGCTGAGAGGTTGCTTCGGCGAATGGAGGGGGATGAGGGGATGGTTGTGGATGATCGTGTGTATGGTGTGTTGGTGGATGGGTATTGTCAGGTGGGGAGGATGGATGACGCGGTTAGGATTCGAGATGAGATGGGGAGGGCGGGGTTGAGGGTGAATGTGTTTGTTTGTAATGCTTTGGTTAATGGGTTTTGTAAGCAGGGTCTGGTTGGTGAGGCTGAGAAGGTGTTTAGGAGGATGGTGGAGTGGAATGTGAGGCCGGATTGTTATAGCTATAATACGCTTTTGGATGGGTACTGCAGGGAAGGGAGAATGAGTGAAGCTTTTGAGCTTTGTGAGGAGATGTTGAGGGAGGGAATTGAACCGTCGGTTGTGACATATAATATGGTTCTCAAAGGGTTGGTTGATGTGGGGTCTTATGAGGATGCTTTGAGCCTTTGGCGGTCGATGGTGGAACGAGGCGTGGCTCCGAATGAGGTCAGCTATTGTACTCTGCTTGATTGCTTTTACAAAATGGGAGATTTTGATAGGGCTAAGGTGCTTTGGAAAGAGATTTTAGGCCGGGGTTTTAGTAAGAGCACAGTTGCATTCAATACAATGATTGGTGGGTTGTGTAAGATGGGGAAAGTGGGGGAAGCTAAGGCTGTTTTTGATAGGATGATGGAACTTGGATGCAAGCCGGATGGAGTAACATATAGGACTTTGAGCGATGGATATTGTAAAGATGGAAGTGTTCTTGAAGCTTTTAGAATTAAAGATATGATGGAAAGACAGACAATTTCTCCTTCTATTGAAATGTACAATTCCCTTATCAATGGACTTTTTAAGTCTAGGAAGTCAACTGGTGTCGCCGATCTTCTTGTTGAGATGCAGACAAGAGGACTATCACCAAATGCTGTTACTTATGGTACACTTATTTCTGGTTGGTGCAATGAAGAGAAGCTGGACAAAGCTTTTAATTTATATTTTGAGATGATTCAAAGAGGGTTCTCTCCAAATTCGGTGATCTGTAGCAAAATAGTCAGCAGCCTTTATAAGAACGATCGAATCAATGAAGCAACTGTGATCCTAGACAAGATGGTGGATTTTGATCTTCTTACAGTTCATAAATGTTCTGATAAGTCTGTTAAAAATTATTTCACTAGTCTAGAAGCTCAGAGAATTGCCGATTCTCTTGATAAAAGTGCTATATGTAATTCTCTTCCCAACAACATTGTGTACAACATAGCTATCTATGGTCTTTGTAAGTCTGGGAAAATTGATGAAGCAAGAAGCGTTCTGTCAATTTTGTTGTCTAGAGGTTTTCTTCCAGATAATTTCACATATGGTGCCTTAATTCATGCCTGTTCAGCTGCTGGTGATGTGGAGGGTGCCTTCAACTTAAGGGATGAGATGCTGGAGAAAGGTCTTATTCCAAATATTACTACATATAATGCATTGATAAATGGGTTGTGCAAAGCAGGAAATATGGATCGAGCACAGAGACTTTTCCGTAAACTTCCTCAAAAGGGCTTGGTTCCCAATGTTGTTACCTATAATATACTAATCAGTGGTTACTGTAGAATTGGTGATCTTAATGAAGTCTCTAAATTGAGAGAGAAGATGATAGAAGAAGGGATTTCTTGAACCCATTTTCTGCTTTGATCAGTGGTCTTTCTGGAAGACTCTAAAGTTTTGCGATCAAATTATTCTGGCATACTAGTTAAATTCTTGCCGGATGCTAAATGCAAAGTCGAGCTGCTGGCTCGTAAATACTCATCTGCAGCCAAGTTCTGATGCATCAATTTCCAACCAAATTTGGTATAGAAACAAATCATTTCTTTCAAATGATTTTTAGGTTGGTAATGGACTAATGGTCATATTCTCTTGCCTATTCATTCGTAAGCATCATATTTGAAAGTCTAGAGTCTCATTCTCTTTGTTTTGGAAGCCTGACACTGGGAAGCGAAGCAAGTTAGAAGGTACCAACTTTCTTGCTGATAATGCAACTAAATGAATAGGTTGCCTTCAATTAGGGTGATGTTATCAATCTAGAATTTTTATAGGTAAACTGATTTGTGTATGTTGTGCAACTCAGGTAAGATGTTGAAGAAGCTAGATGGCATGTCATTTTGTGCCTTGTAATGTTGTTGGAAGCTGAGTTCTTATCAACTCTGCATCAGCATGTCATCTATTTGAAAGGGGAAAAGACTTCATTCATAGGGGAAGCACCATTTTCATTTAGACATTCCCCACCATGTTGGGAGATATAATGGCTAGACCAATAACCAGTGCAAGTGTGGTCTATATAGTACCCTTCGGGACTTCACAATATCGGGATTATAGGAAGATTTCTAAATTGAAGGTTCTAACTTAAATTACTTTGTAGAGTAATTCTACATACTTCAAAAAGTAATAGCTAGATCATGGGTGGTTGTTCAATAAGATTAAATTATAGGGATAACTCATTCATTCATCAAACACAAGCAGTCAATAAGCTTGCCAACTCATTTTGTTGAAACTTATGACAAAAGGATTCTGGACATGAATTCCATGTCATTTCACCAATAGGGGGTGGGGGGCTCTCTTGGTTGACCTTCTGTTCTGATCGTGACAACTATATATTTGGCAGGTAATTTGTAATCCTGTTGTAAATACTCTCTAAGATTGCTGGTTTTGTCCTGGCATTAGAGTGGAAAGAGCCTCCTTTCCCTAATGTTTTTCTTATACCCAAAAAATATTCCTCGCCATTCTTTTGAAACACGTAGTTTGGCCTGCAATTATTAGAATGAGGCTAAACCACGTAGAAACAGCTTTGGCTGTGAAATGATTCTTTTTTATTTTATTTTATTCATTTATTACTGTTTTGGACAGGTTGAATAAATTTCCATTTTTATGGATCCTTTGCACCAAAATAATATCAGTAATTATATCATTATTACTATTTAGTTTCTTCTTTGATCTAATACTGTGGCACACTTGTATGGCATCTGAGTATGGAATTGAAACTAATAGGAGCATGAAAGCATCCTAAATTCCTTGGACCGTCTGATGTGTCCAAACTATAGACATGTACACTTAACTATTCATTGAAACTGTTGAGGCATTATTTGAATTGATCAGGATTCAAATGCTATTGTGTGGACAGGGTAAGCTATCAGATCGTTGTATAAAGATTGAGACTGAAGCTGATATAGTATAATAAGAGAAAGATTGGAGGTTGTGACAAAGATGAAAGAGAGAGCAAAGAGTGGAGGACTAAGGGATCCTTTACTTGTGTTTCCATTTTTTATTTTGGGTCCGCTTGGATAAACTTATTTAGAAAGATTCTTCGAAGAGCAAAATACAAAAAAAATAAAATGAAATAAGTTAATTTGGAGAAATTCATTCCTATTAATTTCTCAAAAATCTTATTTTTAATTTGTATAAATTAATTTTAGCTTTGGAAAAGTTAATTTTGATTTTTTTTTCCTTAAAAGTGTTTATGAAGAAATTTATCCAATCTGGCCTTTTCACTTTTTAATTACAAAAGTGACACTTTGTTTTCATGTTTCTGGTTTTCAAAGATTTTTACATGAAACAATGAAAACGGCTTTTTTGCTTTCTCGGTTTTCTGTATAAATATTTTAAAAAAGGAAATATATCGAAAAAAAAGTGATAGTTTTGTAATTAATAAGTGAAAACAAAAACAGAAAATGGAAACACGAGGAAATATATCGAAAAAAAAGTGCTAGTTTTGTAAGGTAAAGGATAGTTTCGTTTCCAGGTTGCAGACAGCTAGGCTGGGGAGGTCTAGCTGAATTTCACTAAATGCTTAAACTAATCTGTTACAGCCATTGGTTTTCAGTGAAAGAATCATTCATATGGCACATATTAAGATGCAAGAGTAATGCTTTTCCATTATTGGACTGGCAGATTCTTGTATCAAGCATGCTAGACTTAGTTTAGCAACATAGCAAATTCATCTGCTTTACTTTCTGCAATGATAAAAATTAGAGTGAGATTGCATTCTGCATTATTTCATCTCATGCAGATACAAAAGCAGTTAAAATCATTGCCTCTTCTATTTTGCACAGTAATAAAGTACTTCGTGTAATCAGTTCAGAATATGGACAACAAAAATTGGAAGGCTTCGTGTTGATAGTGACCAATCTCTGCCTGCAGATACAATGGTCATGGTGCCAGCTGCATATTTGTCTCAGGTCCTTAATTAAGGATGAAATTTGTATATTGGCACTTGGTTATTCCATAGAATATTTGCTACTTGCTATTGCTAGTGCTTTTATTGTTGTGCGATTGCAACTTGTTTAATATATGCATATTTTTTCTTTATTTTCTCTGGACATTTTCATTTCTATTTTATTCTTTTCATTACAACATTTATCAAATCTTTTAATTTTTTAAGATTAAATATGTTTTTAATCTTATTAAATATTAGTTAAATTTGTTTTTATTCCTCAAATTTAAAACTGATTTTATAGTATAATAAATATTAGTAGGAAAAGACATATTCTGTGTCTTTATTAAAAATAAAATTTAAAAGTAAAATAAATAAGTGGTTACATATTCTGTATATAATGGTCTCTAAAGTAGAAATCAAAGAGGTAGTAATAGAAAGGTATATATTTTTGAAGGTATAATTGTCTCTAACAAAAGTTGAAACTAAAATAATAAGCAAAAATATTTCTTTTATTATAGTTATAGATGGTAAAATTGTCATTACCAGATATGATGGGGTGGAGTTAAGGCGGATAGTGATCTCGTAAGCTGTTTTGTTTAGGACATGTATTTATGAAATTTTTGTATATCCATAAATATGTGTTAATATATAAAGTTCTAAATAAAAATGTAAGTAAAATTAAATAAACAATTGACTGAATTGTATTTTTGGTCTTTTTATAATATCAAATATACAATTTTAGTTTCTTAATTTTTAAATTGATAATTTTAGTCTCCCAATTTTATTAAAATGTTTGTTTGAATTTGTGATTTCAATTTTACATGAATGAATATAAACAAAATACAAAGTATATTGAAAAAATATGTTGGTTAAGACATTAAGGAATGTAAAGATTCAAAATTTCGGCTATTAGTACCTTAAATGTGGGTTTTTATATCGGTTTTAAATTTGGTGTAAAAATATCTTGCCTCCTATATTAGTTATATTTATGTGTTTGGTAGCGATATAGAATGATCAAAATAAATAATGAAAAAAAAGGTGGCTTGTAAGTGTTTTTTAATGGGATACAAAACAATAGTTTTCATTTTCCATGTGCAAAGGCCATTAGAAGAGTCTAACGTATTTATCTATCTATGTTCGTTAAAACTGCCAATAATTTTGCATTGCATGATCACCCATGTGATGTTTAATGATATTTTCTTTCAACAGCCAAACTATATATATGTAACATAAATTTAGGTACAAGGGTTTCAACTCATTTACAACGAACCCTAAAAAAAATGAAAAGGTAAACACCTTTATAGATTAATGTGATTATTTTATATTTATCAGCATATTAAGTTTGTTAGTAGGCAAACCAAATTGTTAACTTGTTAGCTATATTTTTTTAATCGAAAATACTTGAAAATTTCTATCAACACCAATCATATTATATATATATATATATATATATATATATATATATATATATATATATCAACTTTTATATATTAAACACGAATTTTCATTTTATACGAAAATATTTTTAAACTTATTTTTAAGAAAGTATTTTTTAGGGATTTTTTAAAATTTTTTTATCTAATTTAATTTATTATTATTATTATTATTTATGAATTAATTTTTAATTTTTAAAAATAAATTAGCAAATAAAAATAATATTATACTATAATAAATTATTTGTCATAAAATTAAAATATAATTTATATATTACTATCAAAAAATATAATTTATATATTAAAAATATTAATTTATTTAAAATTTAAATATAATTTATATATTTAAAATAATATTTATTCGTATATATAACTTATCACAAAATTTTAGTTATATATAATAAATATTAATCTCTACATCACACAAGAAATACTAATATAATGAATGTCCGTTCTAAGAAAAATGTGTATGAATTTCACATTTCTTTTATATATATTACTTAGTTGATTAGAATTCCTGAAACTTCCTCTTCTCATCATCTTAATTTCTTGAACTTTTCGATAATTTATTATTATTATTATTGATATATTATGAATTGCATAACTATCCGAAAATGTGATTGTACCATACCAATAGAAAATAAAATATAAGTTGGTTAGATAGAATGGCCAGAGGCGGAGTCAGAAATTTTTCTTCAGGAGGTTAAGATTTTTTATTTTAACGTTTATGTGTAAAATACTCTAATATCATAAATAATTTATTATTATTTATATATTTTTTTAAACATTTTTTTATCACATCATATATCAATTACATTTATTTCTCTTTTTATTTTTTAAAATATAAATTAACATGATAATTTTTATTTCAATCATAATACTTTTTTAATACAAATTTTAGGAGACCAATTTTTTTAAAGTAATTTTAATTAAGAGTTAATCACCTATACACTGCTAGTATAAAGTTTTTTATACTGATAATCAATCAGAGTCGTTAATAAATTTTTTTTTTATCTTAATTTAATTAAATAAACAGATGAAAAAGTATTATTAACAGCTCTGATTAATTACTAATATAAATTTTTTTTATATTAATAGTATATAGATGATTAATTCTTTAATTAATGTTAAGAAAATAAAGGATAAGACGCGTCCACGTCGTTCCCCTCCCTAGGCCTCCACCCCTGAAAATGACTAATATTATAATTAAGTGTTGAATTGTATACTACTATACTTTAAATTGTTTTCTTGGATTTTAATGTTTAATAATAGGAATCGAAATATAAGTTAAAACTATTCAATTTGGAAAACAATATGTTGCTAATTTGAATAAAGTGTTTTTACATAGTTTTTGGAAAATTATTGGTCTCGTTAAATAAAAATCTTATCCATTTAAGATATTTGTCCGAAGTTATCATTTAGATAATCAACATCATGATTGATTCTTGAAAAATAATTTTGGTCATAAACAGTAATGTAATAAATAAAGATAAAAATATTATGTAAACTACTTTCATTCTTACATGTTAATCAATTGGAATAATATTGTTTGTTAAACAAGTGATTTTAAGTTTAAATGCATTTAAATATTTAAACCTAATTTTATCTGAGAATTTAGAGTAACTAATTTTAGTACGTGGACTTGTTTCTCAACTATTCATTATTTCAATTACAAAACTCAAATTTAAAACTTTACTTAAGAAAACTACTTCTCATATTAATAACTTAAAATTTATTGTAATTTTTTTTTTTTGAGTTTGTTCTTGGAGTATCCATCGTCGATAGCAATGACTAATCTTCTCGCTACATTGGAAGTACCTCAAAGAATTTACATTAAAAGTACCTCAAAGAGTTAGATAACTGGTTCCAAGATTTAACGTGACTGCATACACAAAATAGGATTCGAACTCCTGATTTTGCTTAAGCGTGGATCAACCCCTACCGCAGAACCACACGCTTGATGTTAAATTTTTTTTGAACAAATTTTGTTTTCTGCTTAGGAAAAATGTAGATTATACAGAAAATAAATAAATTGTACGTTAGTAACTACCACCGCCATTGCATTTATAAATCACAATCACCTCATCGAAACAAGAAAATTTATGACATGATGTATACGTCAAATACTACCTCCTCTTGAGCAAACACACCACCTGTATATTTATACGATCAAATTTATATGATCAACCCATATCATAACACAACCATACCTTTCACATTAGGAATCAAGGGATCCAATTTCCAGAATATAATTGTCAAATATCTTCTTTTCTCCTTGTTACTCAAAATAAAAAAAAATAACTTCATATATATATATATATATATAGGACTCTCGAACCACAAACCAAAAGAACATTAGTTGAGCTTTGAATCCAAACATACTTAAAATGAACAACTTCATTTGATCAACCATGTGTACATTCATTGTATTATATATATTATAGCTTTTCACTTGTATATATACCGACAGAAATTTCTTTTTCCTCTCGTGGATGCTTGTGAATCATGGAGTACTACTCCTATTGTACCCTTTTTTCCCATTACTTGGTGCTATGAAACTAGACATGATAATTAATATTGTGTAGCAGTCTCTATCAATGTAAATAATTAGTTGTTAAACGATGGATACTCTCGTACCTTGCATGGATACGGATATGACCTATATATAGATATGGGTTTTAAAAAATAATTTAATTACTATAAGTAATATATGAACTTAATGTAGAATCGCAAGAAAAGGGCAAGGGGAATTGCACCTGAAGAAAGGAATCATATATAGTGCTAATAAATGAAAGTTGCGTAGACTCTGCAGCTACGTAGTAAATACTGTTTGTCGCTATGGGATTTTCAACCTTAATTAAGAGCGTGTTTGTTTTATAGTAGTTGAGAAATTTGAACCTACGTTGAATTCAAAATTACAATACTCGTGGATTAAGTTGAACGGATTTTAAAAAGTGTACTAAGTTAAAATAAACACATACTAATTAGTGGAAATCATAAAATTATGTTTAAAGAAAAAGGCAAAAAAAATACTCACAAAATTACATTTAATGTAAAGGTTAAATACCTCTTTTGGTCCCTTACAATGTTTTTTTGTTTCAATTTAGTCCCACTTTAATTTTTGGTCTTAATTTGGTCCCCAATAATTTAAATCGTTCCAATTTGGGACTTCCGTCTAAATGATTTAAACAGAGTTAATTGGTGGCCACGTGGATGCTAGGTGGATGCCACGTAGGTAAATCAAAAAATACTTGAATACACCTGGAACCAGAACGACCCATTCTGAAACCAGAACGGCTCGTTCTGGTTACATTATTGGTGTGTAAAATTTTCACCTGGAACGGGCCGTTCCAGGTCCAAAATTAACACATCAACAGTATAACCAGAACGGGCCGTTCTGGTTTCAGAACGGGCCGTTCTGGTCCAGAATTTCGTGCACAAAAAAACCAAAATACAAAGCATTTTTTTTAGGGAAAATACAAAGCATTTCAAACACTAGATTTAGTAATATTGTTAATGAGGATTAATAACTTCAATCGCTAAACAATTTGGGCTATACAATATATCATTAAGGATGATACAGTGTATCACTAAAGACAATGGTAACAAGTTTTATTTCATTGTTAGTCAAACTGGAATGAACCACTTACTACCAAATTGACACTATACAATCAAGGATAAAACGAAACAATATTTTTTCTTAAATTCATTGACGATGTACCCCAACAATAACAACCTGTTCTTGAGGAGGTACCCCTAAATCCTGAATTTTATTTTCAATTTTTGAAATACATTGCGGCATTTTAGTCAAGATTTTGAACTAGATAAATTCAAATCAAAGAAATATTTTGGAAGGTCTTATCTTATTTGATTTTTTTTATAATTTTATTCATAAATGAATATTAATTTATTGTATTTTATATTTATTATATATTTATTAATATAGATATAATAAAAAAAATATAATAAAAAGCATGGCGTTCTGGAACGGGCCGTTCTGAATTTAGAACGGCCCGTTCTAAAAGCAGAACAACCAGTTCTAAAATCAGAACGGCCCATTCTGGTTTCAGAACAGGCCGTTCTGGTTTCAGAACGGGGCGTTTTGGTTTTAAGTTTTTTCAGGCATTTTGGCGTCCACGTGCGCATCCACGTGGCATCCACGTAGATACCACGTGGCCAACAGTTAACTCCGTCTAAATCATTTGGATGGAAGTCCCAAATTGCACTAATTTAAGTTATTAGGGACCAAATTGAGATAAAAAATTAAAGTGGGACTAAATTGAAACAAAAAAACATTGTAAGGGACCAAAAGAGGTATTTAACCTAACGTAAAAGACAAAAAAAAAATATTATTTCTTGATTAGGTACTTTGTAATGTGTGTTTTTTTTATTTAACGAAATTTAATAATAAAATAATTATGCTTTTATTGTATGTTTGTTTTCAGTTTAAACTCGTGTTTAATGAAAAAAAAAATACCTTTCGTTTAAAAAAATAAAAATTTATGAATGTAATTTCTCTTTCAACTTCTAATTGAGTTCAACTCAATTATTTTTCAATCACACCCTTAATTGTGATGGGAGGGATAGTGAGTCATGAACTGTGGTTACCCTAAACCTTAACTAATACATGTGAGAATAGTTAATTAGTTGCATCAAAAATTTAAAAATAAAATTTTAGAACATACAAATATAGTTATATATATGATATTAAGATTTAAATTATTTGTTAGTCAGATTTTTTAAAAAGTTACATATATTTTTCTTTTAGTATTGATCATTTAAAAATTATTTATTGACCTAAATTTATAATTTTTATTTTGTTTCTATTGGAAGTAAAATAGAGGGAAATTAAAAATTAAGATAAACATAAATAGAACTGAAAAGTTATATTAATTTTATAAGTGATGATAAATAAAAAATTAAAAATAGATACATTTCTCTTCGTAATTTAAATGAATGAAAGAAAAACCATTAAATTTATATTTGAATTTTTTTGTTGTTATTGTAATTTTGATTGATAAAAAATAAGTGAAATTAATTAAATAGATTATATAAAGAAAATATGTATACTAAATTTAATGAAGTAAATAAATTTTTACTATATTTTTGTACATTTTTTTGAAAGCATTTTTTTCTTATCATAAATTTGTTTGTTAAAAATTTATTAATTAAAAAAAGAAGTTGGCGTGATGATGAAACTCATTATATGCATGTTTGAATTTCAGTAAAAATCAAAACTCATAAAGTAATTTTACACCAAAAACAATAAATTCTTCATTTGTGCATTAAAATTTACAATTGCATGTGTATTAGAGTTCACAAAATTACTTATCAATTGAAGTACTACTACACATGCATATGCATCTTTGCCATTTCGCCTCTCTAATAATAAGAGTAAAGTTTGGTGCATAAAATATATAATTTACTTTTTTCCTATTTTATTTTTTAATAAGAGACTATAAATCTTTCCCATCTCAAGTCTTATATAGAAGTAAAATGATATCTTCAATAATAATTTTATATTCAAGTGGAGAATCAAACTTCAGTCATTAATTAAGAAAACTTTTGGTTCCTCCATACTATTTGAGTGCTAAAAAACTATGAAAAAAATTATTTTCTTTTCATCCTATAACAAGTGTTAAGTGTTAGAAAAAAGTTTCAAGATAAGTGTTCTTTTGTTCTTTACTAAAATATTAATTTTTTTTTTCTATTTATAACTCTAATAATACTTATTTTTAAAACTTATTAAATTGCATTGTTTATAAGAAAAAATCAATAATAAGATTAATTTTATACAAAAAGATATTCATCTATTTATTAACTTTTTAAGGCCATTATACTTATTATGTAGAAGAAGTAATTTTTTATATATATTTCTCTGTTTCATCACATTCCTTTCCAAATCATGCAAAACAGTGTCAGTGACACTGTTTGTCACGAAATGAGAAAAGCCTTAACAGGCTATGCACGTGGTCCTTTTTCAAACCGAGGCAGGTTGTTGAGTCCTTAAAAAACTCGTCACATTGAATACATTTTATAGAGATGCTATCCTCTGATGTCTGCTATTGTATAGTAAATCATCTAAAACTTATTTGAATTCGGGAACTCCTTATCTTAGATTCTGGCACAGTTCTTTTACCTTCAAATTTCTCTCCCTGTTACAAGAAAGAAAAATAAATATGATTCATATGCAATTTTATTCATAGGATTTGTAGTACAGTGTGCAATTTGTGATGAAAAAGTTGTGTTTTGTGAAAAACTATTTTTACGTAAGTAATTTAAAGTCTTTGTTTTGTTCCTTGTGCCATTTCTTCCTTGTCTTTACAGAACACTGACATTGGCGTGCGTCCTATAAACATATCCTTATGTTCTTTGTACAGTGTATAGACTAAGCCAATGATATATACTAAACAATAATTGAAACCTTCTTAAACTCATTTTCTAGAATTTTTCAAAACCAAATTTAACATTCTAAAAGTAAACTGATGTATACATTATACATATTAATTGATTGATGTAAATTATAAGACACCTTTTATCTTTACAAAAACAGCATGTTGTAATTCACCTGAATTAATTAATTCACATATACATAAGTAAGATATAAAAATTTCTATCTTTAAGTGAACAAATTTACTATAAGAAATTTTACATATAGTGACATACAAGAAGTGTTATTATAAATATAACATATATAAATATAAATTTAATTAATGTATAAATATATAAAAATTAAGTGTTAATTTTGAATGAGATTCAACAACATATTTTGTATGTATCACTATAATTTATATCTATATTTTTAAACAAAATATCAACATATATATATTGTATTTATAGTGTAGATAAAAATAATTTTTAGTGATAAATAATATATCATTATAGAATGTGTTACTAAATGACAATTTTTTATAGTATTTTTAACGATTTATTTCTAGTCATGTGTTATCATTTTTATTGTAGTTAATTATAGGGTAAAATTGAAAAACAAATTATAGACAATAAAAAGTTTCCTTTTATTATTAATATAAAAATATAGGACCAACCTACAAATATACTAGGGTGAGCACTTACACTCCTCAACTTAGTAAAATCATTAATAGTTATATTGAGTTTTAATATTTAAACACCCCTATTATATATATTAATAATCATGTATATTTTAATGTTAAATTATACCTTAAAACAGATAATTTCTTGGGAGTAATTTTAAGAGAGCACTCTAGTACTCCAAAATCCGAGTAGAGCATGTTGAACTTATTGGGAAAAGCGAAACAAATTGTGAAGACAGAACAAGTAGGATAATTACAAAATATAGAGAGAAAAAAGACCTTGTTCCAAATCTGAAACAATCAGGAAGGGAACAAGCACGCTTTGCGGAAGAGTTAGTGTTGCTCGAATTGACACTTGCACACATGGCTTATTACTTTGTGTTAAATATATTATCACCTTCAACATTATTATACTTGCACGGGGTCACCTTAATTTGTAATCAATCTAATGTAAGTATTGAAAAAAGTGATCCAAAAAATTGACGTGCAAATCAAAATATATACCCACATATATTATTATTATTATTAATTAACACATGATCGAATAAGTATAGGCTGGAAAAACAGCACCTGATAGCTTCTTTTGAATGGCTTGCACTCCAGGACAGATTGACAAAAGCTTTGTATCAGTGAACAGAAATATCTGATGGACCCATAAGCCACACAAGACTATAGCTAATTGCATTGATCCATGATTATCTAAAATCATAAGTTTTTAATTGGACATGTTCCCCTTTACCTACCACACTCAACAGTAGGGTTAACTTAACTCACTTACGTACGTCTGAATTATGTTATGCTTTTGGACCACCACATAAAATAGCTTATTCTTTTCCTAATTAAAAACAAGTTGTAGTTCTATACTTCTAACAAGTACACATTTTAGAACTTGTTTGGATACAAGTTTAGAAATATATTTTTTTATTAAAAGTACTTTTCACTTGTATCTAAATAGGTTTTTATTGATATTCAATAAGGTGATGCTTGTGTGACTGAGGTTGCTTAAGAAAATTAAATAAATGAAAGAGCTAAGAATGATTAGAGTCTCACCTGAAATGTATTGATTATGAACCCTAAATGGAAAATTAAAGTAAGGTTAAGGCATAAAGGGTGTGATCAGAAATGAAGTTAGGGCATGCATGCAGTGTCCCCTAGTGAGGTATCAATCATCCTTTCCCTCACCTGCCCCGTTGGCAACTTTATCTTGAGCCATACACATAATTCCATATATGGTTTCTGACACCTTGATCAAATTTCCCTAAGATACATACACACACACACAGTAGATTCCATAAATGAATTTTATCCTCTTATTCTTTTGCTCAGTGTCATGGTTCTACATACTCATAGAGCATGCATGAGGACAACCAAAAGAATAGAACAAAACCACTTGCCCCCACCCAAAAAGAAAATTAAAAGCATAATGTAAATCAAGCATGATGATGTCTGTGGGGACTTCCATTCCAGCCTATGCATCTTTCCAGGTAATCAAAGCCATTGCCACATTATTCCACTATGCATTTCCCATCACTAATCATTCATATATACAAAGCGAAAATTGATCATTCAACAAACAACCCACAATAATGGCTAGGCCAAAATATTAAGCAACCATCTTAATTTGCTTACTATTTGACCCACTACGCCCTTTTGTTTTTATCTGAATTTAAGCCCCAAGTATTTGATTAATATATAATTGTCAAGTGACAAGACTAACAACTAAGATATCAATATTCAACTATAGTAAAATAATCTGGAAAAATATAAATTCCATTTCCATTTAGACCCTCATCATACTATTAAAAAACTCTTGTAATTTTTCTATTTACATATAAATATATGGCTCTGGTGTTCAGAAATTGTATTTAACATTTGACTAATAATTTGGTTCCACTTTATAAGACTATACTATATTTTATTTATTGCAATTTGCAAAAAAGACAAATTGTTTACATAATAATTAAAATTCATAATAAACAAATATTTTTAAATCCAGAATTATTAATAATAATTCTCTAGAAACGGAAGTTGCAAAATTTAAAATCCAGAATAGATGGACGCAATCAATGGTAAGTAACAGTAGTGATTATTAGAAAATAAGTAAAGCCGAAAGGAAAAAGAGTAAAAGTCAATGAATGGCTTTTTTCACAAAAACCGTTCTTCTTTTTATTTTTACATTATCTTTTGTTTTATGCTCTCCAACTCTATATATAAGCGCAACCCACACTTTGTTTCTTCTAGTGAGTGAATATTCCGGTCACTGGAGAGAACGAAAGCCTCGCCGGAGAATCTCGCCGGAAAATGGACGAGTCGTGGAGAATGCGAATGGGACCGTCGCCGGGCCTCCCTCGCCGCCGATCCATGGAGGACCGCACGCGCCGCTCCATCTTCGCCGCCGCCGCCGAGCCGGAGGCCCTCGACCCCGACGACTTCGCCGACGTATTCGGTGGACCGCCGAGGAGCCTCCTGGCGCACAAGTTCTCGAGGTCGAGTTCCTTCTACGAGGAGATTTTCCGGCCGCCGGAGTTCGCGTCTCCGGCGGCGGCGAAGGGCGGCCGGAGCTTGCCGGTGTTCCGGATTCCGGCGAAGAGTGAGGCGTTTTACAGCGACATATTCGGATCAGACGAGGAGCGGCGGTCGCGGGAGCGGTCGGGGCCGCAGTCGAAGGCGAAATCGAAGTCGAATTCGTCGTCGGCGCTGAGCTCCGAGGAGCTGAGCCCTCTCCGGCCGATGACCGGCGATGACGTGGCATTGTCTAACTTCGCTTCGAAGCTCAGGTACTGAAATGAAATCCCAACCAACTAACTGTTTTGAGATTCGGTCTGTTATGTTGAAATTGACGTTTATGCCCTTCGTGATTAATGTATTTGCAGCTGTGACTTGGCGTTGGATGGAGTCTCTTTATTTGTATTTTTTGGTTTTTAAGGTGAATTTGAGAGATAGTGTGATATAGATATGGTTTTCGTGGTGTTAGTTGTTGAATGTGTTTGTAGACAAACTGAATTGTTTGAACTGTGTTTTTACTGAGGTAGATTACTTTTTTCAGCCGTTATGCATGTGTCCATGGTTGATTTTGTGATTGAGATTATTTACTTACCATTTTAAGTGAGTTCTTGTTCACATTAATGGATCAGGTTCTCTTTCAGCCAAGGAATTACTAGCAAGTAACTAAATCTTTCATGCAAGTTCTGTTTGTCCTTGGTGGTTTCTTTGTTGTTTTGCTCTCTTCTTTGGTTAGATTGAGTTGTGTGGTTAAACTTCTCTGAAAACACTTGTTGGTGAGAAAAATAAGAAGAAAAAATGAATTAAGTTTCTCCGGGTTAATTTTAAAAGCTCTCTCATATAGTTTCTCAATAAAAATATCTTTAACTTGTATATAAAGTCTGTTTAGATATACTTTTATAGAAGTATTTTCAGTTAAGTGAAAAAATAGAAAAGAAAATTAAGGTAATTTTTTTCACAGGTTAAAACTAGTTTTGTGTAAATTAAAAGAAAGATTTTGGAGAAGGTAATACAACTAGAAGAGAGCTTCTACAAATTAGCTATTGCATAAGCAAATTTTAACTTGTGGAAAAACTTATTTCATTTTTTCTTTTTATTTTTCTCTCATTTGAATTGTTTTTGAAGATGTTTACCCAAACAAACCCATAAACTAGTTTTAGTTTATGAAATAACTTTTCCATTTTTTTACTTGTATTTTTTCTCTTAAAAATAATTTTGGAAAAATTTATTCAAACAGGTCTATAGTTTTTTTTCCCCTTCCAACAACAATATGCGGGGTGTTTTAGGATAATTGTATTGAAGATTTGATTTAATGCCTTCTCAAACTATAGTAATTCTGAGGCTTCGTAGTGATTGTTACAGGCCAATCAATGTCCCATGCAGATGGAATTCATGCACTATGATGCCTGGGGAACACCCAATTAAACAAGGAGGGGCATTTTTTCCATGCAATAGTCAGTCATTTGAAATTCAGTATCAGGATAATGAGTACAAGGAGAGCTTCAAGAGTTCTCATTTAGGATTCTCAAGAAGAGTCTCATCCCCAGAAACAATAAGTCTTGAATCCAATTCTTATCAGAGCATGAAGGTATCCGCTGATGACTGGGAACTCAGTTCCCCGTTTTCAGCTGTCTCTGGACTTTGTCAAGAACCTGAGGCAAAATCTTCAGTTCATGATCATATGCTTCCGGAGCTAGTAATGGAACAGGATGATGATGACGAAGTCATGAGCTCCTATGTCATAGAGGTCAACTCTAACTTTAGAGAGGAAAGTTGTGGAACAGCAGACATTGATGAAGCAATAGCATGGGCCAAGGAGAAGTTTCAATCACGAAATTCGGATGAAGAATCAAGCTTGAGAAATGAAGGCAGTGAGCAAACTACTGGGGTGGGAGGTGATTGTCTTAACCAGACGAATAAGATTTTGTGCATGTTTTCTTCAGCTTTCTTTTTAAGAGAGTAACTGCCTTGTTTAGAAAAAAATTATCTCTGAAATAAACTAATTCAATCTTGCACAATAAAATGCAGGAAGGTCTGATGCAGGCGAATGCCACGGTGATGGAATACGAAAAGTTATATCTTCGAAGGTATTCTATTGCATTGGATAAGCATTACTGTGTTAGTAACTAAATAACCATGTGCATCATATTTATGATACAATCAACTTTTAGATTTGTCTATAAGACCTTTATAAGCTATTTACAATAGTGATTTTGAATTAGAATCCAGAAAATACGTGAATTATTTGATGACACCACTTCCATTTAGACAAGATCATTTCACAAGTTGATAAAAAAATTTGCTCTAGAAAAGGAATGATAAAAATTAGTTCAAGTTGAATGATGTATGGACAGGATGTGATTAAAACAGTCCATAATAAACTAAATGTAAGAAAAAAGAACCAAAAAACTATGTGATTAGTAATAAGTAAAAGTTGAATGAGTCTGCAATCCACTTTATGTAAAAAATAACGTCTTATTTTCTAGCATCTGAGACTTCCAACTTCGTAATATACATGACTCATACTAGGATTTTTTTTTTAAATTTCCATTTCTTTTATCTGAGAATCATAAAGATTTATATTGGTTGTTCTGTTGTTTCTATAAAAGGTACAGACAGAAACAGAGAAGTTGGACAGAGATATTAGATTGTGGTCATCTGGCAAGGAAACTGACATCCGGCTACTCCTTTCAACACTACATCATGTAACATTTTCTTTTGTTGCTGAGCTCCTATTATTGACAAATTATTGAATCTTTTGTAGTTTTATACCCCTTCCAACGTATGCAGATAACAGGAAAATTGACATGATTGTATGTTTTTGCTAACAGATTTTATGGCCTGAGAGTGGCTGGTATGCTGTTCCTCTTACGAACCTATTAGAAAGTTCACAAGTGAAGAAGGCTTATCAGAAAGCAAGATTATGCCTCCACCCTGACAAACTGCAGCAAAGAGGAGCAACACTCCTACAGAAGTATGTAGCAGAGAAGGCTTTCTCCATTCTTCAGGTATGTGAAATATTCAAAAATATGTCATATATTGTTAAGTTCCACCATTATGTATTTCGGAGGCGATAAGTTATGGGCGAAGGATCAACGCACAGATTAAGTACACATCTTCTACTTTGGAACAGGATGCATGGACAGCATTCATTTCTGAAGACGTTTCCTTCTAAACAGCATGTGACTCCAATTCCTGAAAACTCAGTTTTGGTTTAAAGCTCGTGGACAAACATCAAGATAGACATTCGGAATGACAGGCGATCATTTCCACGCGGAAAATACACATGATGTACATGAAATTTGAAAACAGGATGTCCTTTGTACAAACAGTTGACTGATGGAACTACTGTTTTGTGTTTGTATCATAAGTTGTTTGATGCTTTTGTAGGTATTATTTTGGAAGTAGTTAACAAGAAGTTATCTGGTTGGTTTCAGTACTTGATTTGTATATGATGACATGAAACCTAGAAATCAGCCTTTTGTTATTCTTTTGGAACCCTATTCCATTCAGATCTCATCAACTGCAGCCCCATTACATTTTGAACCTTCTCTGCTAGATAAGCTTATCCTTACATACTGTCAGATTCCTTTAGCCTTTTTTCCTACGCCAGAGATTTCTTGGCGTGTCTACATATGGTCAAATTGTAAAATTGAAACATTTCACGAATCATGCAACAGTTACTGCTGTGAACAATGCCTCGCTCCAACTGCAAGCTACATTTAAATTTGCATTCTTGCACCTACTAGCTAGTGATAAGAGAATATGACAATTCTTACACCTACATGTAATATTTCTTTGTTGCTTTGGGTCTATAGCCATGATTTATGTAATATCCTATATTTAAAAACTGATAATAATCTATATTTGTATTTGCAAGACATAACTTTTATTGATTAAATATTATTTTGATATTAAGAAAATCGATCTTAGAAGTATCAAATCAACTCCATATTTCAAATCAGGGCTTGCAACCAACAGCCAAACTCTCTCATCTATGAGAGTTTATTAAAATTCAATTCTTGCATAAATTGCTTTTCTATCTGCTGATCCCAATCATCTACAGTTTTTTTTCAAAACTGTACTGAGTGCAGTTGTAATTGTATATCCAGCTGTTAAATTTAATAAAATTTAATTTTTAATATTAATTTACTAAGAGAAGAGATCAAATGACTTCAACAATAATTTTTAATATAGTTATTCTACTCAATAATTTATACTGTATGTTGAATTTTAATGATCGAATATTAAATTAAAAGTTCTTAATTTTTTAAAAATTTTAAAAAATATTTGATACTTCATTTTATTAATTTTAATTGACGAATAATTATAAAATCATTTTATACATATATTTGTATTTATATAATGAAGTATCATATGATTTTTAAAATTTTTAAAAATTTTGTAGACTTACATAGTAAGAACTTTTAATTTTATTGTTGGATCATTGAAATTCAATATATATAATGAGTTAATGAGTATAATAACTTTACCAAGAATTACTTTCGAAGATATTTGATCTCTCTCCATTTATTATAAAGTAAAATAATGATGTATGAATGAGATTCATGCAGTTTACTTAGAAACTCTACAGGATCAAAATCCTCTAACTACTAGTGCTCATGTAGATGATAAAATGTGCATGTTCCATTGACAAATATGAGATTACTTAAACTTATCTCACCTTTGCTTCCCAGTAACATCAATATATATAAAAAGGGCAGCTAGAGATTTGAAATAGCAACTTACCAACATTATCTGTTATTTCGCATAAGAAGTCTGTACAAAGGAAGTCCAAAATACACAGCATATAAACAATTTATAAATACTACAACTCCATTGAGAAACTATACATTCACATAAATAAATAAATACACACAATAGAATGCTCCCACTATAGTCATCCACCCCCCTGCTTTATCAGCTCCCTAAATTCTTCATCAGTGCTTTTAAGCATAAGTGACAAAGGTAAAGTGACCCCATTTTGCACAATCTCCGTGTGTCTAGGCTTTATCCTGTTCTCCAAACTAAAAGCAAAGTACTGAGGAAACCCTTTCAGCTCCTCCAATTTTCTCCCCATTTCCCTAGCCAAATACTCATACTTTGGCTGAAAATTATTTTCTATGCTGAAAGTGAGAAGTGCTGGACATCTCAACACCATACTCCTAACCTCATCCCTAGAAAGTCCTATAGTCTCCAAAAACTTCAGTTTAGGGATGAGGGTGTTTTCTACATTAGACACCAACAGAACAGAATCCTGATAAGCCAAAGCCCCCAAATCCTTGAACCCAAGTCTCCTTAGGTAAATGAAAGCTGGCCTAAGCTGGTCTTTGACACTAGAAGTAAGCAATCTTGGGCACTTATTGACAACCCTCCTGAAGCTATGTTCAGGGACTTTGAGTTCTTGCAAGAGGAAATCAAAAACTGGGTTGAGATCAGTTTTGATGTCAGAAGTGAGAATCTTGGGGCACATGCCAATGATTCTGGGCAGGTCCTTTTCTTGAAGGCCTTTGGACATGAGGAAGGAGATGATGGAGTGAATGGATTCCATGGTGGCTGTGCGGAGTTCAGGGTTTTGGGACAGTGCTTTGCCTGCATCAACACCCATCACCTCAAGGCAGAGAATTTTCTCTTTGAATTCAAGGGAGAGTTTGGCATGGGTTGGGGTGTAAAGTGGGTGATTTTGGAGGAGGCTTGTGGGTTTGGGTGCCACATGAAGGGTTGATCTTAAAGGAGATGGTTTCTCAGAAGAGATGGAGCAAAGGGAAGAGTGTAAGGCTACGGCTTGGGGCATAGTGGAGTGAGAGTGAGTGAGCGTTAGAGAGAGAAAGAGAGATGGGGCAAAGATGAGATGCACTATTATGGAGATGTCATGCCATTTTGGAAGGACACGTGGGGATATGTTCGAAATTTCATTGGCCCTAAAGGGATTTCAAAGATTGTGCTATCATCCAATAACAATCCTTCTTTCTTGCCTTTTAAAGTTCGGGATTTTTTTTTAATATAGAGATCACAAGTAAATATATATTTTTAAGTAATTTTTGAATTTATTTTATCTTTAATAAAAAATAATTAATTTAATTGAATATAAATATAAATATGAATAATATTTGATTTATTAAATCGATTATTGAAAGAAAATGAGTATATATATATATATATATATATATATATATCATATTTCATACCTTTTTAAAATTTTTAAAAATTTAATTTATTTATTTTATATTTTACTTAATATTTTATGTAATTGTTACTCTATTTTAAATAAAATTTAATTAATATAATTTTGTAATTATTATTTTATGTTAAAAAATTATTTTTTATATGTTTTTTGCAAAAACAAATTAACTAATTTTTAGGTAGGTACAAGTATATTTATTGCTCGATAGGAGCGGGAATAAAACGTAAATTTCATACCCGTCGATTATGAGGATAGAGATGAGAACAAGGACAAAGACGATAATATTGAAACTTGTTTTATCCTATTTCCATGCCTACTAGGATCATCATTACTAATAATTATAAATTTAAGAAATTATGAATTTTTTTAAGTTATTTTATACTAATTGAGAAAATTTATTTATATCTAAAATAATTTTTTTTTAAAACCATCCTTCTTTAAAATTTGATATCAAGAATAAAAAGAGACATTGAAAATGTAGTTTCAATTAAATGAAAAGGTATTTTGAAAATGACAACATTTAATAGAGTGAAATTAGTTGAGATTTGTTTATATTTAAAACCAACAAATATGAAGTATTTTTTGTTCATATTCATAATCAAAAAGAGTATTTGTATGTTATGCAAAAATTAAATATTTTTACTATATTATATAAGTAAAGGTAACAATTATATTTTATCAAAGTAAAAAATTTCTTTTTAATTAAGGAAGGTTAGATTCTCACATCTCTCATGAAAAAATTATTTAAAAAATAATTTCTAAAATAATATTTTTGAGGAACATTAAATTTAAATAATAAATCAAACATATGAGTAAAAAAAAAAGTAAAACATAAAATTCACATTTGCAATCTTTCTATGTACCAAACACCTCTTTGTGTAAACAAACATCATAGTACATGGAGAAGTGAACATTTTTACACTAATATTTAAAATTAATAAAAATATTGAGTTAAATACCATTTAGGTCTTTGAAAGTGTAACTCATTAACACTTTGGTCTCCTAAAAACATTAAAATACATTAAAATTTTTAAAATATAAAGTCCTCAAAGTGTCAAGCGTTACTCATGTTATTCAAATCGTTAGTTTATCATTGTTAAAGTTAACACATAGGTCTGCATGACATGTTATTTGTGAACATGACAATTGACGATGTACACTATAACAACACAAGTCATTACATTGATATAACTCACACCATCCATCATATAATGCCTCACAAGCAAAACTTACATATATATGACCTAATATATATGTCATAACCGTCACCTCGTTCTCCAAAACGTGCAGGTGGCATGTTGATGAGCACTGACGGTTTTGCAATGATGGTCGTACCCATCATAATGGGCTTCATTTAGTGCCTATCATTTTTGTCGTTTATGTGCCATGTGCCACGTCCGTTTCAAATTTTGAGACTCCTTTTCTCTCTCCCTTTCGCGCGTCCTTCCATATTCATTTTACCTTTTCTTCTTTGACGCTTGGCATGATCTCGATGCTTTCCCTTTCTCTGCCCATTCTTCGTCTTCTATCCTTCTTGTCTCCGTCGTCGCTGTTGCCGGAAATCGGGTCTCCGACGGTAATCAGGTCCCCGTTTTTCATCACTGTTCTGTCATTACCAAAGGAGTACCAGGTACTTCGTTCTCTCTGTCCTCTCTTCTCGTTCTTCCTCTCTGTTGGTCTTCCTCCCCTTCTTCTTCGTCTTTTCCATTTTTCGGGCCTTTATGTTTTTTATGGCTGGTGATAGCGGCGCCGCCCTCTCTACTCTGGCCAAGGGTAAGGGCAAGGGGTGCGACAAGGCGGTGGCCGTCGAGACGGCCGCTGCTGAAAAGAAAAAGGGTGGGAACCAACCCAGGGAACCCTTCCCCGTCATCTCTGGCTACGAGTGGGTTAGGGGTGACGTTGGAGAGTTCCAGAGCGTCTTTAAGTCGTTCTTGGAGATCAATGCGATGTGGAAATCGCACAGGATCTGCCAATCATCCATCTCTAAGCTCATCCGGCTTGAACCTTGTTAGCCCGGCGAAAGTGTATATATGGGGGGGTACTTCTAATCCTCCTTTTTTCTACATGTACCAGTGTTTCTTTAGAGATTTAGGCATATGCCTTCCCTTTACCCAATTTGAGTGCAATTTTTTGAATTTTGTCAACTCGGCTCCTTGCCAGTTGCACCCCAATAGTTGGTATTTTTTGAGGGCTTTTCAAGTCCTGTGCTCGACCCTAGGGGTAGGGTTGTCTCTGCCTGTTTTCCTTCATTTTTATCAACTGAATTTGGGCATACCTCCCTATGGTTGGGTGTCTTTGAATGGGAGTAAGGCTGGGGGGCTGTTTTCTCTTTACTCCTAGTCTTACAAGAATTTCAAACAAGAGTTCTTACGAATTCTGCCCAAGGAGGTCGACCCACTGAAAGATGAGGTGTTCCACTTCGGTGGGTTGCCGAGGTTCCCTCTCTACTGACAGCAGGCTCCGGTCAGGTTTAACGGGTCAACCAACCTTCAATTGATGACCTTGGACGCTGCTGCCATTAAAGACCTAGAAGCGCTTCCTCGTCCCTTGGATTGCAAGCTCGTCTTGTCGCTTTCTAACTCGGCGTACAAGGAAAGGGGTCTAGAGAGTGAGTACCTTGTCCTCCTTAGTTGTCAGGGTTTGTAAAATTTTCTTTTACTGATGTACTTGGCTTTTGTTCTTGCAGGCATAATGGGAAGGAGCAAGTGGCGCGAGTTGAAGTCTCGCTATAACGTTGCCGAGGTCGAGGTCCCTGAGCCTCAAGAGGAGGAGATTGCCCCCTTGGAGACCCGCATAAAAAGGAAGAGGGGAGAGAAGGAGATCGGGGGACCTCTGCCCCTCGAGATGCGGAGGAGGTGACTTTGAAGGCTGCTGACGCCGACGCGGTCGACCTCACTAGGAGTCCTCCGCCTGAGGGAGTTTCCCAAGTGGTTGCTAAGGAGGTATCCCATGCTACCGAGGTTTGTGCCTTTTGTCTTGCTGTCTTTCTTTCCTATTGTGTGGTTTTCTTACTTTATAACTTAAGGAATTGTTGTGTTTTGTAGGTGGGGCCTAAGAAGACTACCGCCGAGGTCCGACTGGAAGCGAGCTCGGGAGCGCCAGGGCTGAACACCCCCACTGTTGCTCAGGCGGCCTCTGCCCCGACTCCCGCCGGGGTCTGTGGAGAGGGGTCGAGCTCTGAGCTCCCAACGCCCACCCCTACAGCCACGGCGCCGCCGTCTCATCCATCGAAGGAGGCCCCCAAGGGTAAATACATCGCTCAACGCTTCGACAAGGAGCGCCCTTTGACACGGTTGGATCACGTGAGCACGTCTTCGGATGTGGACTCATTGTGGAGTTCGGGGGTGACCGTGGAGACCTTTTACCCAAGGGGTTCGCTGCGCTCGGTTGATTAGGCAATGTTCGAGAAGGTCGGGCCAATAGAGAGTCTCGATTCTGCAGAGGTCTTCATGCAGCGGTCGCTTGCTATCGTGGACCATTGGAAGCACAGGTGGGCGAAGCTGCAGGGGGACCTCGAGAAGGCGAAGAGCCGAGTCCAGCATATGGAGGAGGAGAACAAGGCCTTAGGAGATGCTCTCGGCGAGGCCAAGAGGCAGAATGAGGCCGAGCTACAAGCCACCAGGAGGGATCTCGCCAGAACTCAGAAATCTTTGGAGATTGCTCTGAGGGCAAATGAGGTCTACGCGGCTCAGGTTGGCGAGCTTCAAGAGCTTTCCAGTTCCTCTCAAAGTCGCGCACGCTCCCTAGAGGACGAGGTCTCTACGTTGAAGGCTGACCTGACGAAAGCGACCGAGAAGTGTCTGTGTGATGAGGTGCTTCTTGGTGGGAAAGAAGAGGAGGTCGCAGCTCTAAGGGCAGACCTGGACAAGCTGGCCGTAGCTAAGGTAGAGGTGGAGAGGAGGCTTGTTGAGACTGAGCGAGCTGTCCTACTGGAGCATAAGAAGGGATTTGTCAAGGCAGCTCGTCAGGCGAGGTTGCTGGCTCCTAGGGTCGACTTCTCACCCTTGCATGTGGAGAAAGAGGTGCGCTTCGGGCGGCTGGTGAAGGAAGACGACCTCCCGTACATCTCAAGCGAGAATGCCTCTGCCTAGGTTGCTGGGTTTTGTAATAGCTTAGTTTGTTTTGTTCTTTTTTCTTTCCCTTTGGATTCATGCTTTTGAACTTGCAAACTTGTTGTGTATATATTATTTTTCGTCTAGCGCTTTTGATGGTTTTATTTTTACCTTTGGTTTTGCGCTCATGATTTAGGCTTAGTTTTTGCCCGTTTTTTGTGGTTTGAAAACACGTTTAAACTTGGCTTAGTTTAAAGTGATTGGCGCCAGGGTTCGAATTCGACCTCAGCATAGGATAGGATAATTCGCACTAAGGTTCGAACTCGACCTTGGCTTAAGATTACGCATCAGTGTTCGAACTCGACCTCAGCATAATGATAAAATAATTCGTACTAAGGTTCGAACTCGTCCTAAGGTTTAAGATAGAACAATTCATACTAAGGTTCGAACTCAACCTCGGCGTAAGATGAAACAATTCATACTAAGGTTCGAACTCAACCTCGGGGTAAGATGGAACAATTCATACTAAGGTTCGAACTCGACCTCGGGTAAGATAGAACAATTCATACTAAGGTTCGAACTCGACCTTAGTGTAAAGTGAAATAATGTGTGCCGACGTTCGAACTCGACCTCGGGTTAAGATTTTGTTCTTAAGGTTCGAATTCGACCTCAGGTTGAGAGTTCGTATCATGGTTCGGACTCGACCTCGGCTTGAGATAAAACTATTCGTATCAAGGTTCGAACTCGACCTCGACTTAAGATAAAACTATTCGTATCAAGGTTCGAATTCGACCTCGACTTAAGATAATGCATTTTATAATAAAACTGGGTAAACTCAAGGAGTCATGAATGGAATGAGTCATTTTATTAATGTTATGGGTGTGCCTCGTTAAAACCCCTCTCAGCCAAAACCCATTTTTCTGTTTCTTGGGACAAAAGACTGAGTTGGGAAAAGAGTGCACAGCTCATTCGTACAATTTCAACTGAAGTAGAACTTTAGATGCGTGGCATTCCAAGTTCTTGGGATGGCTTTGTCGCAGAGCTTTTCTAGTCGATATGCTCCATTTTCTAAGTTTTCTGTGACTCGGAATGGGCCATCCCAGTTAGGCACGAGCTTCCCTTCTGACGAATCCCTGCGGGCGTCTCCTAAAAGTTGCCATACCAAGTCCCCAACCCTGAAGGAGCGAGTTCGGACTCGCGTGTTGTACCTTCTGGAGGCTCGGAGCTTACAAGCTTCTTCATGGATCCGTGCTTCTTCTCTGAGCTCGTCAATCAGGTCGAGGTTGGCCGCTGTCTCCTGAGCGTTTTGCTCACTGTCGAAGACACGACGTCGGTGAGACGTCTCATTGACCTCCATTGGGATCATAGCATCGACTCCATAGGTTAGTTTGTAAGGCGCTTCCTATGTTGTTGATTGGAGGGTACAATGGTACGCCCAGAGGATGCTGGGGAGCTCGTCGACCCATTGTCTTTTGGCGCATCGTAGCCACTTCTTGAGCTCTCGGAGTATCACCTTATTTGCAGCTTCGGCTTGGCCATTGGTTTGTGGGTGCTCCACTAAGGTTAGGAGATGTTTGACTCCGAGTTCATGGAGGAAGTCTTCGAAACTCTGCGCAATGAACTGCTTGCCGTTGTCGGTGACCAGGGAATGTGGAATGCCAAACCAGCATATGATGTTCTTCCAGGTGAATCTCTGTACGTTCTCGGTGTGATCTTGGCGAGTGGGCATGCCTCGATCCACTTGGTGAAGTAGTCTATTGCCACCAGAAGGAATTTGAGTTGACCTTTTGTGGAGGGAAATGGCCCGAGGATGTCCATTCCCTACTGGGCAATGGGCCACGACGTCATCATCTGGTGGAGGGCTTCGAGCGGTTGTCGATGTGCATTGCCGAACTGCTGGCATTCCTTGCATTTCTGTACGTAGGCTTGACAGTCCGACTTCAATGTGGGCCAGTAGTATCCAGCTCGAAGTACCCTGGTCGCCATCGAGCGTGCTTCGGAGTGCATACCACATATCCCTCGATGGATTTCCTCGATGAAATAAGTGGCTTGAGGCTCTGTCAAGCATTTGAGCAATGGGGTGGAGATGCCGCGCTTGAACAGTTCATGATAGACCATGGACCAAGGGCCCAGTTACTAGAGCTATGGCCAGAAGAATACAAGAAGAGTTGGACCTCTTGAAGACTAGTGGGCTTATCAAGCCCAAGGTATTCTTCACTTGGACTACTCTATCATAAAGAGAAGGACTAGTTCTACTTGTGAATATTGTATAGTTTGTACATAGTCTCTTGTATAGGTTATTTTTGCCTTTGTATTTGTGAGGCACTTTACTTGCTTTTTCTAGTGTTTGTATATTGATTTTAAGGTAGGCTACTTGGAAAATTTAACTCCATTTAACCTTCCTAGTTGATACATTCATTTTATATTATTTCAGTAGGGAAAAGGGGTGACATTTAGCAATGCTTGAGGGTGTGACTAGTAAATGGGCCAGAACTGGGCCTAGGCAAAATTTTGCATATTAGACTCATTTTGCTCCTAATTTTTCATAGATTTAATTTAGCTAGGTCTCATCATCATATGATAAACCTAACTAAACCAAATCAAAGAATTTCAAAATAATTCATGGAGCATTTTGGAGCCTTGGCCGCCTAGCTCTATTCTTAGTTTTTGGCCGAAATTTGCTAAGTCTCTCCTTCAAGTTTTGAAGCTTCTCCTCCAAGTTTCTAAACCTTGGTGTCGCCACCCGCCGAAACAGACGTTGGCATTGGCGGCGATGGTTGGACTCTTTTTAAGTTTTGAAAGATGATGGATTGTTAGAACGACTTATTCTCAAACTGAGACCTCATCGAACTAACAATTTTATTAAATGATTCACCAATCCATGTTAATCCCAAGCGGGACCCTCCATGGATTAGTGGTTTTCGCAAAAAGAAGGGGTTCTTGGAGTCGCCACCAATGTTTTACTCAAAACATTGGAAAAAGATATAAGGCAATTGATTTTCGCAAATCAACTTCGGCCATTACAACCAGAGTTGGGTAAGGGATTCGGTTACGTGTGAGGAAGGTGTTAGCACCCCACAACGCCCCTTTCGGGTTCCCTATGACAGATTATTTCATAAATAATAGCGTAAAGTTACTAAATTACCCCTATTTATTAGAAACGATTATAGATAAAATATTTACATGACGAAAGCTCTAAACATGCAATGCAATAATCAAAAAGCAATAAATAAGAGCAGTAAAAGAAAGGATTTAGAAAGAAACCTTCGAAGCGGGCCTTTATATATTCAAAACGAAGTTTAGGAGGCTTTTTGGCGCTCCTTCCCACTACACGTCCGCTCGCTCCTTTCCCCTAAAGATAATTTTTACTATGGAAATCAAAGAGATTTCCCTTCGACTTGTTCGAATCTCAAGCTAATGGCTCATGACTCAAGAACTTCGTCGGATCGGCTCCCGGAGAGATATCTAGGGCAGAGAATAGCTCAAAAACCCAAGAATACTCAGCAGGAGGGTTGAGGAATGTGTAAAAAGTGTGAGAGGACGTGCAAATGACGTCCTATTTATAGGATTGAGGCGCAATACGGCCTGGGAGGTCAATACGGCCCGTACTGGGTTTTTGAACTACAGTACGGCCGTATTGAATTTGGTACGGCCGTACTGAAGTTCAAAAACTTCAGTACGGCCGTATTGATTTCACTACGGCCCGTACTGAGTTTTTTGAACTACAGTACGACCATATTGAATTTGGTACGGCCGTACTGAAGTTCAAAAACTTCAGTACGGCCGTATTGAGTTCACTACGGCCGTATTGCAGTTCAAATGGCTCAGTACGGCCGTACTGAACCTCTGGGAGGGTGTATTGAGCTCCAATCCTCGCACACCCTTATTCTAAGCTACTCTAAGACTTCTAGACCTACAAAGAATCATCCTAGGGTCTTCCAGGAGTCCTTCCGGCTGACTTTCCTTCGGTCTTCGAGAGTCTTTGAGTCTTATTTCCGACCCGGACAATTTTAGGGGTCTACAGCTGCCCCCCCTTTACTTAGTCGAACGGCTTTTTGGTGTACCGGTTGACAAGTAAAGGAGTTGACCCAATTTTCCGGGGAGTAAGCCATCCTTCCGACTTGTAGTGTCTTCAGGTGGGAAAACTGTTGAGTAGCCTCTCCAGGTTGAGTATTAGTCGTCGCCTCTCCAGGCTCGTTGCATACCTCGGTGTTTCTGACAACCTCGGTAGCGTGAGTTTGCCCTCTCCAGGGTCTGCATGCCTCCATGTTTCTGACAATGTTGGCAGCTGCATACCTCCGTGTTTCTGACGACGGGGTAGCTGAGTATTAGTCGTCGCCTCTCCAGGCTCGTGCATACCTTGGTGTTTCTGACAACCTCGGTAGCGTGAGTTTGCCCTCTCCAGGGTGTGCATGCCTCCATGTTTCTGACGATGTTGGCAGCTGCATACCTCCGTGTTTCTGACGACGGGGTAGCTGAGTATTAGTCGTCGCCTCTCCAGGCTCGTGCATACCTCGGTGTTTCTGACAACCTCGGTAGCTGCATACCTCCGTGTTTCTGACGACGGGGTAGCTGAGTATTAGTCGTCGCCTCTCCAGGCTCGTGCATACTTCGGTGTTTCTGACAACCTCAGTAGCATGAGTTTGCCCTCTCCAGGGTCTGCGGTTTGCCCTCCCCAGGGTTGCATGCCTCCGTGTTTCTGACGACGTTGGTAGCGTGAGTTTGCCCTCTCCAGGGTCTGCGGTTTGCCCTCCCCAGGGTTGCATGCCTCCGTGTTTCTGACGACGTTGGCAGCGTGAGTTTGCCCTCTCCAGGGTCTGCGGTTTGCCCTCCCCAGGGTTGCATACCTCCGTGCTTCTGGTCACTTTGGTAGCGTGAGTTTGCCCTCTCCAGGGATTTGTGATGATTTTGTCTCCACAGTCCACGATGCTGCTTCGACGGTTGTTTTTGATTTTGGTGCCGCTGAGGGCTGGATAGCGCAGGGATCCGTCTAGGGGATGTGCAGTTACTCATAGGTTCTTGTGTCCCAACTTTCCATTGCGTAGTTGGTGTCCACTGGGAAATTCTGATTCCTTGGGGATGCAGACACAAAGATGCTCTTTCTGAGGTGAGCGATGCCTTATGATTGGCTGACGTCCTTTCGACGTTGGTGGAGTATCCCGGTTATCCTTATTCGGGTGACTCTTTTGATTTTCTGGTTTTGTTGCCTCTGCGTAGGCTGTTATCCGCTGGGGGATTCTGTTGTGATGATTTTGATTGGCCTCTTCTGTTAGGCGGATTATCTTGACGTTCGTTTTTTGGTTGAATACCGAATTCCGCTTGGGGAATGGGTATTGATCTTTTTGGATTTTCTCTTTTTGAAGGAGTGCCTCTGAGTAGGCGAATGGGAATTGAAGATCTTATGTATCCCAGAGTATTATTCAGAAAGCCTCTGCAGGCTTAGCTTCACTCATTGCTTGAGTTGGAAAGCTATCTTCCACTGAGGAAGTCTGAGCCCTTTGACTCGGATATTTTGCTTGGATGATCATGCTTCCATTGGGGAATCTTGCTGATCTTGCTCTGATAGCTTTCACTGGGAATTCGGCCCAAGAGTGTAAGTTGAGATGTCTCCGGGGAGTATTATTTCGGCAAGCCTCTCCAGGCTCAATTATTCTATATATTTGTTGGATTTTCTGAATTTTGCCTTTTTTGTCGATTTTCGGCTTTTTCTGTACGGAGGGATCTCAAACACACTCACAGATAAAGTATGCAGAGCAATAAAGATGTTGTGATGAATGAGAGGAGGAGGGACGTATTTATAGAAAAAAGTACGGCCCATGTTGAATTCAGTACGGCCGTACTGATCTTATTGTTGATGTACAAAAGAATGGGCCAATACGGGCCGTATTGAATTCAATACGCCCGTATTGGTGTGGACGTTATGGCCAATACGGCCGTATTCATTTCAGTACGCCCATATTGAGTTGAAAATTTGTTCATAACCCTAATTTTAGTACGAGCGTACTGAACATGGTACGGGCGCATTGTTTTTTCTGAAGTTTATTTTATTTTATTTTATTTTATTTTTTTTATTTTTTTTATTTTTTTATTTTTTTATTTTTTTATTTTATTATTATTATTATTTTTTATTTTTTTCAATAAACAGAGAATAAGTGATCTTCCAGTACACCTATCATCTGTATGCATGTATGCGGTATGATGCACCTAATTCTATTTGATTTATTTTTCAAAAGAATTAACCGATGCGTTTCTTTGCTTGGATTTTTGTCATTCCTCTAGACGGGCTGTGCGCTGCCGATTTCTGTAACCGAGGAATGATGCGTGTTATATCGAGATTGATGTCATCAACCCAGTGATCATTCCCTTCCTTTAGAAGATGTATTAACCTTCCTATTGACCACTATATCTCCATGTTTCCACTAGATTATTCTAAAATCGTTTGGGACAAGAGAAAAGAGGGGAAGAGATATTTTTTGTTCAAAAGTTTGTGTTTTAGAGGGGATTATTATTGTTTTGAAAATGGTTTTTGTAAGAATGGCTGGCCAAGGTAGGTTTATGTGTTTAGGCTTGTTTGATTAAACACTTATGAAGTTAAGAAAGTCTTGTTATTGACGTTGTGATTTGACAACTTAGATAGTTTCCCTTGAACCTTTCTTTTTGGATTCAGCTCATGGTACCATCATGGATTTCTTTTGTTTTTTGATAGTCCTTATTTTTGCCTAAAACACCCCTTTGTGGCGTTTCAGCGGACCTTTGTTTTTGTTCATTTTTGCAATCCTAACTTTTGCCTAGGTCACCCTTTCGTGGGATTCCTAGCGGGTTCTTTGCTCTTATTTTTGCGCAGCCCCCTTTTTGGGTTTCCTGCCGAGCTTTTTTTTGTTTTTATGATTTTTGTTTTTAAAGGATTTCTTTTTTATCCATGATGGCACTTGTCGAGGCCAAGGAATGGTGCTCCAAGTTGTCATACACACTTCCACATAAAAATGATGCGGGTTTATTGTTATTAAGACAATTTTAACCTCATTCATGCTTATTCAAACAGGGTTAAAATAATGTGGTCTAGAAATTTATTGCAAGCAAGAAAAGAAGCAATAAGAAATAATAAAGAACGATTTTATTATAATTATAGCGGAAACATGTGCCCTATCGAGGCTCGGGGGTCGGGCTGTCCCCGAGGAGTGATCTCTAACAGTCATCAGGTCTATACATCCCTATCGGAAGGAGAAGAGCACTTGATGACGACGACCGGCCTTGACGCTTGTGAACCGGCCTTCCTAAAGATCTGGCTTAAAGAACGTCGAGAAGGATCTTGGTTCCTCTTCGTCCTTTGATCTTTATTAGGGTTGTATCCTAACCCTTGTTTCCCCGGATTATCCTTAATAATGGGTAGCTCGGGAATTCCTTGGGAATCCTTGCCAAGTCCTTGTCCAGGCAAGTATCCGTTCTTGATGAGCATGTAGGCTACCTTCTTCATTTCTCGGGGAAACGTTTCGACATTGGCAATCTCCAATGCTTGGAAGGCGGTCTCTAGAGCTTCCTCTGCTGCATCCACGTAAGGTATGGCAGATGGCTTGCTGATGAGTATGTCATCTTCGGCTTGTACGGTCACCAGCTTGTCACCCACTATGAATTTGACTTTCTGGTGGAGCGTAGAGGGAACAGCTTTCGCATCATGAATCCAAGGTCGGCCGAGGAGACAGCTGTACGCGGGAGTAATGTCCATCACTTGAAATTCGACATTAAAGATGGTGGGTCCAATTTGGATTGGAAGATTAATTTCTCCCACCACTTCTCTTTTAGAACCGTCGAAAGCTCGGACGATCATGTTGCTCGGGCGCATTTGGATTCCCTTGATTGCCATTTGATCGAACGTTCTTTTTGGCATTACATTCAAGGAAGATCCGTTATCCACCAAGACTTTAGCGATGTGATATTCCTTGCACTTTACAGAGATGTGCAAGGGCTTGTTGTGATTCGGTCCCTCAGCGGGGATCTCTTCATCGGTGAAAGTGAGGTGATCATTAGCCGTGATGTGACTAACAATCCCCTCAAACTTATCTTGGGAGATAGTGTGCGACACGTATGCCTCGTTCAAGACTTTCAACAGAGCTTGCCGATGCGGTTCGGAGCATAGGATCAACGACAACAGAGTAATCTTTGCTGGCGTCTTATGAAGTTGATCCACGATGGAGTACTCGCTCTGTCGGATATATTTTAACAGCTCGTCAGTCTCCTCCTCGGATTCTTTATTTTTCTCGGTTTTCTCTTTTTCTTTTTCCTTTCCTTTATTCTTGGGAGCTTTATCATGAAGATCTTCGGGAGTGTAGATCCTGCCACTCCTAGTCATGCCCCCAAGTCCAGCGATGTTAGAGATATCGCTGTCGACAGAAGAATGGATGTCGTATATCCATGGCACAGCCTTATTCGATTCGTAGGGAAAAGGTCTTGGAGTAGTGATCCTTAACGGTGTCGGACCTTCCCCTTTATTCGTCTTGATTACCAACAACGGAGTTGATGTGCGTTCGCTTGGCGCGGTTGTTGGCTTACACTTAATAACAAACGGCGTGCGATCCATTCTGAACATACGCATCGATTAATCCTTTCTTTTTATTAATGTTATTTAATGAATTACTAGGAGGAATGTATGAAATGTAAACCTAGATCCCTCCATGATCTTTGATAAGAATGCATGATATGAGATGATGGCGTTGAATATGCATGCATTGTGTTTATTCAACTAAGCATTATCATGTTTTCAGGATGCTCCTAAGATGATGCATGATATTGCTAGGTTTGGATAAATGATTTTTTTTCTTTTTTTGGGTATTTTGTTTTTTGTATTTTTTGGGTGAAAATGGAAACTACCTACATGAATGTGATGAAGGTAGATGTTAACACCATGTAATGGAAGATTCTTATTCCTATTTATTCTTATTTTAAAAGGGAATGTTGTATGTTTAAAGAATGCAATGTATGCTCAAACAATGTCACATAAACAATGCACAAACAATTCACTCATCCACGAACAGTCACGAGCGAATCACGAGGTAGGGGTATCCTGCAGAAAAGTGCATATTCAAGGAGGTTCTAACTGTTCTCACCGGTCCAAGGCCCCCAAGGTGCCCCCATTATAGGGACCCAATTCCTCTCGTCGTAAGTCGATGGAAAGCTCCAACGCACTGTCGGACTCGAGTTCATGGTTTTCACCTTGAGTGATGTTTTCCGACAACGGTATACGGGCACCTATAGACCCATTCGACAATCGGCCGTACTAGCATCCACTCCCTATGGCTTTCCACTCATGCCCCTGGGTATAGAGGGAACTGTTGTGTGCAAAGGTTCGTGTGCAGTTTGTATTTCAAACAATTGCGAAAATTTAAACATTCAACAGTTATTAAAGCCAATTAGATAAAACATATTATCATACAAGCGAGGGGTAATGAAGTAATTTTAAACTATTATTTTAGAAATAATCCATCACTAAATGGGACTGACTCTCGAGGCTTCCCCAGCGGAGTCGCCATCTGTCGCCACCCGCCGAAACGGACGTTGGCATTCGCGACGATGGTTGGACTCTTTTTAAGTTTTGAAAGATGATGGATTGTTAGAACGACTTATTCTCAAACTGAGACCTCATCGAACTAACAATTTTATTAAATGATTCACCAATCCATGTTAATCCTAAGCGGGACCCTCCATGGATTAGTGGTTTTCGCAAAAAGAAGGGGTTCTTGGAGTCGCCACCAATGTTTTACTCAAAACATTGGAAAAAGATATAAGGCAATTGATTTTCGCAAATCAACTTCGGCCATTACAACCAGAGTTGGGTAAGGGAGTCGGTTACGTGTGAGGAAGGTGTTAGCACCCCACAACGCCCCTTTCGGGTTCCCTATGACAGATTATTTCATAAATAATAGCGTAAAGTTACTAAATTACCCCTATTTATTAGAAACGATTATAGATAAAATATTTACATGACGAAAGCTCTAAACATGCAATGCAATAATCAAAAAGCAATAAATAAGAGCAGTAAAAGAAAGGATTTAGAAAGAAACCTTCGAAGCGGGCCTTTATATATTCAAAACGAAGTTTAGGAGGCTTTTTGGCGCTCCTTCCCACTACACGTCCTCTCGCTCCTTTCCCCTAAAGATAATTTTTACTATGGAAATCAAAGAGATTTCCCTTCGACTTGTTCGAATCTCAAGCTAATGGCTCATGACTCAAGAACTTCGTTGGATCGGCTCCCGGAGAGATATCTAGGGCAGAGAATAGCTCAAAAACCCAAGAATACTCAGCAGGAGGGTTGAGGAATGTGTAAAAAGTGTGAGAGGACGTGCAAATGACGTCCTATTTATAGGATTGAGGCGCAATACGGCCTGGGAGGTCAATACGGCCCGTACTGGGTTTTTGAACTACAGTACGGCCATATTGAATTTGGTACGGCCGTACTGAAGTTCAAAAACTTCAGTACGGCCGTATTGATTTCACTACGGCCCGTACTGAGTTTTTTGAACTACAGTACGGCCGTATTGAATTTGGTACGGCCGTACTGAAGTTCAAAAACTTCAGTACGGCCGTATTGAGTTCACTACGGTCGTATTGCAGTTCAAATGGCTCAGTACGGCCGTACTGAACCTCTGGGAGGGTGTATTGAGCTCCAATCCTCGCACACCCTTATTCTAAGCTACTCTAAGACTTCTAGACCTACAAAGAATCATCCTAGGGTCTTCTAGGAGTCCTTCCGGCTGACTTTCCTTCGGTCTTCGAGAGTCTTTGAGTCTTATTTCCGACCCGGACAATTTTAGGGGTCTACACTTGGTAGGTTGGTGATGGAAGAGCATGGGCCAAAGGCCCAACCACTAGAGCTATGGCCAGGAGATTACTTGAAGACTTGTTTGCTTCAGAGCTTAGTGGGCCCAATGGGCTTGGTGGGCCTAGGGTGCTTATCACTTGGACCTTGATTGATTAAACACCATGTTTTATTGCATTTTCTTAGTATAGGAAGTTACTTTGATGTTGGTCTTGTATTTTGACCATAGATTAGGGTTTAGACTTTTTGGGCTTATATTTGGGCTTCATGGGCTTTGGGTTTTTGATACCCAATATTAGGCTCATTCTTCTTCTTATATTTTTTTCTATTCATTGTATTCATTAGACCAATGTATTTCGGTCAATAGCATAGGATTATATGAAGTATACATTAATAGGAGAAATAGGTTTCATTTAAGTATCATTTAGAAGTAATTTGATTTGAATTTGAGTCACATGGATGGCATGGAGTGGATCCGGCCATGTGAGCTTCAAATTCACTCCAAATCACTCCTAAATGACACCTAAATGAAGGTAGCAACCGGATTAAGCTTGTAGGATGCCAAAGTTTGAATTTCAAATTCAAATTTGAAATTCAAACTTGGCGCCAACTTTGCTAGTCTAAGTTGCCGTCAATCTTAACCTAGTTTCCCTCCTATATATGTAACACTTCCCTCCATTGTAAAACACTTTTGATATATGATAATTCTGAATTGATTTCAGCCATCAAGAGTCACCGAAAATTCCAAGAGAGAGAGCCATTGAGAATGCCTTCAAAACCCTTAGGACATCCTAGTTTCCTTATCTTTGAAGTGTGCAATCCCTTGAGTTCTTGAGCTTGGATACTTCCATCCAAGGCTTGAGCCTTATCTTCATCCGTGAATCCTTCATCTTCTTTACTTGAGTTTCGGAGTTCATCTCCTTGAGGAAGATCCGTGCATAAGGAGAGCTAAGGAGAAAAACATCAATCTCTCCTCCTAATTTCTCCATCAATTTTGGTATCAAGAGCAAGGTTCTTCAAGGAGATAAGTTTTTCCTAAACTTTTGTGTTCGTTTTCTTCTTGTGTTCTTGCGCTTTGTCTTGTCTTGTTTGAGTTTCATTTTTGGATCTATTTTGTTGATGTTCTTGTGTTCATAGATCCATTGTTGATTGTTCTTGAATTTCTTCCTCAATCAACTTGTTAGGAACTATTTGTTTGTGCTATTTTTTGATTTTTTTTTTGAGTCTCTCAATTCCTTGTATGTGTCCGTGATTGGACCTCATGCATATACATTAGATTTTGTTTTTGAATCTTTTTTTTGTCTTAGAAGTTTGTGTTTAGTCTTTATATGTTGCAAATTCCTTGAATAGCATGTTTAACCTAGTTTTATTTTGAATTTTTTGTGTCTACATATTGCTCTCGGATTATACTCATTGTTGCCTACCTAGATGTGCTTTTTCTTTTGCATTATTGTGTTCATAATTTGCTATTAGTCCTAGCAAGTTTCTTTAGAGTTAGGTTTCCATTGTGTTCTTAAGTTTTCAAATCACATTCCATTGAAAATCTTATAAAAAAATTTTGTGACTCAAAATTTCAAGTGTAATCCTACTTCTAGTGCACTCTTCTTGTGGATTCAAATTAAAAAAAAAAAGTGAGTTAAGAGGCTGGAAAACAGAGTTTAAAACAGAGCCTAAAGACCTAAAGTTCAAAAGAAAAGAGTTCAAAAGGAATCGAAACCAAAACCTAAAGACTAGTGCACTAGTTTCTCATTTTCACTTGAATTTTGACCTAATTTTTGGCTAACTTGTAGTCTCGGTTTCTATAGCTTGGAATCATAGAAAAATTTGAAACAAAAGGCAAACACCTTCTCTGGAGTCTTAATTTGAGACTAGAAAAAGAAAGAATTAAAAAAAAAATATATAAGACATTTTAATTTGAAAAAGTCGTGAGGTGTGTATTGATAAAAAATCACTTGATTCCTTGTTATTGTTTTGACTACTACTTGTTCTATACTCATCCAATTGCTTTGAATTTTTTTTTGTTTTGTTCATCTACTCTAGTACCTATCTAGGAATCTTCCTAACTGAGTGCTATCTTTATTTTGGAGTCTTAATTTTCAGTTTTAATTGTTGAACCTCTTTGAGTCTTGTCTTACACATATTACTCTTAATGTTTGGTATAAGCTTTTCAAATTGTGCTTCTATTGCTTGTCTAGTTTTCTTTCAATAATTTTCCTGTGCTGGAAGTGGCCTTAAATTCTTGCTCAAGGATCAAGCATTGCTCAACAAAGAGTAGGAAAATTTTGGACACTACAATCACCAAATTTGACCTAATTTTGTGACCAAAATCCTCTTAAACTTCCTTTACTTGAGTGACCAATTCCTTCACCTTGTGAGGCAGCCACATTAACCTCTTTGTTGTGTTTCTTTTGCAGGTCCAGGAGCAACATATTGAAGGATTAGTGGCGGATTAAACACTTGAATAAGTGTTGGAAAACTTGAACATCAATCCGTCACTAATTGGTTGCCAAAGCCGCCACTTTATTTTTTTCTAGGCTAGTTTACATTTTTGCCAAATCTTTTGTATTTTAAACCAATTTGTAAAGCTTGGAGGGAGTATTAAGAAGCTGGTCAGGTATATCTAAATGCTTGTTAGCAGCCTCACGTGTAGTGCTAGTGGAAGTGGCTTGGAAATTTCATATGTTTCAAGCTTCCACTTAGGATATCCGACTAGTTGCTTACATTGTTTCCTTTAAGTTTCTTGTCCTTAATTGTTTAATTTTGCTACCTTGAAACATCTAGAATTGTGTAGTTTTATTTGTTCACGCTTAGTTTAAGTGTCAAAACAAACCAATTGTGAAAAAAGCATTCAAAATTTTTGTGAAAAGTTTTGGGGAATTGGAAGTACCACAAAGGAGCTTAGTGATTTCCACTTGAAAAGGCTTGGTTATTAAGTGGCTCTTTGTAGCTCACCTCCCTTGATAGTTCAATTTGTACACTTAGACTTCCAAGTGCTATTTTCATTCCTAGAAAATCCCAAAAACATTTTATATCTTTTTGCATAGCATATAAATTCTCTTGCTTAATCATGAGTCATATTTCTCAAAGTAGTAGTGACTTTGAATCTCCTAAAAGTTTTAGAAGAATTGTTAAGGAGGTTGAGGCACTAAAACTTTGAAAGCAACAAGAGGTACTTCAAAAAGAAAAAGAGAAAAATTGAAAGAGAAGTACAACTTGTTGCTTTGGAGGAAGAAATAAACAAGATCAAGCTAAGAGAAGAAAAACTTTTGAAAAAAATTCATAAACATAAAAGCCAAAAAAGTTCTTCCACTAAGAGTTCCAATGACTCTCAAAGCCAAGAAAATGATGGTAGTTTGAACATGGATGCATACTACCAACCTCATCCTAGGAAAGTCATTAAAGAACACAAAGTGAGGGAATCAAGGGTTGATCTCCCTTACTTTCATGGCAAAGAAAATGTGGATGCCTACTTGGATTGGGAGATGAAAGTGGAGCAAATCTTCACTTGTCATCAATTAGGTGAGGAAATAAAAGTTCCTCTAGCCACCCTAGCTTTTCAAGGACAGGCCATGTATTGGTGGACATCCTTGGAAAGAGAGAGAAGACTTCACAATGATCCTCCCATCACTTATTGGAATGAATTGAGGAGTGCTATGAGAAGAAGGCACATTCCTTCTTATTATAGTAGGGAGCTTATGGATAAGCTCCAAAGACTCCAACAAAAGAATATGAGTGTTGAGGAGTATAGGCAAAAGATGGAGTTGTATCTCATGAGGGCTGGGATAAGGGAGGAAGAAAGATTGACCATTGCTAGATTTTTAAGTGGTCTCAATTTTGACATAAGAGATAAGGTTGAGTTACTCCCTTATAGGGACCTTGATGATTTGGTCCAACTTTGTATAAGGGTGGAACAACAAAACTTGAGAAAAAGCTCTTTTAAAGGCAAAACTCAATCTAGCTCTTATGTTAAGAAAGACTACAAGAGGGAGGGTCAATATGATTCTTCTAAACAATTTGGCAAAGGTCTTGAAAAAGAAAAAGAAAATGAAAAAGAGAAAAATAAAAATGTTGTCACTTCTAGTAGTAAGACTAGTGACATCAAATGCTTTAAATGTCTTGGGAGAGGCCACATAGCTTCTCAATGCCCAACTAAAAAGGTAATGATTTTGAGAGGGCAAGATGTTTATAGTAGTGTTGATGAATCTAGTTCCACTACTTCAAGTGATAGTGAAGCAAGTGAGGAAGACCATCCAATTGAAAGTGCATATCCTTGTGATGGTCAACTTCTTATGATTAGAAGGCTTCTAGGAAGCCAACCTCATGAGTCTCACCTTTCACAAAGAGAGAATATTTTTCACACAAGGTGTAAAATTCTTGATAATGCTTGTTCTCTCATTGTGGATAGTGGGTCTTGTTGCAATTTTTGTAGTACAAGGTTGGTGGAGAAGCTTGGTCTTACTATTATTCCCCATCCGAAACCATATCAACTTCATTGGATTAATGAAGATGGGGATATCAATGTTGATAAACAAGTGAAAGTCAAGTTCTCTATTGGTAACTATGAAGATCAAGTGGTTTGTGACATAGTTCCAATGGAGGCTTGCCATATTTTGTTGGGAAGGCCATGGCAATTTGACAAGAAAACCATGCACAATGGCCTTACCAATGAAATCACTTTCACTCATAAAGAGAAGAAATTTGTACTTCATCCTTTGTCTCCTTCACAAGTGATAGAGGATCAAGTACAAATGAAAAAGAAAAGAGAAGAAGAAAAAAAAAACTTAATTAAAAAAAAAGGAGAAAAAGCATAAAGCTTCAAAGAAGAAGGAAGAGAAATCTATAGAAGGGATTCAACAAGAAACTTTAAAACAAACCCTAATTGTTGAAAAACCTTCTTACCTTCTTCTTTGTAGAGGTGTGCTTAAGTGTTATAATTTAAGCATTGAGCTTAGTTCTTTACCTCCTCAAGTTTCTCATTTATTAAAAGAATTTGATGATGTATTCCCTATTGATGGTCCAAAGGGCCTTCCTCCTTTTAGGGGTATAGAACATCAAATTGATTTTGTGCCTGTGGCTAGTCTACCCAATAGACCAGCCTATAGGACAAATCCGCAAGAAACTAAGGAGATAGAGAACCAAGTCCAAGACCTTTTAGATAAGGGGTGGGTGCAAAAGAGTTTGAGTCCCTGTGCTGTGCCTGTATTGTTAGTGCCCAAGAAAGATGGAAAATGGAGAATGTGTTGTGATTGTAGGGCCATTAACAATATCCAAATCAAGTACAGGCACCCAATCCCTAGACTCGATGATATGCTTGATGAATTACATGGTGCTTTTATATTTTCTAAAATTGATCTTAAAAGTGGTTATCACCAAATAAGAATTAAAAAGGGTGATGAGTGGAAAACTACTTTTAAGACCAAATTTGGATTGTATGAGTGGTTAGTCATGCCTTTTGGTTTAACTAATGCACCAAGTACATTCATGAGGCTTATGAATCATGTCTTGAGAGAGTGTATAGGAAAATTTGTTGTTGTTTATTTTGATGACATATTAATCTATAGTAGATCTCAAGATGATCATTTAGGACATCTTAGAGAAGTTATGATGATCCTTAGGGAAAACCAATTATTTGCAAATCTTGAAAAATTTACTTTTTGTGTGGATCATGTAGTTTTCCTAGGGTTAATTGTAAGCAAAAATGGGGTTCAAGTGGACCCCGAGAAAATCAAAGCCATTCAAGAGTGGCCCAAGCCTAAAAATGTTAGTGAAGTTAGGAGTTTTCATGGACGAGCAAGTTTTTATAGAAGATTTGTGCCTAACTTCTCTAGCATTGCTTCACCCTTGAATGAGCTTGTCAAAAAAGATATTTTATTTGATTGGACTTCAAAGCATGACCAAGCATTTCAACTTCTTAAGGATCAACTTACTAATGCACCCATTTTAGCTCTACCAAATTTTGAAAAGACTTTTGAGCTAGAATGTGATGCATCAGGAGTAGGTATAGGAGCTGTGTTATTGCAAGGAGGACACCCCATTGCATATTTTAGTGAAAAACTAAAAGGTGCCTCCCTCAATTACCCTACCTATGACAAGGAGTTGTATGCATTGGTTAGAGCCTTACAAACTTGGGAACACTACCTTGTGTCCAAAGAGTTTGTCATTCATAGTGACCATGAGTCACTTAAGTATTTAAGAGGTCAAGGTAAGTTAAATAAGAGGCATGCCAAATGGTTAGAGTTCCTTGAACAATTTCCATATATCATTAAATTCAAGAAAGGAAAATCAAATGTTGTAGCTGATGCTTTATCTAGGAGACATACTTTGCTTGTGTCTCTAGGTACTCAAATTCTTGGATTTGATAATGTTAGGGAGTTGTATGAGGAAGATCTTGAGTTTGGTGATAATTATAAAAAATGTCAACAAAAAGCTTTTGATGGTTTCTATATGGTTGAGGGGTACTTGTATAAAGAAGGAAGGTTATGCATACCCCAAGGATCCATTAGGAAATTATTAATTAAAGAGAGTCATGAATGATGGAATCATGCTTTGGAGTGCAAGAGGTGACATACTCAAAGATCCAAGAGGAGTGGGCTAGACATGGAAGATTGGGCCAGTCCAGGCCCAATGGGCCCTATGGGCTTGGAAGGCCCAAACCAAGTTTCAACATGGGCCTATCTTATTATTAACATCCTTATTATATTTTTGTTAACCTAGTTTGAATATATTTTGGTCTTGTATTTTGGACCATATAGAGTAGCATTTTAGGTTATAGGCTAGTTGGGCCTAGTTTTGGGCTTCATGGGCCTTTGGCTTTTGGTACCCAATATTGGGCTCATTTTCATTCTTGTAATTTTTCCTTTCCATTGTATTTGTTTGGCCATTGTAATTAGGCCATTAGATTAGGATTAAAGGAGGATTACTAGTTTAGTTAAATTAGGGTAAACTAGGTTTAATTTAGCATGCATTTAAGTTGCATTTTGAGTCACATGGATCATGCCACCTTGGTTGAACATGTGTGACTCAAATTCAACCCTAAATGCACACTAAATCAAAACCAAATGCACCAAGCACTCATGGGACCGGTCATACACATGTGTGACAAGATTTGAATTCAAATTCAAATTTGAATTCAAATCTTGGCGCCAACATGGTGACCACTCATGTGGCGCCAAGTGTATTCATATTTTCGGATGCATATATGTTCCCTCCTTCACCTATTGTACTCACTTTGAATATTGAATGGAAATTTGAGAGCCTTTGGCCGAGTTTCTCCCCTTCAAAGTCACCAAGATTACTCACCTCAAAACCTTAGGAGTTCATCTTCTTCTTCTCTTTGAAGTGAGTAATCCATTGCTTCTTGAGCTTGGATACTTCCCTCCATAGCTTATGAAACCTAGATCCGAGTTTCTCTTGTCTTCAAGTTTTCTTCATCACGGTTTCTAATCTCCTTTGAAGAAGATCCTAGCATTGGCGGATTCAAGGAGGAGGTCTTACTTCACTTCTCCTAGTCTCCTCCATCAATTTTGGTATCAAGAGCAAGGTTCTTCAAGGAGATAAGTTTTCCTAAATTTTTGTGTGTCCGTGTCTTTTTTCATTGTGTTCTTCTTGTCTTCTTTGAGTTTCTATTCGGATCTATATGTTTTGAATCACTTTTTGTTCCATAGATCCATTGGTTGATTGTTTTTGAATTTTCTTCCACAATCAACATGTTTAGGAACTATTTGCTTGTGCTTATTTTGAGTTTATTTTGAGTCTCTCCATTCCTTGTATGTGTCCGCGATTGGACCTCATGCATTGCATTTAGATTTTGGTTTTGAATCTATGTTTTGTCTTAGAAGTTTATGTTTAATCCTTACATGTTGCAAATTCCTTGAATAACATGTTTAACCTAGTTTTATTTTGAATTTTGTGCCTACATGTTGCTCTCGATTTGTGTTCTGATTGTGCCTACTTATATGTGCTTTTTCTTTTACCTTATTGTGTTCATAATTTGCTATTAGTCCTAGCAAATTTCTTTAGAGTTAGGTTTCCATTGTGTTCATTAGTTTTCAAATCACTTTCCATTGAAAATCTTATAAAAAAAAAATTTTGTGATTCAAAATTTCAAGTACTTCTAGTGCACTTCTTTTTGTGGATTCAAATTTAAAAAAAAAAAGTGATTAAGAGGCTGAAAAACAGAGTTTAAAACAGAGCCTAAATACCTAAAGTTCAAAAGAAAAGAGTGCAAAAAGGAATCCAAATCAAAACCTAAAGACTAGTGCACTAGTTTTTCAAGTTTACTTGAATTTTGACCTAATTTTTGGCTAACTTGTAGTCTCGGTTTCTATAGCTTGGAATCATAGGAAAATTTGAAACAAAAGGCAAATATACTCTCTGGACTCTTAACTTGAAACTGGAAAAAGAAAGAATAAAAAAAAAAAATAGAGAAAGCAATTTAAAAGGAAAAAGCCGAGAGGTGTACAAGCTGAAAAACCTACTTGATTCCTTGTTATTGTTTTGACTACTACTTTTGCTATACTTATCCAATTGCTTTCAAATTTTTTTGGTTTTGTTCATCTACTCTAGTACCTATCTAGGAACATTCCTAACTGAGTGCTAGCTTTATTTGGAGTCTTATTTTCCAGTTTTACTTGTTGAACCTCTTTGAGTCTTGTCATATATACATATTACTCTTAACTTTTGGTATAAGCTTTTCAAATTGTGCTTCTATTGCTTGTCTAGTTTTCTTTCAATAATTTCCCTGTGCTGGAAGTGGCCTCAAATCCTTGCTCAAGGATCAAGCATTTCTCAACAAAGAGTAGGAAAAGTTTGGACACTAAGACCTAAAAATTTGACCTAATTTAGTGACCAAAACTTCTCCTAAACTTCCTTCACTTGAGTGACCATTCCTTTTACCTTGTGAGGCAGCCACCATTAACCTCTTTGTTGTGTTTCTTTTTCAGGTCCAGTAGCATCATATTGAAGGATTAGTGGCGGATTAAACACTTTATTAAGTGTTGGAAAATTTGCACATCAATCCGTCACTAGTTGGTTGCTAAAGCCGCCACTTTATTGCTTTCCTAGACTAGTTTACATTTTTGCCAAATCTTTTGTATTTTAAACCAATTTGTAAAGCTTGGAGGGAGTATTAAGAAGCTGGTCAGGTATATCTAAATCCTTGTTAGCATCCTCACGTGTAGTGCTAGTGAAAGTGGCTTGGAAATTTCATATGTTTCAAGCTTCCACTTAGGATATCCGACTAGTTGCTTACATTGTTTCCTTTAGGTTTCTTGTCTTTAAGTGATTTAATTTTGCTGCCTTGAAACGTCTAGAATTGTGTAGTTCTTAATTGTTCATGTTTAGCTTAGCTTTCAAAATAAACCAATTGTGAAAAAGCATTCAAAATTTTTGTGAAAAGTTTTGGGGAATTGGAAGAACCACAAAGGAGTTTAGTGATTTCCACTTGAAAAGGCTTGGTTATTAAGTGGCTCTTTGTAGCTCACCTCCCTTGATAGTGCAACTTGTACACTTAGACTTCCAAGTGTTATTTTCATTCCTAGAAAATACCAAAAACATTTTATAACTTTTTGCATAGCATATAACATCTCATTGCTTAATCATGAGTCACCATTCTCCAAGTAGTAGTGATTTTGATACTCCTAAAAGTTTTAAAAAAATTGTAAAGGAGATTGAAGCACTAAAACTTTGGCAAAATGATGAGATACTTCTAAAACAAAAAGAAAAGCTTGAAAAGGAACTGTCGCCACCGGCCCGAAACGGGCTTTCGGCATTCGCGAAGGATGGTTGGACTCTTTTATTTGTTTAAAAATATGGATTGCTAGAATGACTTATTCTCAAACTGAGACCTTGTCAAACGAGCAATTTTATTAAAAGGCTCACCAATCCATGTTAATCCCAAGCGGGACCCTCCATGGATTAGCGGTTTTCATAAAAAGGAAGGGTTCATGGAGTCGCCACCAATGTTTTACTCAAAACATTGGAAAAAGAAGTTTAAGGCAATCGATTCAAAAATCGACTTCGGCCATGACAACCAGAGTCGGGTAAGGGAGTCGGTTACGCGTGGGGAAGGTGTTAGCACCCCACAGCGCCCCTTTCGGGTTCCCTATGACAGATTATTTCTAAAAATAATAGTGCAAAATTACTAAATTACCCCTATTTATTCTAAACAATTATAACTTAACTATCTACATGATGACAGTTAAATATACACACAGAAAGCAGTAAAAGGAAGGTCTTAAGAAGAAACCTTTGAAGCGTGCTTTTATATTCAAGTAAAACTGGGAAGCTTTTTGGCGTTCCCTCGCTCTACAAGCCCGCTCGCTCCCTCCTAGAAAATTTTAACTATGGAAATCCGGAGGATTTCCCTTCGACTCAGTTCGAGACTCAAGCAAAAAGCTCAGAACTCGAGAACTTTGTCGGATCAACTCTCCGAGTGATTTCTAGGCAGAGCACTGCTCAAAAAAACCCAGAATACTCAAGAAGAGGGTTAAAACTCAGTGTAAAAGTGTCAAATGACGTCCAATTGACGTCATATTTATAAGGATGAGGCGCAGTACGGCCTCTGGGGGTAAATACGGCCCGTATTGAGTTTTTGAACTACAATACGGCCGTATTGAATTCAGTACGGCCGTATTGAAGTTCAAGAAACCTCAATACAGTCGTATTGAGTTCAGTGCGGCCGTATTGAAGTTCAAGAAACCTCAATACGGCCGTATTGAGTTCAGTGCGGCCGTAGTGAACTTCAATCCGGTCGTATTGAGTTCAGTGCGGCCGTATTGTAGTTCAAAATGTTCAATACGGCCGTACTGAACTTTTGGGAGGCCGTATTGGGCTTCATTCCCTCCACTTCCTTATTTTGAGCTTATTACAAGACCTCTAGACCTACAGAGAATCCTCCTAGGGCCTTCCATGAGTCCTTCTGGCTGACTTTCCTTCAGTCCTCAAGAGTCTTCAAGCTTTATTTCCGACCCGGACAATTTTAGGGGTCTACAGCTGCCCCCCCTTTACTTAGTCAAGCGGCTTTTTAGTGTACCGGCTGACTGTAGACCCCTAAAATTGACCGGGTAGGAAATAAAGCTTGAAGACTCTTGAAGACTGAAGGAAAGTCAGCCAGAAGGACTCATGGAAGGCCCTAGGAGGATTCTCTGTAGGTCTAGAGGTCTTGTAATAGCTCAAAATAAGGAAGTGGAGGGAATGAAGCCCAATACGGCCTCCCAAAAGTTCAGTACGGCCGTATTGAACATTTTAAACTACAATACGGCCGCACTGAACTCAATACGGCTGTATTGAGGTTTCTTGAGCTTCAATACGGCCGCACTGAACTCAATACGGCTGTATTGAGGTTTCTTGAACTTCAATACGGCCGTACTGAATTCAATACGGCCGTATTGTAGTTCAAAAACTCAATACGGGCCGTATTGACTCCAGGGCCCGTATTGCGCCTGTTCCCTATAAATAAGACGTCATTTGGACGTCATTCTACACTTTCACACTGAGTTTTAACCCTCTTCTTGAGTATTCTGGGTTTTTTTGAGCAGTGCTCTGCCTAGAAATCACTCGGAGAGTTGATCCGACAAAGTTCTCGAGTTCTGAGCTTTTTTGCTTGAGTCTCGAACTGAGTCGAAGGGAAATCCTCCGGATTTCCATAGTTAAAATTTTCTAGGAGGGAGCGAGCGGGCTTGTAGAGCGAGGGAACGCCAAAAAGCTTCCCAGTTTTACTTGAATATAAAAGCACGCTTCGAAGGTTTCTTCTTAAGACCTTCCTTTTACTGCTTTCTGTGTGTATATTTAACTGTCATCATGTAGATAGTTAAGTTATAATTGTTTAGAATAAATAAGGGTAATTTAGTAATTTCGCACTATTATTTTTAGAAATAATCTGTCATAGGGAACCCGAAAGGGGCGCTGTGGGGTGCTAACACCTTCCCCACGCGTAACCGACTCCCTTACCCGACTCTGGTTGTCATGGCCGAAGTCGATTTTTGAATCGATTGCCTTAAACTTCTTTTTCCAATGTTTTGAGTAAAACATTGGTGGCGACTCCATGAACCCTTCCTTTTTATGAAAACCGCTAATCCATGGAGGGTCCCGCTTGGGATTAACATGGATTGGTGAGCCTTTTAATAAAATTGCTCGTTTGACAAGGTCTCAGTTTGAGAATAAGTCATTCTAGCAATCCATATTTTTAAACAAATAAAAGAGTCCAACCATCCTTCGCGAATGCCGAAAGCCCGTTTCGGGCCGGGTAGCGACAGATGGCGACTCCGCTGGGGAAGCCTCGAGAGTCAGTCCCATTTAGTGATGGATTATTTCTAAAATAATAGTTTAAAATTACTTTATTACCCCTCGCTTGTATGATAATATGTTTTATCTATTTGGCTTTAAATAACTGTTGTATGTTTAAATTTCCGCAATTGTTTGAAATAAAAACTGTACACAAACCTTTGCACACAACAGTTCCCTCTATACCCGGGGGCATGAGTGGTAAGCCATAGGGAGTGGATGTTAGTACGGCCGGTTGTCGAATGAGTCTATAGGTGCCCGTAGACCGTTGTCGGAAAACATCACTCAAGGTGATAACCATGAACTCGAGTCCGACAGTGCGTTGGAGCTTTCCATCGGCTTACGACGAGAGGAATTGGGTCCCTATAATGGGGGCACCTTGGGGGCCTCAGACCGGTGAGAACAGTTAGAACCACCTTGAATATGCACTTTTCTGCAGGATACCCCTACCTCGTGATTCGCTCGTGACTGTTCGTGGATGAGTGAATTGTTTGTGCATTGTTTATGTGACATTGTTTGAGCATACATTGCATTCTTTAAACATACAACATTCCTTTTTAAAAGAATAAATGGGAATAAGAATCTTCCGTTACATGGTGTTAACATCTACCTTCATCACATTCATATAGGTAGTTTCCCTTTTCACCCAAAAATACAAAAAAAATATATATATTCAAAAAACAAAGAAAAATGATATTTATCCAAACCAAGCAATATCATGCATCATCTTAGGGACATCCTAAAAACATGATAATGCTTAGTTGAATAAACACAATGCATGCATATTCAACGTCATCATCTCATATCATGCATTCTTATCAAAGATCATGGAGGGATCTAGATTTGCATTTCATACATCCCTCCCAATAAATCATTAATAAACATTAATAAAAAGAAAGAAATAATCGATGCGTATGTTCAAGATGGATCGCACGCCATTTGTTATTAAGTGCAAGCCAACAACTTCACACACGGCGACTCCGTTGTTGGTAATCAAGACGAATAAAGGGGAAGGTCCAACACCATTAAGGATTACTGCTCCAAGACCTTTCCCCTACGAATCAAATAAGGCTGTGCCGTGGATATACGACATCCATTCTTCTGCCGACAGCGATATCTCCAACATCGCTGGACTTGGGGGCATGACTAGGAGTGGAAGGATCTACACTCCCGAAGATCTGCACGACAAAGCTCCCAAGAATAAAGGAAAAGAAAAGGAGAAAACCGAGGAAGATAGAGAATCCGAGGAGGAGACTGATGAGCTGTTAAAATATATCCGACAGAGCGAGTACTCCATCATGGATCAACTTCATAAGACGCCAGCAAAGATTACTCTGTTGTCGTTGATCCTATGCTCCGAACCGCATCGGCAAGCTCTGTTGAAAGTCTTGAACGAGGCATATGTGTCGCACACTATCTCCCAAGACAAGTTTGAGGGGATTGTTAGTCACATCACGGCTAATGATCACCTCACTTTCACCGATGAGGAAATCCCCGCTGGGGGACCAAATCACAACAAGCCCTTGCACATCTCTGTAAAGTGCAAGGAGTATCACATCGCTAAAGTCTTGGTAGATAATGGATCTTCCTTGAACGTAATGCCAAAAAGAACGCTCGAGCAAGTGGCAATCAAGGGAATCCAAATGCGCCCGAGCAACATGATCGTCCGAGCTTTCGACGGTTCTAAAAGAGAAGTGGTGGGAGAAGTCAATCTTCCAATCCAAATTGGACCCACCATCTTCAACGTCGAATTTCAAGTGATGGACATTTCTCCCGCATATAGCTGTCTCCTCGGCCGACCTTGGATTCATGATGCGAAAGCTGTTCCCTCTACGCTCCACCAGAAAGTCAAATTCATAGTGGATGACAAACTGGTGACCGTACAAGCTGAAGATGACATACTCATCAGCAAGCCATCCACCATACCTTACGTGGATGCAGTAGAGGAAGCTTTAGAAACCGCCTTCCAAGCATTGGAGATCGCCAATGTTGAGACATTTCCCCGAGAAATGAAGAAGGTAGCCCATATGCTCACCAAGAATGGATACTTGCCGGGACAAGAACTTGGCAAGGATTCCCAAGGAATTCCCGAGCTACCTATTATCAAGGATAATCCGGGGAAACAAGGGTTAGGATACAACCCTAATAAAGATCAAAGGACGAAGAAGAACCAAGATCCTTCTCGACGTTCTTTAAGCCAGATCTTTAGGAAGGCCGGTTCACAAGCGTCAAGGCCGGTCGTCGTCGTCAAGTGTTTTTCTCCTTCGGATAGGGATGTATAGACCTGATGACTATTAGAGATTACTCCTCGGGGACAGCCCGACCCCCGAGCCTCGATAGGGCACATGTTTCCTCTATGATTATAATAAAATCATTCTTCATTAATTCTTTATTGCTTCTTTTCTTGCTTGCAATAAAATTCTAGACCACATTATTTTTAACCCTGTTTGAATAAGCATGAATGAGGTTAAAATTGTCTTAATAACAATAAACCCACATCATTTTTATGTGGAAGTGTGCGTGACAACTTAGAGCACCTTTCCTTGGCCTCGACAAGTGCCATCATGGATAAAAAGAAATCTTTTAAAATAAAAGAAAGCTCGGCAGGAAACCCAAAAAGGGGGCTGCGCAAAAATAAGAGCAAAAGACCCGCTAGGAATCCCACGAAAGGGTGACCTAGGCAAAAGTTAGGGTTGCAAAAATGAACAAAAATCAAAAGTCCGCTAAAACGCCGCAAAGAGGTGTTTTAGGCAAAAATAAGGACAATCAAAAAACGAAAGAAATCCATGATGGTACCATGAACCGAATTCAAAAAGAAAGGTTCAAGGGAAGTTATCTAAGTTGTCAAATCACAACGTCAATAACAAGATTTGATTAACTTCATGAATGTTTAAACAAACAAACCTAAACACAATAAGCCTACCTTGGCCAGCCATTCTTACAAAAACCATTTTCAAAATAAAAATAATCCCCTCTAAAACACAAACTTTCAAAAAATATATACCTTTCCTTTCTTTTCTCTCTTGTCCCAAGCGATTTTAGGATAATCTAGTGGAAACATGGAGATATAGTGGTCAATAGGAGGGTTGACACGTCTTCTAAAGGAAAGGAGGATCACTGGGTTGATGACGCCCATCTCAATATAACACGCATCATTCCTCGGTTACAGAAGTCGGCAGCGCACAGTCCGTCTTGAGGAATGGCAAAATCCAAACAGAGAAACGCATCGGTTAATTCTTTTGAAAAATGAATCAAATAGAATTAGGTGCATCATACCGCATACATGCATACAGATGATAGGTGTAATGGAAGATCACTTATTCTCTGTTTATTGAAAAAAACAAAAAAAATATAAACTTCAGAAAAACAATACGCCCGTATCATGTTCAGTACGCCTGTACCAAAATTAGGGTTATGAACAAATTTTCAATTCAATACGGGCATACTGAAATGAATAACGGCCGTATTGGCAATAACAGAAATCCTCCCTCACGTCAATGACAAAAATTCCTCCAAGAAGAAGAGGATAGGGGGAGCCATTCATTTTTTCTAAAAAAAAAAAACAAATTAATAAAATAATTAAACTTGCATTTTGTGCATCACGCACATTAATTGCACATTCAAAGACCTCATCATGAGGCAGTCGCATAAAATAGAAAAAATAGAAAAATTGCTTGTGTATGACAGCGGCAAACAAAATTCAGAAAATCAATAAAACGTACAGAATAACTGAGCCTGGAGAGGCTTGCCGAAATAATACTCTCAGAATAACTGAGCCTGGAGAGGCTTGCCGAAATAATACTCTCTCAGAATAATTGAGCCTGGAGAGGCTCGCCGAAATAATACTCTCTCAGAATAACTGAGCCTGGAGAGGCTCGCCGAAATAATACTCTCTCAGAATAATTGAGCCTGGAGAGGCTCGCCAAAATAATACTCTCTCAGAATAACTGAGCCTGAAGAGGCTTGCCAAAATAATACTCCCCAGAGACATTTCTGTACAGAAAAAGCCAAAACCAACAAAAAAGGCAAAAATACAGAAAAAGCCAAAATCAACAAAAAATACAGAAAAAGCCGAAATCAACAAAAAAGGCAAAAACACAGAAAAAGCCAAAATCAACAAAAAAGGCAAAAACACAGAAAAAGCCAAAATCAAAAAAAAAGGCAAAATACAGAAAATCCAACAAATTATACAGAATAACTGAGCCTGGAGAGGCTTGCCAAAATAATACTCTCCAAAAGACATCTCAGCTTGCATTCTCGGGCTGAACAAAAAACCAATTCATCATACAGAATAATTGAGCCTGGAGAGGCTTGCCGAAATAATACTCTCTCAGAATAACTGAGCCTGGAGAGGCTCGCTGAAATAATACTCTCTCAGAATAATTGAGCCTGGAGAGGCTTGCCGAAATAATACTCCCACAGAATAACTGAGCCTGGAGAGGCTTGCCAAAATAATACTCCCCAGAGATATTTTAGCTTTCACTCTTGGACCAAATTTCCCAGAGAAAGCTATCCAAACCAGATCATCGAAATTCCCCAACGGAAGCATGATCCAAACAAAATATCCAAATCAAAGGACCTAAACTTCCTCAGTGGAAGATAGCTTTCCAACTCAAACGAAGAGTGAAGCTAAGCCTGAAGAGGCTTTCTAAATAATACTCTGGGATACATAAGAACTTCAAATCCCTAGTCGCCTACACAGAGGCATTCCTACAAAAAGCAAAAATCCAAAAGATCAATAACAATTCCCCAAGCGGAATTTGGCTTTTCAGCCAATCATTGAACATCAAGATGATATGCCTAACAGAAGAGGCTAATCAAAATCAACGACAAAATCCCCCAGCGGATAACAGCCTACACAGAGGCAACAAAAATCAAAAAAATCAAAAAAGAGTCACCCGAATAAGGATAACCGGGATACTCCACAACGTCAAAAGGACGACAGCCAATCATAAGGCATCGCTCACATCAGAAAGAGCATCTTTGTGTCTGCACCCCCAAGGAATCAGAAATTCCCCAATGGGCACCAACTACCCAATGGAAAGTTGGGACACAAGAACCTATGAGTAACTGCACATCCCCTAGACGGATCCCTGCGTTATCCAGCCCTCAGTGGCACAAAAATCAAAAACAATCGTCGAAGCAACATCATGGACTGTGGAGACAAAATCATCTCAAAGCCTAAGAGGCAATACTCAGCTACCCAGTTGTCGAGAGCACCGAGGTATGCACAAGCCTGGAGAGGCGGTACTCAGCTACCCAGTTGTCGAGAGCACCGAGGTATGCACAAGCCTGGAGAGGCGGTACTCAGCTACCCAGTTGTCGAGAGCACCGAGGTATGCACAAGCCTGGAGAGGCGCTACTCAGCTACCCAGTTGTCGAGAGCACCGAGGTATGCACAAGCCTGGAGAGGCGGTACTCAGCTACCCAGTTGTCGAGAGCACCGAGGTATGCACAAGCCTAAGAGGCAATACTCAGCTACCCAGTTGTCGAGAGCACCGAGGTATGCACAAGCCTGGAGAGGCGGTACTCAGCTACCCAGTTGTCGAGAGCACCGAGGTATGCACAAGCCTGGAGAGGCGCTACTCAGCTACCCAGTTGTCGAGAGCACCGAGGTATGCACAAGCCTAAGAGGCAATACTCAGCTACCCAGTTGTCGAGAGCACCGAGGTATGCACAAGCCTAAGAGGCAATACTCAGCTACCCAGTTGTCGAGAGCACCGAGGTATGCACAAGCCTGGAGAGGCGGTACTCAGCTACCCAGTTGTCGAGAGCACCGAGGTATGCACAAGCCTGGAGAGGCGGTACTCAGCTACCCAGTTGTCGAGAGCACCGAGGTATGCACAAGCCTGGAGAGGCGCTACTCAGCTACCCAGTTGTCGAGAGCACCGAGGTATGCACAATCCTGGAGAGGCGCTACTCAGCTACCCAGTTGTCGAGAGCACCGAGGTATGCACAAGCCTGGAGAGGCGGTACTCAGCTACCCAGTTGTCGAGAGCACCGAGGTATGCACAAGCCTGGAGAGGCGGTACTCAGCTACCCAGTTGTCGAGAGCACCGAGGTATGCACAAGCCTGGAGAGGCAATACTCAGCTACCCAGTTGTCGAGAGCACCGAGGTATGCACAAGCCTGGAGAGGCGGTACTCAGCTACCCAGTTGTCGAGAGCACCGAGGTATGCAATGAGCCTGGAGAGGCGACGACTAATACTCAACCTGGAGAGGCTACTCAACAATTTTCCACCGGAAGACACTACAAGTCGGAAGGATGGCTTATTCCCCGGACAATTGGGTCAACTCCTTTACTTGTCAATCGATACACCAAAAGGACCGTTTGACTAAGTAAAGGGGGGGCAGCTATAGACCCCTAAAATTGTCCGGGTAGGAAATAAAGCTTGAAGACTCTTGAAGACTGAAGGAAAGTCAGCCAGAAGGACTCATGGAAGGCCCTAGGAGGATTCTCTGTAGGTCTAGAGGTCTTGTAATAGCTCAAAATAAGGAAGTGGAGGGAATGAAGCCCAATACGGCCTCCCAAAAGTTCAGTACGGCCGTATTGAAAATTTTAAACTACAATACGGCCGCACTGAACTCAATACGGCTGTAATGAGGTTTCTTGAGCTTCAATACGGCCGCACTGAACTCAATACGGCTGTATTGAGGTTTCTTGAACTTCAATACGGCCGTACTGAATTCAATACGGCCGTATTGTAGTTCAAAAACTCAATACGGGCCGTATTGACTCCAGGGCCCGTATTGCGCCTGTTCCCTATAAATAAGACGTCATTTGGACGTCATTCTACACTTTCACACTGAGTTTTAACCCTCTTCTTGAGTATTCTGGGTTTTTTTGAGCAGTGCTCTGCCTAGAAATCACTCGGAGAGTTGATCCGACAAAGTTCTCGAGTTCTGAGCTTTTTTGCTTGAGTCTCGAACTGAGTCGAAGGGAAATCCTCCGGATTTCCATAGTTAAAATTTTCTAGGAGGGAGCGAGCGGGCTTGTAGAGCGAGGGAACGCCAAAAAGCTTCCCAGTTTTACTTGAATATAAAAGCACGCTGCAAAGGTTTCTTCTTAAGACCTTCCTTTTACTGCTTTCTGTGTGTATATTTAACTGTCATCATGTAGACAGTTAAGTTATAATTGTTTAGAATAAATAGGGGTAATTTAGTAATTTCGCACTATTATTTTTAGAAATAATCTGTCATAGGGAACCCGAAAGGGGCGCTGTGGGGTGCTAACACCTTCCCCACGCGTAACCGACTCCCTTACCCGACTCTGGTTGTCATGGCCGAAGTCGATTTTTGAATCGATTGCCTTAAACTTCTTTTTCCAATGTTTTGAGTAAAACATTGGTGGCGACTCCATGAACCCTTCCTTTTTATGAAAACCGCTAATCCATGGAGGGTCCCGCTTGGGATTAACATGGATTGGTGAGCCTTTTAATAAAATTTCTCGTTTGACAAGGTCTCAGTTTGAGAATAAGTCATTCTAGCAATCCATATTTTTAAACAAATAAAAGAGTCCAACCATCCTTCGCGAATGCCGAAAGCCCGTTTCGGGCCGGTAGCGACACTGACAAGTAAAGGAGTTGACCCAATTGTCCGGGTGATGTGCCAACCTTCTGACTTGTAGCGTCTTCCAGTGGAAAATTGTTGAGTAGCCTCTCCAGGTTGTTGCATACCTCGGCGCTTCTGACAACCTCGGTAGCTGAGTTTACCCTCTCCAGGGTCAACTTCACTCGACGCCCGAGCCGGAAGTTGAACACCAACGTGCCTCTGACGACGCTGATGGTTGAGTACTGTCTCTCCAGACCTTGAGTACCGTCTCTCCAGACTTTGAGTACCGTCTCTCCAGACTTTGAGTACCGTCTCTCCAGACTTTGAGTACCGTCTCTCCAGACTTTGAGTACCGTCTCTCCAGACTTTGAGTACCGTCTCTCCAGACTTTGAGTACCGTCTCTCCAGACTTTGAGTACCGTCTCTCCAGACTCTGAGTACCGTCTCTCCAAACTCTGAGTACCGTCTCTCCAGACTCTGAGTACCGTCTCTCCAGACTCTGAGTACCGTCTCTCCAGACTCTGAGTACCGTCTCTCCAGACTCTGAGTACCGTCTCTCCAGACTCTGAGTACCGTCTCTCCAGACTCTGAGTACCGTCTCTCCAGACTCTGAGTACCGTCTCTCCAGACTCTGAGTACCGTCTCTCCAGACTCTGAGTACCGTCTCTCCAGACTCTGAGTACCGTCTCTCCAGACTCTGAGTACCGTCTCTCCAGACTTTGAGTACCGTCTCTCCAGACTTTGAGTACCGTCTCTCCAGACTTTGCTTCGGTTGTCTCTGACGACCTAGGCAACTGAGTTTGCCCTCTCCAGGGTCTGCGTCCGTGTCTTCTGATCACTTCGGCAATGCGAGTTTACCCGCTCCAGGGATCTGAGATGATTTTTTGTCTCCACAGTCCACTATGTTGCTTCGATGGTTTTCCTGATTTTGTGCCACTGAGGGCTGGATAACGCAGGGATCCGTCTAGGGGATGTGCAGTCATTCATAGGTTCTTGTGCCCCAACTTGCATTTGCATAGTTGGTACCCATGGGGAATTTCTGACTCCTTGGGGTGCAGACACAGATGCTCTTCTTGAATTGAGCGATGCCTTATGTTTGGCTGACGTCCTTTGACGTTGGTGGAGTATCCCGGTTATCCTTATTCGGGTATCTCTTTTGGATTTTCTGATTTTTGCTGCCTCTGTGTAGGCTGTTATCCGCTGTGGGATTCTGTCATTCAATTCTTGACTGGCCTCTTCTGTTAGGCAAATCATCTTGATGTTCGGTGTTTTGGCTGGATGCCGAATTCCGCTTGGGGAATATTTATTGAATTTTTTATTTTTCTCCTTTTGTAGGGGTGCCTCTTGAGTAGGCGACTGGGGATTTGGGGATCTTATGTATCCCAGAGTATTATTTAGGAAGCCTCTGCAGGCTTAGCCTCACTCAGCGCTTGAGTCAGAGAGCTATCTTCCACTGAGGAAGTTTCAAGTCCTTTGACTGAATATTTTGCTTGGATGATCGCGCTTCCATTGAGGATTTTGACGATCTTGCTTTGATAGCTCTCGCTGGGGATTTGTTCCATGAGCTTAAGCTGAGGTTTCTCTGGGGAGTATTATTTCTACGAGCCTCTCCAGGCTCAGTTATTCTGAGAGAGTATTATTTCGGCGAGCCTCTCCAGGCTCAATTATTCTAAGAGGGAGTATTGTTTCTGCAAGCCTCTCCAGGCTCAATTATTCTGAGAGAGTATTATTTCGGCGAGCCTCTCCAGGCTCAATTATTCTGAAGGAGTATTATTTCGGCAAGCCTCTCCAGGCACAATTATTCTGAAGGAGTATTATTTCGGCAAGCCTCTCCAGGCTCAGTTATTCTGTATGAAGAAGGAGTATTATTTCGGCAAGCCTCTCCAGGCTCAGTTATTTCTGAGAGAGTATTATTTCGGCAAGCCTCTCCAGGCTCAGTTATTCTGTACAATTTGTTGGGTTTTCTGTATTTTTCCTTTTTTGTTGATTTTTGGCTTTTTCTGTATTTTGCCTTTTTTGTCGATTTTTTGGCTTTTGTTGACTGCTGTCATACACAAGCAATTTTCTATTTTTTCTATTTTATGCAATTGCCTCATGATAAGGTCTTTGAATGTGCAACTAATGTGTGTGTGATGCACAAAAATGCAAGTTAATTTTGTTGATGTTTTTTTTAGAAAATGAATGGCTCTCCCTATCCTCTTCTTCTTTGGAGGAGTTTCTGTCATAGACGCGAGGGAGGATTTTTGTGAGCCTTTTATGCAGGAGATTACGGATTTTATAGGAACCCCTCCAATTTTCTTTATTGACTGATTATTAAAGGAATTTCGTACAATTTTTATGAAATACCAATTTTAGAGGCATAATCACATGGTCAAGAGAGAAGAGAAAATGAATAGATATTTTACTGATATTCACAAGTGTTTTTACAGAAAGATATACAGAAGGAATTTCTGAAGAATGGCTGGCCAGGGTAGGCTATATACATTGGGCTTAACAATTATATCTGTAATTGTTGCTCTTTACATTCCCCTAGTTGCTTCGGGTGAGATGCCTGAGCCAGGAGTGTAGATGCTGCAAGACGCTTGCTTCTAGAAGATAATCACTTGAGCCGCCTTTCGGTTTTCGATTCAAGTGATCGTTGCTTGCTTTGTCTTTGTATCTTATTCTTTTGCCCCTAACTTTTGCCTAGGACGTATCCTAGCGGGGATAAATTCGCCTTTGTTTTGCCTAGTACCCTTGTACTGGCGGGCTTTTTATTTTGCCCTAACTTTTGCCTAGGACGCCCTTTTTGGGTTTTCATCCTAGCGGGCCTATGCAAGCAACGTCTTCAAGCATAATACTTCTTTACCACGTCAGCATTGACTGGGTATCGAAGTTCTTCTCCATCCATGTCTGTGAGGGTTAATGCTCCTCCTGAGAAGGCTCGTTTTATCACTTATGGTCCTTAGTAATTTGGTACCCACTTTCCGATTTTGTCCTTTTGAGCTGGTAGCAATTTCTTCATTACCAGCTCTCCCTCATGGTAGACTCGAGGGTGGACTTTCTTGTCAAAAGCCTTTTTGATCTTCCTCTGATAGGCTTGACCATGGCATATGGCGTTCAGCCGTTTTTCTTCGATGAGGTTCAATTGATCATATCGGCTTTGAACCCACTCTGCCTCGGAAAGTTTTGCTTCCATAATTACCCTTAGAGAAGGTATCTTGACTTCGACGGGTAGAATTGCCTCCATCCCATAGACGAGGGAGAATGGAGTAGCTCCTGTAGATGTGCGTACTGAAGTCCTATAACCATGAAGAGCGAAGGGTAACATCTCGTGCCAGTCTTTAAATGAGGCAACCATCATTTGCCCTATTTTCTTGATGTTCTTATTGGTTGCCTCGACTGCCCCATTCATCTTTGGCCGATATGGGGAAGAGTTGCGGTGTTGGATCTTGAATTCTTGGCACAGTTCTTCCACCATTTTATTATTCAGATTAGATCCATTTTCAGTGATGATTTATTTCTCCATGCTTCCACTAGATTATTCTAAAATCTTTTGGGACAAGAGAGAAGAGAAAGGAAAGATATTTTTGTTCTGAAGTTTGTGTTTTAGAGAGGATTTATTTTTCAAAAATGGTTTTTGTAAGAATGGATGGCCAAGGTAGGCTTATGTGTTTAGGCTTGTTTGATTAAACACTTATGAAGTTAAAAAGTCGTGTTGTGATTCGACAACTTGGATAGCTTCCCTTGAACCTTTCTTGAATTCGGCTCGTGGTACCATCATGGATTTCTTTTGTTTTTTTTTTATTGTCCTTATTTTTGCCTGAAACACCCTTTTGTGGTGTTTTAGCGGACTTTTGTTTTTTGTTTATTTTGCAACCCTAATTTTTGCCTAGGTCACCCTTTCGTGGGATTCCTAGCGGGTTCTTTGCTCTTATTTTTGCGCATCCCCCTTTTTGGGTTTTCTGCCGAGCTTCTTTTATTTTAAAGGATTTATTTTTATCCATGATGGCACTTGTCGAGGCCAAGGGAAGGTGCTCCAAGTTGTCACACACACTTCCACATAAAAAAATGATGCGGGTTTATTATTATTAAGATGATTTTAACCTCATTCATGTTTATTCAAACAGGGTTAAAAATAATGTGGTTTAGAATTTTATTATAAGCAAGAAAAGAAGCAATGAAGAATGATTTTATTATAATCATAGCGGAAACATGTGTCCTTATTTCATCACTGGTATGGGTCCTAATGTTGACCTCTTTTATCTCTCGGCCATGCCCCAAATTCACAGTCTCTAATTTCTCTTGACACGGTCGGAGTAGACGAGCTTCTTGATCTAGCAGTCTTTGCAGATCCGGAGAGATGGTCTCCTCATCACTGTCCAACTCAACCCATTCACCTTCGGATCCCGGTCAGAGCGAACAATTACAGACATAATTATTTTATTGGTTCTGTTTAGGTTTAGAATTATTAATGTTAATGAGGAAAGAGAGAAAAGAACAAAAAAGAGAGTAATGTGTGAAAAATGCCTCTTTATTGATATGTATTAAAACTGTACAAAAACCCTTATTTACATGAAAAGGTTCTCATGATTTCGGGTACTGATCATGAGTCCCTAAAAGAGAAATATGAAGGGGCCCTATCGTGGCTTGTTCTTCTCTCTACTCCTGCTTTGGCAGAGGATTCTTGCTCACGTCGGGCGCTGTCGAATCGAAGGTGACCCACCCGGCATCAATAAGGTTTTGGACCTTGTATTTGAGAGCTAGGCAGTTCTCTGTTGAATGCCCTGGTGCCCCCGAATGGTATAAACATTTGTCTTGTGGCTTGTACCAATCGGGGTAAGGTGGGTCGATCTTCCTTGGTGGAACATAAGCTATAAGTTTGGCTTCTACTAGCTTCGGCAGGAGATCGCTATAAGTGGTCGGAAGTTTATCAAACTTCTTCACAAGGGTGAATTGCGATCTTCCCGACTTCGAAGTGGAAGTAGCCGAGGGTATGGTTATAGCATTGACTCCTCCCTCTTTCTTCTTCCCGAAGGCCTTCTTAGCTTCATATGATTGGGAAGGCTTAGCCAGCTTCCCACTTTTAAGTCCTTGTTCCACTCTCTCCCCAATGGTGATGATGTCCGAGAAGAGTGTCGTTGTGTTCCCTATCATTTTATCGTAATAGGGACCAGTCAACGAGTTGATGAATAAGGACACCGTCTCCTTATCCGACAGCGGGGGCTCTATCTGTGCCGCCAACTCCCTCCATCGTTGGGCGTACGCCTTGAAAGATTCATCACTTTTCTTACTCAAGGCTTGAAGATCTGACCTATCGGGTGTTAGGTCGATGTTGTATTTATAGCGCTTGAGAAAGGCGTCGGCCAACTGCCTCCATGTATGTACTAGATTTCCATCTAGCTGCATATACCAATTGAGCGCAGTATCGGCTAAGCTCTCTTGGAAGCAATGGATCAAGAGCTTTTCATTTGTGGCATATGCAGCCATTTTGCGACAGTACATGGTGAGATGACTCTTAGGGCAAGTCGATCCCACGTATTTTGGGAAATCTGGCACTTTAAATTTGGGAGGGAATTGGATGTCCCTCACCAAGCACATGTCGGCGGCATCTTTGATGTCAAAATCATGCCCCTCCATAGCCCTTAGCCGATCCTCAAGAGCATGGAATTGTTCCTTTGAAACCTCGGGCTCTTTAATCATGATCCCCGCCCCAAGGGGTACAGCTCGTGGAGGTTCTTCCTCATGTTCCTCCTCCTCATGATGATGGGACTCATGGTCACTGTGGTGAGACCCATGTACATTATGATGACGCATGAGTTCCATCATTTGCGCCATTTGTTCTTTGAGCTGTGAGAGCTCGGCTGTAAGCTTCTTATTTTGGTCCTCTAGCGCTTCCATCTTCTTGATTTTCTGCGCGCGTGTGAGGACAGAGAGATGACCAGCCACTTTCTAAAATGAATGTTTTATTCTAATTAGTTTATTCATGGTATGAATACACTCTCGATGTGAGCTTGATAAGACTCCATCTTTAAGGCGCTGCTTTTTTAAGATGAAGGTTTATCACCCTCCCTAGCCTATGATCTCTCCCCAACGTAGAATCTCAATAGTCATGGGTCCCTTTTACTCACATCGAGAGGGTATTGGTGATCCTAAAATGAATAATTGATGAGGATGCATGAGGTCTTATTGGCAATGATGTACATGCTCCTCGCTTTTTATTATATTTTCACACATGGTCTTTTCTCTCATGTCATGGCATTTTCATGCATGGGGATTTATTCTTAGACCTTATCACGAGGTTATTTATTAATGCACAAACAATATCACATAAACCTATACACAAACAATTCACTCATCCACGAACAGTCACGAGCGAATCACGAGGTAGGGGTATCCTGCAGAAAAGTGCATATTCAAGGTGGATCTAACTGTTCTCACCGGTCTGAGGCCCCCAAGGTGCCCCCATTATAGGGACCCAATTCCTCTCGTCGTAAGTCGATGGAAAGCTCCAACGCACTATCGGACTTGAGTTCATGGTTATCACCTTGAGTGATGCTTTCCGACAACGGTCTACGGGCACCTATAGACCCATTCGACAACCGGCCGTACTAACATCCACTCCCTATGGCTTACCACTCATGCCCCCGGGTATAGAGGGAACTGTTGTGTGCAAAGGTTTGTGTGCAATTTATATTTCAAACAATTGCAGAAACTAAACATACAACAGTTATTAAAGCCATATAAATAAAGCATGTTATCATACAAACAAGGGGTAATAAAGTAATTTTAACTATTATTTGTTAAAAATAATCTGTCACTAAATGGGACTGACTCTCGAAGCTTCCCCAGCGGAGTCGTCATCTGTCGCCACCGGCCCGAAACGGGCTTTCGGCATTCGCGAAGGATGGTTGGACTCTTTTATTTGTTTAAAAATATGGATTGCTAGAATGACTTATTCTCAAACTGAGACCTTGTCAAACGAGCAATTTTATTAAAAGGCTCACCAATCCATGTTAATCCCAAGCGGGACCCTCCATGGATTAGCGGTTTTCATAAAAAGGAAGGGTTCATAGAGTCGCCACCAATGTTTTACTCAAAACATTGGAAAAAGAAGTTTAAGGCAATCGATTCAAAAATCGACTTCGGCCATGACAACCAGAGTCGGGTAAGGGAGTCGGTTACGCGTGGGGAAGGTGTTAGCACCCCACAGCGCCCCTTTCGGGTTCCCTATGACAGATTATTTCTAAAAATAATAGTGCGAAATTACTAAATTAACCCTATTTATTCTAAACAATTATAACTTAACTATCTACATGATGACAGTTAAATATACACACAGAAAGCAGTAAAAGGAAGGTCTTAAGAAGAAACCTTTGAAGCGTGCTTTTATATTCAAGTAAAACTGGGAAGCTTTTTGGCGTTCCCTCGCTCTACAAGCCCGCTCGCTCCCTCCTAGAAAATTTTAACTATGGAAATCCGGAGGATTTCCCTTCGACTCAATTCGAGACTCAAGCAAAAAGCTCAGAACTCGAGAACTTTGTCGGATCAACTCTCCGAGTGATTTCTAGGCAGAGCACTGCTCAAAAAAACCCAGAATACTCAAGAAGAGGGTTAAAACTCAGTGTAAAAGTGTCAAATGACGTCCAATTGACGTCATATTTATAGGGATGAGGCGCAGTACGGCCTCTGGGGGTCAATACGGCCCGTATTGAGTTTTTGAACTACAATACGGCCGTATTGAATTCAGTACGGCCGTATTGAAGTTCAAGAAACCTCAATACAGTCGTATTGAGTTCAGTGCGGCCGTATTGAAGTTCAAGAAACCTCAATACGGCCGTATTGAGTTCAGTGCAGCCGTAGTGAACTTCAATCCGGTCGTATTGAGTTCAGTGCGGCCGTATTGTAGTTCAAAATGTTCAATACGGCCGTACTGAACTTTTGGGAGGCCGTATTGGGCTTCATTCCCTCCACTTCCTTATTTTGAGCTTATTACAAGACCTCTAGACCTACAGAGAATCCTCCTAGGGCCTTCCATGAGTCCTTCTGGCTGACTTTCCTTTAGTCCTCAAGAGTCTTCAAGCTTTATTTCCGACCCGGACAATTTTAGGGGTCTACAGGAACTACAAATCATGGCTTTAGAACAAGAGATTCAAAAGATTAAGCAACGAGAAGAAAAACTTTTAAAAAAATTAAATAAAAATAAAAGTCAAAAAAATTCTTCAAGGAGCTCAACCAAGAGCTCCAATGATTCTCTAAGCCAAGATAATGATGGTAGTATGCATATGGATGCTTACTATCAACCTACACCTAGGAGAGTCATTAAAGAACACAAAGTGAGGGAATCAAGGGTTGAACTCCCTTACTTTCATGGAAAAGAAGATGTGGATGCCTACTTGGATTGGGAAATGAAAGTGGAGCAAATCTTCACTTGTCACCAAGTAGGTGAAGAAAGAAAAGTTCCCTTGGCCACCTTAGCTTTCCAAGGACAAGCTATGTATTGGTGGACATCCTTAGAGAGAGAGAGAAGACTTCACAATGACCCTCCAATCACTTATTGGAATGAGTTGAGGAGTGCTATGAGAAGAAGGCACATACCTTCTTATTATAGTAGGGAGCTTATGGATAAGCTCCAAAGACTCCAACAAAAGAATATGAGTGTTGAGGAGTATAGACAAAAGATGGAGTTGTATCTCATGAGGGCTGGCATAAGGGAAGAGGAAAGATTGACCATTGCTAGGTTTTTAAGTGGTCTAAATTTTGATATAAGAGATAGAGTTGAGTTACTCCCTTATAGGGACTTTGATGATTTGGTCCAACTTTGTATAAGGGTGGAACAACAAAATTTAAGGAAAAATTCTTTCAAAGGTAAAACTCAAACTAGCTCTTATATCAAGAAAGAGGACAAGAGGGAGGGTCAATATGACTCTTCTAAAAACTCTAGTAACGGTCAAGAAAAAGAAAAAGAAAATGATAAAAATAAAAATGTTGTCACTTCTAGTAGTAAAACTAGTGACATCAAATGCTTTAAATGTCTTGGGAGAGGCCATATAGCTTCTCAATGTCCAACTAAAAAGGTCATGATTTTGAGAGGACAAGACATTTATAGTAGCCTTGATGAATCTAGTTCTACCACTTCAAGTGATAGTGAGAATATTAAAGACCCTCAAATTGAAAAGCTATATCCTGTTGATGGTGATCTTCTTATGGTCAAAAGGCTTCTTGGAAGTCAACCTTGTCCCACTTCACTATCACAAAGAGAGAACATCTTTCACACAAGATGTTTAGTTTCTAAAAAAACTTGTTCTCTCATTGTTGATAGTGGATCATGTGCTAATTGTTGTAGTACAAGGTTGGTTAACAAGTTAGCCCTTACCACCATTCCTCACCCTCAACCTTATAAACTTCATTGGCTCAATGAAGGTGAGGAATTGGAGGTGAATCAACAAGTGAAGGTCAAGTTTTCTATAGGGGATTATAAAGACAAAGTTTTATGTGATGTGATCCCTATGGAAGCTTGTCATATTTTGCTTGGTAGGCCATGGCAATTTGATAAACAAACTATACATGATGGCCTTACTAACAAAATAACCTTCAATCATAAAAATAAGGAAATTGTTTTTAATCCTTTAACACCACCCCAAGTGTTTGAGGATCAAAAGCAAATGAAAAGAAAAAGAAATAAAGAATGAAAAGAAGGAAAGAGTGTGGAAGAAGGGGTTTCCACTAAAACCTTTGTGACCAAGGAGAGTTATTTTATGACCAAACAAGCCTTGCAAAGAACTCTCTTTATTCATAAAAGTTTTGACTCTTATCCTAATGTTGCCACTAATCTTAAAGTTGAGACTGAGGAACAAAATCAATTTCAAACAAAGAATTCTCAACTTCGGGATATAGTGAAGAAGGAGAGGACTATTTTTAGTTTTACTCCTTATACTACTTCCTTGGAGGTGCACAAGGGAGAAAGTATTTTTGTGGTCTTAATAAAGCACCCAATTTTTGGTTTACATTGTTTGGTAGATACAACTTGTAATAATCTATATTCTATGTTTGCTTCTATGGGAAGATCTTATTCTTTTGAACTTAATATGATTCCTTCCCTACAAGACAAATATAGTTTATATGATTATAAGTATCTAGCAAACAATGAAATCCAAAATTGTTTAGGATGTTTTCTAGTAGTTTTTTCTTTATATTTTAGGAAAAGCCTAGGTTACCATTTAGGGTACTTTAGGCAAGATATAGTAGTGTTTAAAAGTCATTCTTTTCATTGTCTTAGTCATAGTGTCCATACATTTTTAGGGTTTACTTCTAGGTTGTGCTTAGAAGAGGAGCCTATTTCTATTTTTAGGGAGTCTAATTTTGATAGTTTATTTTTCTTTCTTAGGATAGATAGAAGGACTCCTCTTAGGATTTATGAAAATTTCATCTCTTATCCATTGTATGTTGTACATGTAGGTGTTGATTTTCCTTCCATTCATCCTCGAGATTTGAGGACAAATCCTTTTCAAGAGGGAGGGGATGATGGAATCATGCTTTGGAGTGCAAGAGGTGGCATACTCAAAGATCCAAGAGGAGTGGGCTAGACATGGAAGATTGGGCCAGTCCAGGCCCAATGGGCCCTATGGGCTTGGAAGGCTCAAACCAAGTTTCAACATGGGCCTATCTTATTATTAACATCCTTATTATATTTTTGTTAACCTAGTTTGAATATATTTTGGTCTTGTATTTTGGACCATATAGAGTAGCATTTTAGGTTATAGGCTAGTTGGGCCTAGTTTTGGGCTTCATGGGCCTTTGGGCTTTTGGTACCCAATATTTGGCTCATTTTCATTCTTGTAATTTTTCCTTTCCATTGTATTTGTTTGGCCATTGTAATTAGGCCATTAGATTAGGATTAAAGGAGGATTACTAGTTTAGTTAAATTAGGGTAAACTAGGTTTAATTTAGCATGCATTTAAGTTGCATTTTGAGTCACATGGATCATGCCACCTTGGTTGAACATGTGTGACTCAAATTCAACCCTAAATGCACACTAAATCAAAACCAAATGCACCAAGCACTCATGGGACCGGTCATACACATGTGTGACAAGATTTGAATTCAAATTCAAATTTGAATTCAAATCTTGGCGCCAACATGGTGACCACTCATGTGGCGCCAAGTGTATTCATATTTTCGGATGCATATATGTTCCCTCCTTCACCTATTGTACTCACTTTGAATATTGAATGGAAATTTGAGAGCCTTTGGCCGAGTTTCTCCCCTTCAAAGTCACCAAGATTACTCACCTCAAAACCTTAGGAGTTCATCTTCTTCTTCTCTTTGAAGTGAGTAATCCATTGCTTCTTGAGCTTGGATACTTCCCTCCATAGCTTAGGAAACCTAGATCCGAGTTTCTCTTGTCTTCAAGTGTTCTTCATCACGGTTTCTAATCTCCATTGAAGAAGATCCTAGCATTGGCGGATTCAAGGAGGAGGTCTTACTTCACTTCTCCTAGTCTCCTCCATCAATGAAGGTGGGCTTATGGGGCACTTTGGTGTTGAGAAAACCCTTAGTTTGTTAAAAGAAAAATTTTGTTGGCCCCATATGCGAAAATATGTCCAAAGGAATTGTTTTAGATGTTTAGCTTGTTTACAAGCTAAGTCTAAAGTAATGCCTCATGGTACATACACACCTTTGCCTGTTGCTTCTTCTCCTTGGGTAGATATTAGCATGGATTTTGTGCTAGGTTTGCCTAGAACCCAAAGGGGAATGGATTCTATCTTTGTGGTAGTGGACCATTTCAGTAAAATGGCTCATTTTATTCCTTGCCACAAAGTAGATGATGCAAGCAACATTGCAAAACTCTTCTTTAGAGATGTGGTTAAACTCCATGGGCTTCCTAGGACTATAGTTTCAGATAGAGATACAAAGTTCCTAAGCCACTTTTGGCGTGTCTTGTGGTCAAGACTAGGAACCAAACTCCTCTTTTCAACTACTTGTCATCCTCAAACAGATGGCCAAACTGAGGTAGTGAATAGATCTCTGTCTACTATGCTTAGGGCAGTCCTAAAGGGTAATCACAAATCTTGGGATGAGTTTTTGCCACACATTGAATTTGCCTACAATAGGGTAGTTCACAAAACTACCAATATTTCTCCTTTTGAGGCTGTATATGGGTTTAATCCTTTAACCCCTTTGGACTTGATACCTCTTCCTAATGTTGAACATTTCATTCATAAGGAAGGGGCTTCAAGGGCTGATTTTGTTAAGAAACTTCATGAAAGGATTAAAATTCATATTAAAAATCAAAATGAGAAATATGCAAAACAAGGAAGTAAAGGCAAGAAATCTATGATCTTCGAGGAAGGTGATTGGGTTTGGCTTCACTTAAGAAAATAACGTTTTCCAAATCAAAGGAAGTCCAAACTCAGTCCTAGAGGAGATGGTCCCTTTTAGGTCTTACAGCGTATCAATGACAACGCTTATAGACTTGATTTACCCTCTGAATGGAGTCAGCACCACTTTTAATGTTAGTGATCTTAAACCTTTTGTAGGTGCTAGTGATGATGAGGAGGAGTCTTCAGATTCGAGGACGAATCCTTCTCAAGAGGGACGAAATGATGGAAGAGCATGGGCCAAAGGCCCAACCACTAGAGCTATGGCCAGGAGATTACTTGAAGACTTGTCTGCTTCAGAGCTTAGTGGGCCCAATGGGCTTGGTGGGCCTAGGGTGCTTATCACTTGGACCTTGATTGATTAAACACCATGTTTTATTGCATTTTCTTAGTATAGGAAGTTACTTTGATGTTGGTGATGGAGGAGGCCCATGGGCTAAGGGCCCAACTACTAGAGCAATGGCAAGAAGAATGCATGAAGAGTGGGCCCAAGCCCAAGAAAGGCCCATCACTTTATTTTGTTGGGCTTTAGCTCAAGCCCATTAGATTAGGGTTGTCGCCACCGGCCCGAGACGGGCTTTCGGCATTCGCGAAGGATGGTTGGACTCGTTTATTTGTTTAAGAATGTGGATTGCTAGAATGACTTATTCTCAAACTGAGACCTCGTCAAACGAGCAATTTTATTAAAAGTCTCACTAATCCATATTAATCCCAAGCGGGACCCTCCATGGATTAGTGGTTTTCGTAAAAGGAGGGTTCGTGGAGTCGCCACCAATATTTTACTCAAAACATTGGAAAAAAGGATAAGGCAATTGATTTTATAAATCAACTTTGGCCATTACAACCAGAGTTGGGTAAGGGAGTCGGTTACGCGTGGGGAAGGTGTTAGCACCCCACAGCGCCCCTTTCGGGTTCCCTATGACAGATTATATTCTAAAATAACAGTATAAAATTACTAAATTACCCCTATTTATTATAAGCGATTATAAATTAACTATCTACATGATGACAGTTTAAGTATGCACACAGAAAGCAGTAAAAGGAAGGATTTAAGAAGAAACCTCTTGAAGCGTGCTTTTTATATATTGAGTAAAACTGGGAAGCTTTTTGGCGTTCCCTCGCTCTACAAGCTCGCTCGCTCCTTCCTAAAAACTTTTGACTATGGAAATCCGGAGGATTTCCCTTCGACTAGGTTCGAATCTCCAAGCTAAGTGCTCGGAATTCCAGAACTTCGTCGGATCGACTCCCAGAGAGATTTCTAGGGCAGAACACTGCTCAAAAACCCCAGAATACTCAAGGAGGGAGTCAAAACTGAGTGAAAAAGTGTGGAATGACGTCCAATTGACGTCATATTTATAGGGAATAGGCGCAGTACGGCCTACAGGGCCAATACGGCCGTATTGAAATTTTTGAACTTCAATACGGTCGTATTGGGGTTCAATACGGTCGTATTGAAAGTCAGAAATTTCAATACGCCCGTATTGAGTTCGCAGCGGTCGTATTGAAGTGTCAATACGGTCGTACTGACTTCAGTATGGCCGTATTGAAGCTTCAATACGGCCGTATTGAGTTCAGTACGGCCGTATTGGGCTTTTTCCCTCCACTTCTTTATTTTGAGCTATTCTAAGACCTCTGGACCTACAGAGAACCTTCCTAGGGCCTTCGAGGAGTCCTTCTGGCTGATTATCCTTCAGTCTTCGAGAGTCTTCAAGCTTTATTTCCGACCCGGACAATTTTAGGGGTCTACAGCTGCCCCCCCTTTACTTAGTCGGACGGCCTCTTGGTGTATCGGCTGACAAGTAAAGGAGTTGACCCAATTGTCCGGGTATTGTGCCGACCTTCTGACTTGTAGCGTCTTCCGGTGGGAAAATGTTGAGTAGCCTCTCCAGGTGGGTGCATACCTCGGCGCTTCTGACATCCTCGGTAGCTGAGTTTACCTTCTCCAAGGCCAACTTCACTCGACGCTCGAGCTGGAAGTTGGACATCAACGCGCCTCTGATGACGCTGATGGTTGAGTACCGCCTCTCTAGGCTTAGCTTCACTCTTTGTTCGAGCCGGAAGCTAAGTATCCTTGTGACGACGGTGAGCAGTGTGAGTTTTGCCTCTCCAGGCCTAGTCTCGCTCTTTGTTCGAGCCGGAAACCAAGCACCTTTGGGACGACAGTGAGCAGTGTGAGTTTTGCCTCTCCAGGCCTTGCTTTGCTTGTTGCCCAAGCTGGAAGCTGTGAGTACCGTCTCTCCAGGCTTAACTTCACTCTTTGTTCGAGCCGGAAGCTGAGCACCTTTGTGACGACGGTGAGCAGTATGAGTTTTGCCTCTCCAGGCCTTGCTTTGCTTGTTGCCCAAGCTGGAAGCTGTAAGTACCGTCTCTCCAGGCTTAGCTTCACTCTTTGTTCGAGCCGGAAGCTAAGTACCTTTATGACAACGGTAGGCGGTGAGTACCCTTTTTCCAGAGATAGCTTCGCTCATTGTCCGAGCCGGAAGCTGCATACCTCCGTGTTTGTGACGACGGGGGTAGCGTGAATATCTCCTTTCCAGGGATTTGTGATGATTTTGTCTCCACAGTCCACGATGCTGCTTCGACGGTTGTTTTTTGATTTTGTGCCACTAGGGGCTGGATAACGCAGGGATCCGTCTAGGGGATGTGCAGTTACTCATAGGTTCTTGTGTCCCAACTTGCATTGCATTGTTGGTACCCTTGAGGAATTTCTGACTCCTTGGGGTATAGACACAAAGATGCTCTTTCTGATGTGAGCGGTGCCTTATGATTGGCTGACGTCCTTTCGACGTTGGTGGAGTATCCCGGTTATCCTTATTCGGGTGACTCTTTTTGATTTTCTGATTTTGTAGCCTCTGTGTAGGCTGTTATCCGCTAGGGGATTTTGTCATTGGTTGTGATTAGCCTCTTCTGTTAGGCGTATCGGCTTGACGTTCGATGTTTGGCTAAGAGCCGGATTCCACTTGGGGAATACTTATTGATCTTTTTATGATATTTGCTTTTTGAAGGAAGTGCCTCTGAGTAGGCGAATTATCTTGATGTTTGATGATTGGCTGAAAAGCCAAATTCCACTTGGGGAATTGTTATTGATTTCTTTTTTGGGTTTTCCTTTTTGAAGGAGTGCCTCTTGAGTAGGCGACTGGGGATTTGAAGTCCAGTGTTCGGCTGAGTGCCGGATTCCGCTTGGGGAATATTTATTGATCTATTTTTTGATTTTCCTCCTTTTGCAGGGATGCCTCTGAGTAGGCGATTGGGGAATGAGGGATCTTATGTATCCCAGAGTATTATTTAGGAAGCCTCTGCAGGCTTAGCCTCACTCAGCGCTTTGAGTCGGAGAGCTATCTTCCACTGAGGAAGTGTTAAGTCCTTTGACTAGTATATACTGTTTGGATGATCGCACTTCCATTGGGGGTTGCGTCGATTTTGCTTTGATAGCTCTCGCTGGGGGATTTGGCCCGTGAGTGTAAGCTTGAGATATCTCTGGGGAATCGAGCCTTTCTAGGCCCAACTATTCTGAAGGAAGAGTATTGTTTCTGCGAGCCTCTCCAGGCTCAATTATTCTGAGGGAGTATTTTTTCTGCGAGCCTCTCCAGGCTTTAGTTATGATGAAAGAGTATTATTTCGGCTAGCCTCTCCAGGCTCAATTATTCTGTCTGATCGGGAGAGTATTATTTAGGAAGCCTCTACAGGCTTAGCCTCACTCAATGCCTGAGTCGGAGAGCTATTTTCCACTGAGGAAGTCTGAAGTCCTTTGACTTGGATATATTACTTGGATGATCGTACTTCCTTTGGGAGATTTTGACGATCTTGCTTTGAAAGCTCTTGTTGGATATTGGCTTCGTGAGCTGAGGTTCCCTTTGGGGAGTATTATTTCTGCGAGCCTCTCCAGGCTCATTTATTCTGATGAAGTATTATTTCTCCAAGCCTCTCCAGGCTCAATTATTCTGAAAGAGTATTATTTCGGCGAGCCTTTCCAGGCTCAGTTATTCTGAAAGATGTGAAATCTTTGTCTTTTTTGTCGACTTTTGACTTTTTCTGTATGTTTGCCTTTTTTCGTCATTTTTTGGCTTTTTCTGTATTTTTGCCTTTTTTGTTGTTTTTCGGCTTTTTCTGTACAGAAATATCTCAGTTTTTATGAGAGAGTATTATTTCGGCGAGCCTCTCCAGGCTCAATTATTTTGAGAGTATTATTTTGGCGAGCCTCTCCAGGCTCAGTTATTCTTAAAGAGTATTATTTCAGCAAGCCTCTCCAGGCTCAGTTATTCTGAGAGTATTTTTTCGGCAAGCCTCTCCAGGCTCAGTTATTCTGAGAGTATTTTTTCGGCAAGCCTCTCCAGGCTCAGTTATTCTGAGAGTATTTTTTCGGCAAGCCTCTCCAGGCTCAGTTATTCTGAGAGTATTTTTTCGGCAAGCCTCTCCAGGCTCAGTTATTCTGAGAGTATTTTTTCGGCAAGCCTCTCCAGGCTCAGTTATTCTGAGAGTATTTTTTCGGCAAGCCTCTCCAGGCTCAGTTATTCTGAGAGTATTTTTTCGGCAAGCCTCTCCAGGCTCAGTTATTCTGAGAGTATTTTTTCGGCAAGCCTCTCCAGGCTCAGTTATTCTGAGAGTATTCTTTCGGCAAGCCTCTCCAGGCTCAGTTATTCTGAGAGTATTCTTTCGGCAAGCCTCTCCAGGCTCAGTTATTCTGTATGACGCTGTTGATTTTCTGAATCTTTGCATTTTGTTTGCTGCTGTCATACACAAGCAATTTTCTATTTTTCTATTTTTGTGTGGTTGCCTCATGACGAGGTCTTTGAAAATTTCTTTATGGCCAATACGGCCGCATCCATTTCAGTACGCCCATGTTGAGTTGAAATTTTGTTCATAACCCTGATTTTAGCATGGGTGTACTGAACATGGTACGGGCGCATTGTTTTTTCTGAAATTTATATTTTTTATTATTTTTTGTATTTTTAATAAACAGAGAATAAGTGATCTTCCAGTACACCTATCATCTGTATGCATGTATGCAGTATGATGCACCTAATTCTATTTGATTCTTTTTTCAAAAGAATTAATCGATGCGTTTTTGTGTTTGGATTTTGCCATTCCTCCAGACGGACTGTGCTCTGCCGATTTCTGTTACCGAGGAATGATGCATATTTGATTTTGGTGTCATCAACCAAGTGATTCTTCCCTTTCTTTAGAAGATGTGTCAACCCTCCTATTGACCACTATATCTCCATGTTTCCACTAGATTATTCAAAAATCGTTGGGACAAGAGAGAAAAGAAGGAAAGGATATATATTTTCAAAAGTTTGTGTTTTAGAGGGGATTTATTTTTATTTTGATAAATTTGTTTTTGTAAGAATGGCTGGCCATGGTAGGCTTATGTGTTTAGGCTCGTTCGATTAAACACTTATGAGGTTAAGCACATCTTTGTTATTAATGATTGTGCTTTGACAACTTGGATAGCTTTTCTTGAGTCCCTTGTTGAATTCAATTGATGGTACCATCATGGATTTATTTTTTTTTTTTTTTTTTCTTTTTTTTTTTTGACGGCCCTAACTTTTGCCTAAAACACCCTTTTGTGATGTCTTAGCGGGCTTTTGTATTCATTTTGTAACCCTAACTTTTGCCTAGGTCACCCTTTTCGTGGGATTCCTAGCGGGTTTTTGTCTTCATTTTGTAACCCTAACTTTTGCCTAGGTCACCCTTTTGTGGGATTCCTAGCGGGTCTTTTGCTCTTATTTTTGCGCAGTCCCTTTTTTGGGTTTCCTGCCGAGCTTTTTGTCTTTAGGATTTCTTTTATCCATGATGGCACTTATTGAGGCCAAGAAAAGGTGCTCCAAGTTGACACACATACTTCCACATAAAAATGATGTGGGTTTAAGATGATTTTAACCTCATTCATGTTTATTCAAACAGGGTTAAAATAATGTGGTCTAGAATTTTATTGCAAGCGAGAAAAGAAGCAATAAAGAATTAATGAAGAATGATTTTATTATAATCATAATGGGAACATGTGCCCTATCGAGGCTCGGGGGTCGGGCTGTCCCCGAGGAGTGATCTCTAATAGTCACTGAGTCTATACATCCCTATCGGAAGGAGAAGGACACTTGATGACAACAGCTGGCCTTGACGTTTGTAAACCAGCCTTCCTAAAGATCTGGCTTAAAGAACGTCGAGAAGGATCTTGGTTCCTCTTCGTCCTTTGATCTTTGTTAGGGTTGTATCTTAACCCTTGTTTCCCCGGATTGTCTTTGATAATGGGTAGCTCCGGGATTCCTTGGGAGTCCTTGCCTAATTCTTGTCTTGGCAAGTATCCGTTCTTTATGAGCATATGAGCTACCTTCTTCATTTCTCGGGGAAACGTTTCAACATTGGCAATTTCCAATGCTTGGAAGGCGGTTTCCAAAGCTTCCTCTGCTGCCTCCACATAAGGTATGTTGGATGGCTTGCTGATGAGTATGTCATCTTCAGCTTGTACAGTCACCAGTTTGTCACCCACTATGAACTTGACTTTCTGGTGGAGCGTAGAGGGTACAGCTTTCGCATCATGAATCCAAGGTCGGCCGAGGAGACAGCTGTATGCAGGAGTAATATCCATCACTTGGAATTCGACATTTAAAGACGGTGGGTCCAATTTGGATTGGAAGATTGACTTCTCCCACCACTTCTCTTTTAGAGCCGTCGAAAGCTCGAACGATCATGTTGCTCGGGCGCATTTGGACTCCCTTGATTGCCACTTGCTCGAGCGTTCTTTTTGGCATTACGTTCAAGGAAGATTCATTATCTACCAAGACTTTAGCGATGTGATACTCCTTGCACTTTATAGAGATGTGCAAGGGCTTGTTGTGGTTTGATCCCTCGGTGGGGATTTCTTCATCGATGAAGGTGAGGTGATCATTAGCCTTGATGTGACTAACAATCCCCTCAAACTCGTCTTGGGAGATAGTGTGCGACACGTATGCCTCGTTCAAGACTTTCAACAGAGCTTGCCGATGCGGTTCGGAGCATAGGATCAACGACAACAGCGTAATCTTTGCTGGCGTCCTATGAAGTTGATCCACGATGGAGTACTCGCTCTGTCGGATAAATTTTAACAGCTTGTCAGTCTCCTCCTCGGATTCTTTTTCCTCGGTTTTCTTTTCTTCTTTTTCTTTATTCTTGGGGGCTTTGTTATGAAGATCATCGGGAGTGTAGATCCTACCACTCCTAGTCATGCCCCCAAGTCCAGCGATGTTGGAGATATCGCTGTCGGCAGAAGAGTGGATGTCGTATATCCTCGGCACAGCCTTATTTGATTCGTAGGGGAAAGGTCTTGGAGCGGTGATCCTTAATGGTGTCGGACCTTCCCCTTTATTCGTCTTGATTACCAACAACGGAGTTGATGTGCGCTCGCTTGGCGCGGTTGTTGGCTTACACTTGATGACGAACGGCGTGCGATCCATTTTTGAACATACGCATCGATTTAATCCTTTCTTTTTATTAATGTTTATTAATGGATTACTAGGAGAGATGTATGAATGACTCCTAGATCTCTCCATGATCTATATGCATGATATGAGATGATGAGGTTGAATATGCATGCATAGTGTTTATTCAACTAAGCATTATCATGTTTTTAGGATGTTCCTAAGATGATGCATGATATTGCTTGGTTTGGATAAATAACCCTTTTTTCCTTTTTTTGGGTATTTTTTATTTTATATATTTTTTGTATTTTTTGGGTGAAAAGGGAAACTACCTATATGAATGCAATAAAGGTAGATGTTAACACCATGTACTAGAAGATCTTTATTTCTATTTATTCTTTTTATTTAAAAAAGAATGTTGTACGTTTAAAAGGTGCAAATGTATGCTCATACAATGTCACATAAAAATGCACAAACAATTCACTCATCCACGAACAGTCACGAGCGAATCACGAGGTAGGGGTCTCCTGCAGAAAAGTGCATATTCAAGGAGGATCTAACTGTTCTCACTTGGTCAAAGGCCCCCAAGGTGCCCCCATTATAGGGACCCAATTCCTCTCGTCGTAGGTCGATGGAAAGTTCCAACGCACCGTCGGACTCAAGTTCATGGTTATCACCTTGAGTGATGTTTTCCGACAACGGTCTACGGGCACCTATAGACCCATTCGACAACCGGCCGTACTAACATCCACTCCCTATGGTTAATCACTCATGCCCCCGGGTATAGAGGGAACTGTTGTGTGCAAAGGTTTGTGTGCAATTTTATTTCAAACAATTGCGGAATTTAAACATACAACAGTTATTTAAAGCCATATAATAAATCATGTTTTTATACAAGCAAGGGGTAATAAAGTAATTTTAACTATTATTTGTTAAAAATAGTCTGTCACTAAATGGGACTGACTCTCGAAGCTTCCCCAGTGAAGTCGCCATCTGTCGCCACCGGCCCGAGACGGGCTTTCGGCATTCGCGAAGGATGGTTGGACTCGTTTATTTGTTTAAGAATGTGGATTGCTAGAATGACTTATTCTCAAACTGAGACCTCGTCAAACGAGCAATTTTATTAAAAGTCTCACTAATCCATATTAATCCCAAGCGGGACCCTCCATGGATTAGTGGTTTTCGTAAAAGGAGGGTTCGTGGAGTCGCCACCAATATTTTACTCAAAACATTGGAAAAAAGGATAAGGCAATTGATTTTATAAATCAACTTTGGCCATTACAACCAGAGTTGGGTAAGGGAGTCGGTTACGCGTGGGGAAGGTGTTAGCACCCCACAGCGCCCCTTTCGGGTTCCCTATGACAGATTATATTCTAAAATAACAGTATAAAATTACTAAATTACCCCTATTTATTATAAGCGATTATAAATTAACTATCTACATGATGACAGTTTAAGTATGCACACAGAAAGCAGTAAAAGGAAGGATTTAAGAAGAAACCTCTTGAAGCGTGCTTTTTATATATTGAGTAAAACTGGGAAGCTTTTTGGCGTTCCCTCGCTCTACAAGCTCGCTCGCTCCTTCCTAAAAACTTTTGACTATGGAAATCCGGAGGATTTCCCTTCGACTAGGTTCGAATCTCCAAGCTAAGTGCTCGGAATTCCAGAACTTCGTCGGATCGACTCCCAGAGAGATTTCTAGGGCAGAACACTGCTCAAAAACCCCAGAATACTCAAGGAGGGAGTCAAAACTGAGTGAAAAAGTGTGGAATGACGTCCAATTGACGTCATATTTATAGGGAATAGGCGCAGTACGGCCTACAGGGCCAATACGGCCGTATTGAAATTTTTGAACTTCAATACGGTCGTATTGGGGTTCAATACGGTCGTATTGAAAGTCAGAAATTTCAATACGCCCGTATTGAGTTCGCAGCGGTCATATTGAAGTGTCAATACGGTCGTACTGACTTCAGTATGGCCGTATTGAAGCTTCAATACGGCCGTATTGAGTTCAGTACGGCCGTATTGGGCTTTTTCCCTCCACTTCTTTATTTTGAGCTATTCTAAGACCTCTGGACCTACAGAGAACCTTCCTAGGGCCTTCGAGGAGTCCTTCTGGCTGATTATCCTTCAGTCTTCGAGAGTCTTCAAGCTTTATTTCCGACCCGGACAATTTTAGGGGTCTACAAGGGTTAGTATAGGGTTGGGCCTTGGTGCCTTGTATTTTCTTTTGGGCCTTGTATTTTCGGCCTTTTGTAGTGTAGGAATTACATGTAGAGGTCATTTGGAATTTAGGGTTAATTAAGGTTGCATGTGTAATTTTCATTAGCATGTAATTAGAAGCACATTTGGTGTGCATTTCGGCCATGTGCAATACATGCACATGGTGTGATCCGAAATGCAACTCAAATGGCCTCCTAATTACATGCCAAATGAGAGCACATGGAGGGGGTGGCCGGTTGGCACCAAAATTTGAATTTTAGAATTCAAATTTTGGCGCCTAGAGTTAAGTTAACCATACCATGGTTTTACTTAACTCTAGGTGAACCCAACTTAAACCCTTAACCTAATTTCACCTATAAATCTTCCTATGGCCGAGTCTTATAGCACTTTTGGAATTAATTGAATGAGATTTCTTCACTTGAAAACTCACCCTCCGAAAGTCCCTTTGGTTTCCTACTCTACCCTCCTTGAGTGCTTCTCTTTGTAGAGCTAGGACACCCTTTCTTCCGTGGAACTTAGCTAGAAGCAAGCTTGGGCCACCTTGAGTCTCTTTGGAGCTCCAATCCTTGAAGCCTCTTCCAAGGATCCGTGGAGACTTAAAGTTCTTCCTATGTGCATCCAAGTGGAAGCACATCAGTTGGTCTTGTATTTTGACCATAGATTAGGGTTTAGACTTTTTGGGCTTATATTTGGGCTTCATGGGCTTTGGGTTTTTGATACCCAATATTAGGATCATTCTTCTTCTTATATTTTTTTCTATTCATTGTATTCATTAGACCAATGTATTTCGGTCAATAGCATAGGATTATATGAAGTATACATTAATAGGAGAAATAGGTTTCATTTAAGTATCATTTAGAAGTAATTTGATTTGAATTTGAGTCACATGGATGGCATGGAGTGGATCCGGCCATGTGAGCTTCAAATTCACTCCAAATCACTCCTAAATGACACCTAAATGAAGGTAGCAACCGGATTAAGCTTGTAGGATGCCAAAGTTTGAATTTCAAATTCAAATTTGAAATTCAAACTTGGCGCCAACTTTGCTAGTCTAAGTTGCCGCCAATCTTAACCTAGTTTCCCTCCTATATATGTAACACTTCCCTCCATTGTAAAACACTTTTGATATATGATAATTCTGAATTGATTTCAGCCATCAAGAGTCACCGAAAATTCCAAGAGAGAGAGCCATTGAGAATGCCTTCAAAACCCTTAGGAAATCCTAGTTTCCTTATCTTTGAAGTGTGCAATCCCTTGAGTTCTTGAGCTTGGATACTTCCATCCAAGGCTTGAGCCTTATCTTCATCCGTGAATCCTTCATCTTCTTTACTTGAGTTTCGGAGTTCATCTCCTTGAGGAAGATCCGTGCATAAGGAGAGCTAAGGAGAAGAACATCAATCTCTCCTCCTAATTTCTCCATCAGTTGGGCTGACCTTACCATGGTTCTTAAGTGAACCATGGTCAAGGTTAGCTTTTCCTACAAGTTTTAGAAACCATGGATGGTTAGCTACACCTTACCATGGTTCCTAGTGAACCATGGTTAAGGTTAGCTTCTCCTAGAAGCTACCTCTCCCTATATATTTGTAAATCCCTCTCTTGTAATCACTTTTGGACATTTATGAGAAAAAGAATTTAGAATTCTCTCTCATTTTTCAAGAGTCAAATCCGTGAGAACCTAGTCTTAGTTTCTCCCTCAAGGTTCCTTCTCCTAGAAGCTTGGTTCCTCAAGCTTCTTCACTTCTCCAAGAGGTGACCGAACCTCCCTAGGTGCTTCTCCTCCATTAGAGATTTCTTCATGGAGCTTCAAGATTTTTTGAAGGTTTAATCTCAAGAGTATTTCGGTCCTTGCATGGAAAGCTTGGAAGCACATTCATCTTCTCCAAGTGCTTCCATCAGTTCGTCTCCGACAATGACGATCTTAGCTGACCTTACCCTCATCTTCAGAGCTTCATCTTTATCCTCGGGTAAAATTCCTTCCTTCAAGTAGTTCCAAATACCTGTCATCTATCCTTGGTCATCGCTGTCACTAGTGTTGACGACCTTGTCGTCCAAGCTGGGTGAATTCAGGGTCTCCTGGATGATGGTTCGATGTTGTCCAGGGTGTTTGGTACTAGCAAGCTTCGATAAGAGGTCGGCTTTGGCATTTTGCTCTCGGGGTACATGATGTATTGTGAATTCTTTGAAGGAAGAGATCTGTTGGGAGGCTACATGGAAGTACCTCTACAGTAGGGTATCCTTAGTCTGGTACGTCCTACTGAGCTGTTCCACCATGAGCTTTGAGTCGCTGTTGCAACTCACTCTCCGCGCTTCGAGGTCGTGAGCCAACCTTAGCCCTACGAGAAGTGCTTCATATTTTGAATGGTTGTTGGTCACTTTGAAGCCAAACTTATGAGATTTCTCTAAGGCGACTTCATTTGGTCCTTCCAAGATAATACCTGCACTGCCGCCCTTAGAATTGGAGGACCCATCAACATTTAAAGTCCATACCTGTGGTTGGTCGGCCGAGGTTGGAGTCAGCTCGGCCACAAAATCTGCCAGGCATTGAGCTTTCAGGGGGCCGTGACTTTCATACTTGATGCCGAATTTGGACAGCTCTACCGACCATGCTATCATCCGTCCCGCGAGCTCTGGCTTTCTCAGGATTTGCTTGGTCGGATAGTCAGTTTTGACGACCACCTGGTGACTTTGAAAATAAGGTCAGAGACGCCGAGCTGCGGTGACAAGTGCTAGTGCAAGCTTCTGAATCATCTGATACCATTTTTTCGTGTCTTAGAGGACTCAACTGATGAAGTAGATCGGCGTTTGCACCTTCTGGTGCTCTTGCACTATGACTGCGCTGATTGCGCCTTCTTCCATGACCAGGTAGAGGAGGAGGTCGGCGCGGTGATCTGGCCTTTGGAGAACTGGTGGAGTCGTGAGGAAGAATTTAAAGCTCTTGAAGGCCTCTTTGCACTGGTCCGTCCACTCGAAGTTTTTCGGCTTTCGCAGCAGGGTGAAGATGGGCCCTACTTTCTCCGCCAACCTGGGGATAAAACGTGACAGAGAAACCAACCTTCATGCCAGGCACTGGACATCTTTCACAGTCTGAGGGCTTTGCATCTGGATGATGGCTTTGCACTTCTCCAGGTTGGCTTCAATGCCCCTTCTGGTGATCATGAAACCAAGGAATTTACCTCCCTGGACGCCGAAGACACACTTTTCTGGGTTGAGGCGCATGTTGTATTTTCTGATCTGATTGAACACCTCGGCTAGGTTGGCAGCATGACCTTCAGTTGAAGTGGTTTTGACAACCATGTCGTCAACGTAGACATCCGTATTCTGCCCAATCTACTGGTGGAAAACTTTATCCATTAGTCGTTGGTAGGTGGCTCCTACATTTTTGAGACTGAATGGCATCACTCGGTAGCAAAAATTGGCGTGGTTAGTGATGAATGACGTGTGCACCTCGTCTGGTGGGTACATCATAATCTGGTTGTACCCGGAGTAAGCATCTAGAAAGCTGAGGAGGGTGTGCCCGGATGCCCCATCGACCAGCCTGTCGATGCTTGGTAAGGGGTACGAGTCCTTGGGGCATGCTTTGTTTAGGTCTGTGTAGTTGACGCACATACGCCACTTCCCTGAGCTCTTTTTCACCAGTACCACATTTGCCAGCCATGTGGTGTATCTGATTTCGCGGATGAAGCCCGCGTTCATCAGCTTTTGTGTCTCTGTGATGATGGCTTCTCGTTTCTCACCACCGACCTTCTGCTTCCTCTGGGCCACTGGTTTTTCCTCCTTGTGGATTGTCAACCTGTGACAGATGAAGTTAGCGTCTATACCTGGCATATCGGCGCTTGACCATGCAAAAAGGTTGGCGTTCCTGGAGATTTCGGTTTCAAGTTACTGCCGTAATTCTGGGTTTAGCTGTCTGCTTATCTTTGTACATTATCCAGGGAGTTTGCCGACTTGAAGGTCGTCAAGCTCGTCAATGGGACTCGGTCGTTCATCATGGGATTCCGACCTCGGGTCCAGGTCAGTGATTTCAACCTGGGTGATATGAGCTACTGTAGGAGGGTCACTTTTGTGGCGCTCTTCGGATGGTGAGACTTTCAAACTCTCGGCGTAGCATTGCCGAGCTGTCTTCTGATTTGCCCTGACGGAGATGATCATACCACCACTCCTTGGGAATTTCATTGTGAGGTGCGGGGTAGACACCACTGCTCCGAGTTGGTTCAACGTCAGTCTTCTAATGATTATGTTGTAAGACGTGTTGGCTTCCACGTGGAGGTATCAGACCATGATCTACCTTGAGTCAGGAGAGGTTCCGAAGGTTGTCAGCAGGTCCACGTATCCTCGAGTGTGGACTCGCTCTCCTGCAAAACCGACTAGGGGTTCTATATGAGGTTGGATGAGGGAATGAGGGATGTCTAACCTGAGGAACGTCGGCCAGTATAGAACGTTAGCCGAGCTACCTTGGTCAATTAGCGTCTTGTGGACCTCCCAATTGGCGACCTCCATAGCGATGACCATTGGATCATCTTGATTTGGACAGACGCCAAGTGTAGTCATTTTCGGTGAAGGTGATTGGTGGTGAGCTTTGGTGCGAGGCCGAGGTAGAGGAGTGAACATTGTTGATGGTGCGCAGGTGTCTTTTCTGCACTGAGCTGCTAGAGCCTCCCCCTGCGAAACCACCTGCAATTGTGTTTATAACTCCCCGCAAGGGAGGTCACCCCGTTTCTTGACTTACCTTGGCCTGCACTGCGCCACCAACATTTTGTTGAGATCCGGAGGGTTAGTCTGTGCAAGTGCCTGAACCGCGACGTCGCCCTCGTCCTCGTCCATTGTAGCCTCCTCAGTGACCTTGCTGCCACTAGACATATTGCCCAAGGTGTCCCGCCTGGACGAGTTCCTCTATACAATCTCTGAGTGTGCGACATTCCTCGGTTGTGTGCCCATGGTTCCTATGGTACCGACAGTGCTTAGATTTGTTCGCACTGTTGGGACTGTGTCTAGGGGGTGGTAGGGTGAGCAGGTTACTGTTGCTGGCTTCCTCCAGGATGTGTACTCGGGGCGCATTCAAGGAGGTGTGGAAGTCGTACCTTCCCCCTTTATTTGTCCGAGCAGCCTTCTTAAACTGACTATCATTGGTGACCTTCATCTTATCTTTGTGACTGTGATCCGGCTTGACCTGTGATTTTTCGTGAACCTGATCACGAAAGGCAGAGTGTTCTTCCATCTGGATGTACCCTGCAGCTCGGGCACGAAGTTCGTCCATGTCAACAGGAGGTCGCCAACACAGGCTGTCGATGAACGGTCCTGGCTTGAGTGCCATGAGCATGGAGTGTAGGGCGACCTCAGGATTCAAATTTTGAATCTTAACCAAGATGCTGGCAAAGCGCTCCATGAACGTCCTCAGTGGTTCATCGTCGCTCTGTCTGAGACTGGCCAGAGCGTCTGATGTAACGTGATGAGGTCGGCTCATTACATACTGTGCCGTAAACTATCTGACTAGGGTGTCGAAGCTGTCGATTGATCCTGCCGGCAGTTGGGTATACCAGGCGAGTGCTGACCCCTTGAGCGAGGTCGGAAAAACCCTACATAAAATAGCATCGTCATTAGTGTATAGGTTTACCTGTGTAACGTATAGGTCGATGTGGTCGTCTGGGTCAGCAGTGTCGTCATAACGATCGATGTTGAGAGGCTTCCATCCAAATGGGAGGGGCGTCTCCATAATGCCGTCAATGAAGGGGTTGTGACCGATGTGTGGCAGGCCTGTGGGTCGGTGCCCTAGGTGCAGTCGGTGGTTGAGAGACCGAGTGCCCCTCTTCCTCATGTTGATTACTCGGTTGAGGGGGTTGATCAGAAGGGCGCCAAGGAAGCTGGGCGCGATTCTCGGCACGCAGCGCCGCTAGGTCAGTTTCATTTGCGGCACGCAGCGCTGCTAGGTCGGTTTCGTGCTTGGCACGAATGCTTTGCAGGTCGACGGCGTGTTGCTACCGCATCTGTTTGACCTGTTCGATCAGTCTTCTCAGTGCTGCTTCGCTGTCCATTCTAGTTGTGCGATCTAGGTCGTCTGTTGCTCGTCTACTATGGCTTCAGGTGAAAACCATAAGCGTGGCCGATAAGAGCTGTCTTGATCGGCCCCACGGTGGGCGCCAAATGTTCTTACCAGAGATCGGTCGTAGGGACGATCTACTGGGCAAGATCGGTGAGCCTCCTTTGCTGGGTACGGTTGCTGTTCCAAGTAGGGGTGGTACCTGCAAAAGAGACTTCGATGCTAAAGTTAGTGTTTGTGGATGTATGGGTTTCGTATAAGTAATGCACGTACCTTAGCGTGAATTAGGGTTTTATTGGGCTTTGGGCCTGAGATCGGTTATAATCTATTTAGATGGTGGGCCTTGTCTTGGCCGATGTCGAGCAGCACGTGTCCGATGGCGACTCGCGCTGTGATGCCAAGCTCGAGCTCGGCTTAGCGGTACAGATAGTACATACATATATATATATATAATATAATATAAAGGGACCAAAAGGATTAATCAAAACATGAATTTCCTTGGTCAAATCCAGCAAAACTATTTTCTTTATGGGGTTACAACATCCCTTAATATACATAATCCAAAAGGATCGGTCTAAAACTATACATAGCAACCAGGAGATCAACATCTCAAGACTCTAACCACAAAAAATAATCAAATAAGCTTCCTTTACCTTAATCAAGCTTCTCGAAAAGAAGAATTAAGTTAGAGGAAAAATGAAATCCTAATATTCTGGAGCTTCTCAACTCTAACAATTTTCCTTTAACTATAAGATGTTTCAATCTCAAGCTTGATGGAGATCCATGACCTTAGAGATAATAAAAATTTAAAACGAAATCCTAAAATTTAAGAGCCTTTCTTTGTACACACTCTCTCTAACTTTTGGAAAAAAAGATACTTATGAAGTTTAATTTCCAAAATTTCTATTTATACATCAATCATCACAAAACCAAATTTTCTCAAACTTAAGCTATAACTTAATAACTCAGGCCTAAAGTCATCTTGTTGAGATTGTTGAGATGATGAAGATGATGGAACATCTTGTAAACTCCTCAAGATTATTTTAGTTTTGATGATGCATTATATAGATGTTGCTTAAAGCTATACAAAAGGATATTGTAGTGATTGTAATAGATATAGGCTTGTGTGTGTGTTTGTTTATGATTGATGATGATGATGAATGCTTAATTCAAGAACTAATCAAGTTTTTTAAGAAACCAAGAATTTGATTTTTTTAGTATTTCCATGTGTAAACATAAAGTATTAGATTATTTTGAAAAGGGTAATTTACCACCAAGTGTTTAAACATAGAAATATGACTTGATTGAAACAAGAGTTTTCAAGGTAACATTGTTAATCAATTACCATTCAGGGTAATAGATTACCAAGTCTGTTACTAGAAAATGATATTCAAATATCCTTTGAGTCAATAGATTACCATGTCTATTACTGATAAAGTATTTTTTGAGGTAACAAATTACCAAAGTTGGTAATAGATTAAAACAGAGTCTCTTGCTTGAAATAAGGCTGAAGAATCAAAGTTTTTGACAGGATAATCGATAACCACATGAGATAATCGATTACTAACAAGTGTCTAATTAGTCTGATGAAATATAAATTTGAGACACTTATCTAGCACAATTTTTGTATATATTGATATAATTTTGGCCAATACACTTAGAATCAAATAGGGGCTCTTAATTTACGTATTTACAGGGAGTGATGAGTCTTTTGATCAGATTCTCCTCTTATTTTGTAGCTTTTGAAGTCTGGAGGCAAATGGCTCAGCCCTTCAAAAGGAATGAGTACTTTCAAGCCAAAGAGCTCAGCAAGTGCAACAGAGGAGAGGCACTCAGCCGTTCCCAAGCGCTAATCAATTTTGGCCTTGGAAGAATGAGTGTTCTCTGCTTCCTAGGCGCTCAGCGAATCTGAAGCGCTCAGCCCCTTTGCTTGCTTAATGGTGAAGAATTGTCTTAGGCACTCGGCGGATTTGAAGGGCCCAGCCCTTCAAATTACTTCATGTTGAAGAATTCTCCAAACCGCTCAGTCATTTCAAGGCTCTAAACGGTTCCTTATCTTTTTTTCCTACTCTATTTTAATTTCAGCACCTATAAAAGGGTAGAGGAGAGAGAAAATGAACAGGAGATTGGAGAGGAGAGTAGACAGAGAAAGGAAAAGAAAACAGAGTACCTTGGAGCTCGTGGGAACGTGATTCCTAGGATCAATCTTTCCTCTTCTGCGTTTCTTATTATACTTTTGTGATTTCTTCTTCTATGGAGGGCTAAAGCTCTAGCGTTGGGATTAATGAAATCATCGAACTCCTTTGTATCTGATGAGATTCCACTTGGAATTCTCATGAACCTTCAAGTTTCTCGGAAATCCTTGGAAGTTCTTCAAGGATTAAGACTCCAATGAAGCTTCAATGTGACCTAGGCTTGCATAAAGCTAAGTCCGAAGAAGAGTGAGGGTTCCTAGCTCTACAAAGAGAAACTCTCAAGTAGGGTAGATTCTAGGATTAGTGACTTCGGAGGATGTGAGCTCAAAGGGAGAAAACTCATCCAATATATCCAAAGTGTAGTACAAAGCTCGGTCATAGGAATTTATAGGAAGAAATTAGGTCTAGGTAACCATGGGTTAGCCTAAGGTTAAGTGGAACCATGGTATGGTTCACTTAACTTTAGGCGCCCAAAATTTGAATTCAAAATTCAAATTTTGGAGCTTAAACTGGATCACCCATGTGCAAGTTCATTTGGAATGTGAAGAAAAAGGATAATTTGTTGGATAAAAAACTCACTCTATATCATCCCATGTAACGAAGGACAACATAAATACTTACTTTTTTTTTTTGTCTTATCTTGATTATATTGGTTAGAATAATAGCTTTAAAAGGATGTGCAATGCAAACAAACATCATGATATCTTGAATATTAGAAACAAAGTTGCTGTGTTAACCAATAACTGAATGATAAGTATTACCTCAATTTTTCTCAGCTGAGCTTCAAGAGCTGCTTTCTTGCTGTTTTCCCAAGCACTAACAGCAGAGAGCTGCTTTTGGGCTCTGTTAACAGAACACAACAATTTCTTAAGGGAAAACTTTACATAAAGACATACAATAAAAGAAAAATCAAATGACATTTTAAATTTGTAAAAATATTCCTTCCATAAAATCTTAATATTTATTTAGTTTTTGGTCACATCTTACAATAAAAGGACTCATTCAACCACTTCTCCAATAGCATATTGTTTCTTCTTGCATGTGAGTGGTCACATCTGTTCCTTCGTAAAGAGTTAAAAATTTTAATTTGAGTGGTGGAAAGAAGCGGATCAGAATCTGGTTTCTTGGTCTTTTTCAAGTTTGGCAGATTGTGGCTTATTTTTTCCTTTCTCTCCTTACTATCTCCTATCTCCTATCTTGATAAGGATCCCACCGTGGACAATGATCATTCCTACCTATACTTGCATCACCAATCTAATAGGAACCAGCAGTAAGGTATTCATTTTTTTTTCCTTCATCCAATTGTAGAAATACATGTATAAACTATTTAAAGCTCATACGAAAGTGGGGTACTATGATAGAAGAAAACATAACATATGCTGATGTTAAAGCTTTTATTATGATGCAGCATTCAAGGCTTGAATCAACACATGTTAAATCTTTGATATATAATTGTATTAAATATTCTAACAGATAACGTGGAAGTGACTTCATGTCCATCTTTAAGCCAAAAAACATTCATTGCATCTATTATTTGCTTCAGGCTAAAGCGGGGAAGATCCCATGAAAACAGGGAGACAGACGCAATGCATTGGGTTGTGCTATAGAAGGAGGATGGAAATACATCCTTCTTCTATATATTGATGTACCATAGAGCATTGCTTAAGTCAATTGAATCAATACAGGTTATTCAAGTAAAAATAGGGGTAGAGGATGGAAACGCATCACTCATTCAAATTTCATAACAAATAGCAACTTTGGATATTTGCACAACTAACTGGTCAACTGAAGAAATGAAAATTAATCACTGTAGTACAGCTCATTACACATTAGCTTTTGACAGTTATAATTAATAAATGACAAGGAGTTGTGCAAATTCACCTCTTTCAACATAGAAAGAATTGCATTAAGATTGATCCCCTTTGCTAATGACCTTGTAGCAGCAGCCTGGGAAGAAAAATGCATCAGTTTGAGAAAAATTCATCAGACCAATCTCATAATTTTCACAGTCGTTCCATCATTCACCTTAACCTTTGCTTGTTGTTTACTCTATCAAACTATTTCTTTGTAAACACTACTCATTCTGTAAATCCTTAAAACAAGCCCCTTTAGTTAAATGGTGCTACTTATTGTTCTACTTATAAGCAGCAAGAATAATGTGAGAAGAATTATGACAAATCTGGTAGACAAAATTTATATTGTTTTTCTAGGTAAATGACAAGAAATTACCAAAAAAAAAAAATATATATATATATATATAATCACCAACCTTGGAGCCAAATAATCTGTCTGCAAGTATATATGTTAGGAAAATCAAAAGAACAAGAAACCCAAATCCAAGAACAGATGACAATAACCAGCTCCTGTTGCTCAATAATTTGTTCTTTTTAAAAAAAATATTCAAAAGCTCCTCATCGCTTATTTGAGATTTTGTTATTGTGGTGGTGAGCGATAGGGAACCGAAAACACAAATCCATCACAGGTTCAAATCTAAAGGGAAAAAGCAATCACGTTGAATCATCTGAGAAAGGGGTTTTGGTTTACCTTTTGAAAGACAGCAGTGCAGCATGATTATATCTACGTTGAATCACGTTGAATCATTTGAGAAAGAAACGAATGGTCTTCACACGGATGCCACTCAAACGTCGAACTTCGTTTAGGGTTTTCTATTTCTATTTCTTCACACGCATGCCAGCATTTTACAAATTCTGATTTTCTGAAGGAGGGAGGCGCGGGTAGTTTAAGGGGGAAAATATTTTATTTTAGAGAAAAATAGATTTAAGCGGGAGAATATTATTTAATTAGAAGAGGTTTTAAACCTCCGTAAATTAAATAAAAAAATTGCAGTTTTTTCACTTAATTTAATAACTACAGGAGGTTTTAAAAACCTCCGCAAAATAACCTCTATTATTTAACACTTTTTGTAGTGGAGCTTAAACCGGATCACCCATGTGCAAGTTCATTTGGAATGTCATTAGGCTTCCATTTGGATTGCATTTCGGATCACACCATGTGCATGTGTTGCACATGGCCGAAATGTGCTCCAAATGTGAATGTAATTACATTATAATGCAACTACACATGCAACCTAAATATCCCTAACTGCAAACAACCTCTAAATGAAAATCCTAAGCTACATGGCCGGAAATACAAGGCCCAAAAGAAATACAAGGCACTAAGGCCCAATCCTACACTAACCCTAATCTACTTGGGCTTGAGTCAAAGCCCAAAAACACAAAGATATGGGCTTTCCTTGGGCTTGGGCCCACTCCTCATGTATCCTCTTTGCCATAGCCCTAGTAGTTGGGCCCTTGGCCCATGGGCTTCCTCCATCATCCCCTCCCTCTTGAAGAGGATTTGTCCTCAAATCCAAAGCGTCCTCCTCTTGGGTAGCTAGTCCTGTAAAGAGAGATAGATCAGAAACATTAAAACTAGGACTAACACCATAATCAGAAGGGAGATCTAGGACATAGGCATTATTATTTATTTTCTTAAGGATTTGAAAGGGTCCATCTCCTCTAGGACTAAGTTTTGACTTTCTTTTGGAAGGAAACCTATCCTTCCTAAGGTGTATCCAAACCCAGTCACCTTCCTTGAAGATAACTTCCTTCCTACCCTTATTACTATATTTTTGGTATTTTTCTGTTTGGGATTGAATATGATCTCGCACCCTCTCATGTAATTTCTTGACAAACTCAGCCCTAGATGTGCCTTCTTTATGAATAAAGGAAGCAACATCGGGTAGAGGTAATAAATCCAATGGAGTAAGAGGGTTGAAACCATAGGCAATCTCAAAAGGAGACATGTTAGTGGTCTTGTGAACCACTCTATTATAGGCAAACTCCATATGAGGGAGATAGTCATCCCATGACTTTTTATTGCCTTTGAGGATGGCCCTCAACATAGTCCCTAGAGACCTATTCACTACCTCAGTTTGCCCATCAGTCTAGGGATGACATGTGGTAGAAAATAGAAGTTTAGTTCCTAGCCTTACCCAAAGAGTTTTCCAAAAATGGCTAAGGAACTTAACATCTCTATCTGAGACTATAGTTTTGGGTAACCGATGTAGTCTCACAATTTCTTGAAAGAATAATTTAGCAATGTTACTTGCATCATCCACCTTGTGGCATGGAATAAAGTGTGCCATTTTGCTAAAACGGTCCACAACCACAAGAATGGAATCCTTTCCTCCTTAGGTCCTAGGCAATCCAAGGATAAAATCCATGGAAATATCTACCCAAGGAGAAATGGATATTGGGAAGGGGGTGTATAGTCCATGAGGTTTAGTGGTAGACTTTGCTTGTAAACAAGCAATGCAACTACTACAAAACCTTTGGACATCTCTTTTCATATGAGGCCAAAAGAATTTCTCTCTCAAAAGTGACAGAGTTTTCTCAATTCCAAAATGCCCCATGAGCCCACCCTCATGGCTCTCCTTGACCAAGAGTTTCCTAATAGATCCTTGGGGTATACAAAGTTTGTTTTCTTTAAAAAGATACCCCTCAGAAATATAGTACCCTTGATAAGGTTTTTGAATACATAAAGAATAAAAATTAGCAAAATCAAGGTCTTTCTCATACAACTCCTTGATGTCATCAAACCCTAGTATTTGAGAACCTAAGATATTCAATAAAACATGTCTTCTTGATAAAGCATCAGCTACTACATTTGTAGAGCCCTTTTTATATTTGATGACATAAGAAAATTGCTCAAGGTACTCAACCCATTTTGCATGCCTCTTATTTAACTTATGTTGACCCTTCAAGTATTTAAGTGATTCATGATCACTATGGATAACAAATTCCTTAGTAACAAGGTAATGTTCCCAAGTTTGAAGGGCACGAACCAAAGCATATAACTCCTTGTCATAGGTAGGGTAGTTCAAGGTAGCCCTATGAAGCTTTTCACTGAAATAAGCTATGGGGTGACCACCTTATAACAACACAGCTCCTATGCCAAGTCTATAAGCATCACATTCTAGCTCAAAAGTTTTATTAAGCTCTTGAAAAGCTAAGTTATGTTTTTCTTGCCACTCGAAGACCACATCCTTCTTCACCAACTCATTGAGAGGTGAAGCTAATGTAGAGAAGTTAGGAACAAACCTTCTATAAAAGCTTGCCAAACCATGGAAGCTCCTAACTTCACTTACATTAGTAGGAATAGGCCATTCTTGGATGGCTTTGATTTTCTCGGGGTCCACATGTGCATTTGGATTGCAATTCGGATCACACCATGTGCATGTGTTGCACATGGCCGAAATGTGCTCCAAATGTGAATCTAATTACATTCTAATGCAACTACACATGCAACCTAAATATCCCTAAATGAAAATGACCTCTAAATGAAAATCCTAAGTTACATGGCCGAAAATACAAGGCCCAAAAGAAATACAAGGCACTAAGGCCCAATCCTACACTAACCCTAATCTACTTAGGCTTGAGTCAAAGCCCAACAAAACAAAGATATGGGCTTTTCTTGGGCTTGGGCCCACTCCTCATGTATCCTCTTTGCCATAGCCCTAGTAGTTGGGCTCTTGGCCCTGTCGCCACCGGCCCGAAACGGGCTTTCGGCATTCGCGAAGGATGGTTGGACTCGTTTGTTTTAAAAACGTGGATTGCTAGAATGACTTATTCTCAAACTGAGACCTCGTCAAACGAGCAATTTTATTAAAAAGGCTCACCAATCCATATTAATCCCAAGCGGGACCCTCCATGGATTAATGGTTTTCGCAAAAGGAGGGTTCGTGGAGTCGCCACCAATGTTTTACTCAAAACATTGGAAAAAGGGATAAGGCAATTGATTTAAAAATCAACTTTGGCCACTACAACCAGAGTTGGGTAAGGGAGTCGGTTACGCGTGGGGAAGGTGTTAGCACCCCACAACGCCCCTTTTGGGTTCCCTATGACAGATTATTTCTAAAATAACAGCGTAAAATTACTAAATTACCCCTATTTATTATAAGCGATTATAAATTAACTATCTACATGATGACAGTTAAATATACAAACAGAAAGCAGTAAAAGGAAGGATTTTAAGAAGAAAACCTTTGAAGCGTGCTTTTATATATTTCGTAAAACTGGGAAGCTTTTTGGCGTTCCCTCGCTCTACAAGCCCGCTCGCTCCCTCCTATAAAATTTTGACTACGGAAATCCGGAGGATTTCCCTTCGACTAGGTTCGAATCTCCAAGCTAAGTGCTCGGAATTCCAGAACTTCGTCGGATCGACTCCCAGAGAGATTTCTAGGGCAGAACACTGCTCAAAAACCCCAGAATACTCAAGGAGGGAGTCAAAACTGAGTGAAAAAGTGTGGAATGACGTCCAATTGACGTCATATTTATAGGGAATAGGCGCAATACGGCCTACAGGGGCAATACGGCCGTATTGAAATTTTTGAACTTCAATACGGTCGTATTGAAGTTCAATACGGTCGTATTGAAATTCAGAAATTTCAATACGCCCGTATTGAGTTCGCTGCGGTTGTATTGAAGTGTCAATACGGTCGTATTGACTTCAGTACGACCGTATTGAAGTGTCAATACGGTCGTATTGACTTTAGTACGGCCGTATTGGGCTTTTTCCCTCCACTTCCTTATTTTGAGCTATTCTAAGACCTCTAGACCTACAGAGAACCCTCCCAGGGCCTTCGAGGAGTCCTTCTGGCTGATTATCCTTCAGTCTTCGAGAGTCTTCAAGCTTTATTTCCGACCCGGACAATTTTAGGGGTCTACAGCTGCCCCCCCTTTACTTAGTCGGACGGCCTTTTGGTGTATCGGCTGACAAGTAAAGGAGTTGACCCAATTGTCCGGGTATTGTGCCGACCTTCTGACTTGTAGCGTCTTCCGGTGGAAAAATGTTGAGTAGCCTCCCCAGGTGGGTGCATACCTCGGCGCTTCTGACATCCTCGGTAGCTGAGTTTACCTTCTCCAAGGTCAACTTCACTCGACGCCCGAGCCGGAAGTTGGACATCAACGCGCCTCTGATGACGATGATGGTTGAGTACCGCCTCTCCAGGCTTAGCTTCACTCTTTGTTCGAGCCGGAAGCTAAGTATCCTTGTGACGACGGTGAGCAGTATGAGTTTTGCCTCTCCAGGCCTAGTCTCGCTCTTTGTTCGAGCCGGAAACCAAGCACCTTTGTGACGACGGTGAGCAGTGTGAGTTTTGCCTCTCCAGGCCTTGCTTTGCTTGTTGCCCAAGCTGGAAGCTGTAAGTACCGTCTCTCCAGGCTTAGCTTCACTCTTCGTTTGAGCCGGAAGCTAAGTACCTTTGTGACAACGGTAAGTGGTGAGTACCCCTTTTCCAGAGATAGCTTCGCTCATTGCCCGAGCCGGAAGCTGCATACCTCCGTGTTTGTGACGACGGGGTAGCGTGAATATCTCCTTTCCAGGGATTCGTGATGATTTTGTCTCCACAGTCCACGATGCTGCTTCGACGGTTGTTTTTTTTTATTTTGTGCCACTAAGGGCTGGATAACGCAGGGATCCGTCTAGGGGATGTGCAGTCATTCACAGGTTCCTGTGCCCCAACTTGCATTGCATTGTTGGTACCCTTGGGGAATTTCTGACTCCTTGGGGTATAGACACAGATGCTCTTTCTCTCTGAGTTGAGCGATGCCTTATGTTTGGCTGACGTCCTTTTGACGTTGGTGGAGTATCCCGGTTATCCTTATTCGGGTAACTCTTTTTGATTTTCTGATTTTTTGCTGCCTCTGTGTAGGCTGTTATCCGCTGGGGATTCTGGATGTTGATTTTGTCTCCACAGTCCACGATGCTGCTTCGACGATTGTTTTTGATTTTTGTGCCACTGAGGGCTGGATAACGCAGGGATCCGTCTACGGGATGTGCAGTCATTCACAGGTTCCTGTGCCCCAACTTGCGTTGCATTGTTGGTACCCATGGGGAATTTCTGACTCCTTGGGGTGTAGACACAGATGCTCTTTCTCTCTGAGTTGAGCGATGCCTTATGTTTGGCTGACGTCCTTTGACGTTGGTGGAGTATCCCGGTTTATCCTTATTCGGGTAACTCTTTTTAATTTTTGGATTTTGTTGCCTCTGTGTAGGCTGTTATCCGCCAGGGGATTTTGTCATTGGTTGTGATTGGCCTCTTCTGTTAGGCAGATCATCTTGGTGTTCAATGATAGGTTGAGAGCCGGATTCCGCTTGGGGAATGATTATTGATCTTTTTATGATTTTTCCTTTTGAAGGAGTGCCTCTTATGTAGGCGACTGAGGAATTGGGGCTCAGTGTTCGGCTGAGTGCCGGATTCCGCTTGGGGAATATTTATTGATATTTTTTGATTTTTCTCCTTTTGCAGGGATGCCTCTGAGTAGGCGATTGGGGAATGAGGGATCTTATGTATCCCAGAGTATTATTTAGGAAGCCTCTGCAGGCTTAGCCTCACTCAACACTTGAGTCAGAGAGCTATCTTCCACTGAGGAAGTTTTAAGTCCTTTGACTAGATATACTGCTTGGGTGATCGTGCTTCCATTGGGAATGTCGTCGATCTTGCTTTGATAGCTCTCGCTGGGGATTTTGAATCCAAGAGCATGAGTTGAGGTTCCCTCTGGGGAGTATTATTTCTGCGAGCCTCTCCAGGCTCAATTATTCTTTGATGTGGAGTATTATTTTGGCGAGCCTCTCCAGGCTCAATTATTCTGAATGAGTATTGTTTCGGCAAGCCTCTCCAGGCTCAGTTATTTCTGAGAGAGTATTATTTCAGTAAGCCTCTCCAGGCTCAGTTATTCTGATGAGAGTATTATTTCAGCAAGCCTCTCCAGGCTCAATTATTCTGTACAGTTGGGGGAGTATTATTTCTGCAAGCCTCTCCAGGCTTTAGTTATTCTGAGGAAGTATTATTTCTGCAAGCCTCTCCAGGCTCAATTATTCTGAAAGAGTATTATTTCAGCAAGCCTCTCCAGGCTCAATTATTCTGAGAGTATTATTTCGGCGAGCCTCTCCAGGCTCAGTTATTCTGAGAGTATTCTTTCGGCAAGCCTCTCCAGGCTCAGTTATTCTGTATGACGCTGTTGATTTTCTGAATCTTTGCATTTTGTTTGCTGCTGTCATACACAAGCAATTTTTCTATTTTTTCTATTTTATGTAGTTGCCTCATGATGAGGTCTTTGAATGTGCTATTAATGTGCACGATGCACAAAATGCAAGTTTAATTATTTTATTTTTGGAAAAAATGAATGGCTCCCCCTATCCTCTTCTTTTTGGAGGAATTTTGTCATTGATGTGAGGGAGGATTTCTGTTATTGCCAATACGGCCGTTATTCATTTCAGTACGCCCGTATTGAATTGAAAATTTGTTCATAACCCTAATTTTGGTACGGGCGTACTGAACATGATACAGGCGTATTGTTTTTTCTGAAGTTTATATATTTTTTGTTTTTTCAATAAACAGAGAATAAGTGATCTTCCAGTACACCTATCATCTGTATGCATGTATGCAGTATGATGCACCTAATTCTATTTGATTCTTTTTTCAAAAGAATTAACCGATGCGTTTTTGTGTTTGGATTTTGCCATTCCTCCAGACGGACTGTGCTCTGCCGATTTCTGTTACCGAGGAATGATGCGTATTATATTTGAGATTTGGTGTCATCAACCAAATGATCCTTCCCTTTCTTTAGAAGATGTGTCAACCCTCCTATTGACCACTATATCTCCATGTTTCCACTAGATTATTCAAAAATCGTTGGGACAAGAGAGAAAAGAAGGAAAGGGTATTTTTCAAAAGTTTGTGTTTTAGAGGGGATTATTTTATTTTTGAAAAATGGTTTTTGTAAGAATGGCTGGCCATGGTAGGCTTATGTGTTTAGGCTTGTTCGATTAAACACTTATGAGGTTAAGCACATCTTTGTTATTAATGATTGTGCTTTTGACAACTTGGATAGCTTTTCTTGAGCCCCTTGTTGAATTCAATTGATGGTACCATCATGGATTTATTATTATTTTTCTTTTTGATGGCCCTTACTTTTGCCTAAAACACCCATTTGTGATGTCTTAGCGGGCTTTTGTTTTTGTTCATCATTTTGTAACCCTAATTTTTGCCTAGGTCACCCTTTTGTGGGATTCCTAGCGGGTCTTTTGCTCTTATTTTTGTGCAGCCCCCTTTTTGGGTTTCCTACCGAGCTTTTGTCTTTAGGATTTCTTTTATCCATGATGGCACTTATTGATGCCAAGAAAAGGTGCTCCAAGCTGTCATGCACACTTCCACATAAAAATGATGCGGGTTTATTGATTATTAAGACGATTTTAACCTCACTTATGTTCATTCAAACAGGGTTAAATAATGTGGTTTAGAATTTTATTGCAAGCAAGAAAAGAAGCAATAAGAAATAATAATGAATGATTTTATTATAATCACAGTGGAAACATGTGCCCTATCGAGGCTCGGGGGTCGGGCTGTCCCCGAGGAGTAATCTCTAATAGTCATCAGGTTTACATATCCCTATCAGAAGGAGAAGAACACTTGATGACGACGACCGGCCTTGACGATTGTGAACCGGCCTTCCTGAAGATCTGGCTTAAAGAACGTCGAG